>NW_012099165.1:315664-421999 GCF_000951045.1 Mandrillus leucophaeus | reverse complement strand
TTAAATTTGAATTTCAGATGAATAATAGAAAATTTTCATTGTAAGAATGTTCTGTGCAACATTTGGGAAATATACTAACTTTTTTTTTTTTTTTTAAAGACAGAGTTTTGCTCTTGTTGCCCAGGCTGGAGTGCAATGGCGTGATCTCAGCTCACCACAACCTCTGCCTCCCAGGTTCAAGTGATTCTCCCGCCTCAGCCTCCTGAGTAGCTGGGATTGCAGGCATGCACCACCGCGCCCGGCTAATTTTGTATTTTTTGTACAGACAGGGTTTCTCCATGTTGGTCAGGCTGGTCTTGAACTCCCGACCTTAGGTGATCCACCTGCCTCAGCCTCCCAAAGTGCTGGGATTACAGGCATGAGCCACCGTGCCCAGCAAAACTAATGGTTTATCCAAGTATCTGAAATTCAAATATCACTGGGATTAGCATTTTCAATAATGTAGATGATCATAGAAGACACTATGCTAATTGTAAGAGGCCAGTCACAGAAGGACAAATACTGCATGATTCTACTTACCTGAGATATCTTAAATAGTTGAAATTGTTGAAGCAGAGAATAGGCTGGTGGTTGCTAGGGGCTGAGGGGAAGGAGGAAATGTGGAATTGTTGCTCAATTGATATAAAGTTTCAGTTAATACAAGGTGAGTAAGTTTTCAAGATCTGCCATACAACATTGTACTTATAGTCAACAATATGGTATTACGTACCTTAAAATATAAAGAGAATAGACCTAGTGTTGAATGTTCTTACCACAAACAAAAATCTTACACAAGAACACAAGAACATTTTTGGAGGTGATAAATATGTTGAGTAGCTTGATTGTGGTGATATAATGTGTATATGGTATATGCATATGTCCAAACTCTTCAAAATGTGCATATTAAATGTGTACAATTTTCATATATTAACTATATACTAAAAGCTTATATCTATAAATACAGCTTAAGAAAAATATTGCATTTCTAAATTTTGTTAGAAAAACTTCAATTATTCATAGAGGTACTGGTTTTATCCTTTATTATGTGCAGTGTATTTTATTATCCATAGGATACTATTGGAGTCTCACCAACTCTAAATTGTGCATGCATAATTCCTATCACTACCATTTTCAAATACCAAGTAGACAAGACCTAAGTGAGTGATGATTAAACAAAGAAATAAATAATCCACAAACATTTCTTGAGTATCTATTATAGGAAAAGCATCCAAGGAAATAATTGGATAGAGAATAGGAAAGGTTTTTGTTTGTTGGTTTGTTTTTATCTTCCGGATACATAATAAATTACTTGTCAGTTTTCTGTCAAGAAATTTATTAAGCCAAAAGCTTCTAAGAATTCACTGAGTTGGTTGTGAGGGTGGTAGCAAATAATCTTACAAGAAAATTTTTAAAAGAAAATAGAAAGAATGCATGGCAAATTTACAAGTTTAGAGATTGTTTAACATTTGTTCCAATAATGAATAAGTAAAAGTAAATTAAAATGAAAGTTTAAAAACAAAACAAATTTAACTGGTTATACTGTTTTTTTTCTCTCCTAATTCTGGCAACCCTATGCCCATCAATAGGAAAATTTGATATTTTCATGCCTTGAATCACTACAAACCAATAAAAAGAAAAAAACAATTGATATATTCAATAACATGAATAAATCTCAAAATAATTATTGAGTGAAAAAAGCCAGACAAAAATTAAGGGACTGTATAATTCTATCTACATAAAATTCTGTGAAATGCAAAGTAATGGACAATGACAGAAAGCAGATTAGTGGTTGCCAAGGAATGGGAGAAGGGGTATAGTGCAGGTGGAGATTGTTATTACAAGGAGAAAAAAAATTGGGGGGTTTTTGATATATTCATTATCTCAATTGTGGTGCTGATTTTCACAGAAGTATACCTATGTTTAAACTCATCAAATTATACATTTTAAGCGAATGCACATTATTTTATGACAATCGCCTCCAAGTTGTTTTTAAGTAAACAAAAACTCAAAAAGAAGAAAATAAAAATAAAATTTAAAATTCAATAACATTCTTACTTGTTAAAGGTAGTTAAAGAAAGTTAAAAATTAAATGTATATAAATAAGGTGTGGTTTTTATATAAAAATGCACATATTCTCATATAAAATAAATAATTTAAATGAGCACATAACTTGTTCATGAAAGGGAAAAGTTATTTTTAGTTTAATGTAAATTTCAGCAGCCCAGCATAGTGGCTCATGCCTGCAATCCTAGCACTTTGGAAGGCCAAGGTAGGAGAATTCCTTGAGCCCAGGAGTTCGAGATCAGCCTGAGTAATATAGGGAGACCCTATCTCTGTTAAAAAGTATATAAATAAATAAATTTTAGCAGAATAATTATGAATTTTTCTTAAGTTTAAATTATTCTCAAATCTGTTTATAATACCAAGTATCTAGAATTCTAAAACATTTGTTCAAAGAAAATATGAAGTACATAGTTTGAGAAAACAAGATGTTAAATATTTTGCAAGAAACTAAGTAATAATTTTATGTTTTCATTTAACACAAATATATTAGACATATATTATTTGGCAGTTCTTCCTGGAGACACTGCTACAAAAATAAAAAATATGTCAAAGTTACTTTCTTGGGGTCATATTCTATAGGTGGTAATAGTAAAAAGTAAATTAAAAAAAAAAATGTAATTCCTGACAATGTGCATTACTATGGCAACAAAAACACCAGAAGTAACAGAAGAAGACAGAAGTGAAGTGTATTATTCTTCATAGGATGTCTGAGTAAGGTCTTTTCAAAGAGGCGACACGTGATTTCAAATTTGAATGGAGGAAAGGAGCAAACCACGCACTCTCTGAAGAATACAATTTCAGTCCCGGGTAAAAACTTCGGCAAACTTGAAGACAACCATGGAGACTACTGAGTTTGAAGCCCAGTGAGTGAAAAGAAGAGAAAAAGAATGGTGGGAGAGGAGCTCAGAGAGGTAGTCAGAAACTAGATTACAAGATATCCTATAGGCAATGATTGGACTTTGAATTTTATTTATTCTAAGAGTGATAGGGAAGGATGTAATCTGACTTACATTTTCAAAAGATCTGTTTGATTACTTTTTGAAATATAAAGTATTAGAGAGACAAGAGTTAGAAGGAAATTGCACCAATCAAGCTGAGATTATGGTAGGCTGGAATGAAATAGTGATAACAAATTAATGAGAAGTAGTCCACTTTTCAAATGTGCACAGAAATAACAGGAGTAATTGATTACATTGGGAATCATAAAAGAAAAAGGAGTCAATGATAATTTCAAGTATTTTGCTTAAGCACTTTATGTTAAAGTTAGGATGATTTACTAAAATGCATAACACACTGAGGTATGACCAGGTTCCTGCAGAATAACTAATATTTTGGTTTTGCATGTCATAAGTGTGTGATGCCTAATTGACTTTTACATGACGTTTTCATGTAAACTGTCAGACTTGTACAGAAGTCTGGAATTCATGGGGAGGGTCTTCGCAGGATATAAGTCTGGAATCATTATCTCTTAGTTGGTAATTAAAGTCATGAGATGAACCAAGTCACCTAGCAAATGACTGTAGATATAGATGAGAAAAATTCAAAGTAGGGAGCAGTAAGATAGTAAGATATGCAGGACAGTTTAATATCTCAGAAGTCAAATGAAAAAAAAATGTTTCCAACAATAGACAGTGATTAATTTATTCAAGTGCTGCTGAGAGCAAGAATAATCAAATATTCTATTTGGTGATGTAGGGGTTATTGGTGACATTGAGTGGAGCAGAATAGTATGGACAAAGTCTTGATCGAGGTGGATTTTAAGAGAGGGACAGAGAGAGAGGGAGAGATAATTCATTTCCAAACAACTCTTTCGAGGTCTATAGAGGAATTCTACTTGAGGACACTGCCTTGCACCTCTAATCCTAGCTCCCGTCGCCTCTGGAAAACTCTGATTTTTTTTCTTTTTTGGAGAACAGTCCTCATAATTTTCAACTAGAAGAAGTCAGTTGATCTCCTTTGATTTTTCCTTCATAGATATCTTTGTGGATTTCCAGGGGGAAAAAAAAAAAAAATGCTGCTATCTCCAACACTAGTCTTTCATCTAGATGCTATCTCTAAAGGATCTTTTAATTTTTATAGATACTATTTGCAGCTTTGTCAGTTTGGGAAGAAGAATATTTCCCCTAGCAGCTCTTCGGCATCATTCTTGGGAACCAAAGCCCAGTTTATTTGTATATTTTATATTTCTTAACTTCCTTAAACTACACATTATAGTTCTTACAATTACTATATATTATGGTTTTTGACTTTCTTACACTAAAAACCTCATGATCTCCTGTGCTCCGTGTATTTGTTGGAACTGAGTTTGTGTTATTTCTGGAACTGTCATCTTTGAAGCAATTTTCTTTCATGGGTATTTTATGCTGAAGTTTTCTCTACATTTATTCCTTAATCAATCCCATCCATTTTGCTTTCTATGTTCCCGGAATTTATCAAAATGAACTTAATGAAACCATCCTTCCTTATTATTGTGTTGTTATTAATTTAATTCTACTTTTATGGTATTTTCTGATATTCTGAGAAATTTTGTTAGAGAGGAGAAATACCAAAATTCCCCTTTAAAAATAAGCATTGAATTTATAAAATTTTGACTTAGAAAAAGATATATCACGGGAGAGGAGCTCAGAGAGGTAGTCAGAAACTAGATTACAAGATATCCTATAGGCAATGATTGGACTTTGAATTTTATTTATTCTAAGAGTGATAGGGAAGGATGTAATCTGACTTACATTTTCAAAAGATCTGTTTGATTACTTTTTGAAATATAAAGTATTAGAGAGACAAGAGTTAGAAGGAAATTGCACCAATCAAGCTGAGATTATGGTAGGCTGGAATGAAATAGTGATAACAAATTAATGAGAAGTAGTCCACTTTTCAAATGTGCACAGAAATAACAGGAGTAATTGATTACATTGGGAATCATAAAAGAAAAAGGAGTCAATGATAATTTCAAGTATTTTGCTTAAGCACTTTATGTTAAAGTTAGGATGATTTACTAAAATGCATAACACACTGAGGTATGACCAGGTTCCTGCAGAATAACTAATATTTTGGTTTTGCATGTCATAAGTGTGTGATGCCTAATTGACTTTTACATGACGTTTTCATGTAAACTGTCAGACTTGTACAGAAGTCTGGAATTCATGGGGAGGGTCTTCGCAGGATATAAGTCTGGAATCATTATCTCTTAGTTGGTAATTAAAGTCATGAGATGAACCAAGTCACCTAGCAAATGACTGTAGATATAGATGAGAAAAATTCAAAGTAGGGAGCAGTAAGATAGTAAGATATGCAGGACAGTTTAATATCTCAGAAGTCAAATGAAAAAAAAATGTTTCCAACAATAGACAGTGATTAATTTATTCAAGTGCTGCTGAGAGCAAGAATAATCAAATATTCTATTTGGTGATGTAGGGGTTATTGGTGACATTGAGTGGAGCAGAATAGTATGGACAAAGTCTTGATCGAGGTGGATTTTAAGAGAGGGACAGAGAGAGAGGGAGAGATAATTCATTTCCAAACAACTCTTTCGAGGTCTATAGAGGAATTCTACTTGAGGACACTGCCTTGCACCTCTAATCCTAGCTCCCGTCGCCTCTGGAAAACTCTGATTTTTTTTCTTTTTTGGAGAACAGTCCTCATAATTTTCAACTAGAAGAAGTCAGTTGATCTCCTTTGATTTTTCCTTCATAGATATCTTTGTGGATTTCCAGGGGGAAAAAAAAAAAAAATGCTGCTATCTCCAACACTAGTCTTTCATCTAGATGCTATCTCTAAAGGATCTTTTAATTTTTATAGATACTATTTGCAGCTTTGTCAGTTTGGGAAGAAGAATATTTCCCCTAGCAGCTCTTCGGCATCATTCTTGGGAACCAAAGCCCAGTTTATTTGTATATTTTATATTTCTTAACTTCCTTAAACTACACATTATAGTTCTTACAATTACTATATATTATGGTTTTTGACTTTCTTACACTAAAAACCTCATGATCTCCTGTGCTCCGTGTATTTGTTGGAACTGAGTTTGTGTTATTTCTGGAACTGTCATCTTTGAAGCAATTTTCTTTCATGGGTATTTTATGCTGAAGTTTTCTCTACATTTACTCCTTAATCAATCCCATCCATTTTGCTTTCTATGTTCCCGGAATTTATCAAAATGAACTTAATGAAACCATCCTTCCTTATTATTGTGTTGTTATTAATTTAATTCTACTTTTATGGTATTTTCTGATATTCTGAGAAATTTTGTTAGAGAGGAGAAATACCAAAATTCCCCTTTAAAAATAAGCATTGAATTTATAAAATTTTGACTTAGAAAAAGATATATCACACCATTATTTTAAGTTATAAAAAAATTATACCTGAAACTTTAATCCCAACCAAAAGAAATATAAGTCAAATAGATGAATTCACTTAAGCTGAACAAATATGCTTGTTGATGCTAAACCATATATTTTACTTAGATTATTATTTAGAGGTCAATGGGTTCTGAATATAATTATTTAATTGAATATATGAACCAATATTATAAGACACAATTCTAAGTATATAAATTGTAATTACAATTGATAATGAACTAAAGGAAACTTTTGCCAGCACTCTAATCAGGTCAATGTTAAAGCATATGTGCAAAAGATATGCCACAAACTATTAGAAGAGTGTTTAATAGTCTAGAATTATAAAATATTTTACAATAATATATTTATGTCAACATACAACACAAACATATAATATATTTAATATAATTTATATATACTTCTTCTAAATATGTAAAAGGAGTTGAAAAATACTATTCCTGAGTAAAAGTTAAATAGAAAATTATGGCTTAGGGTAAAGTTGGTAATAATACAAAATGATAATGTGCTTCATATGAAGCATTAGGTTACATTCTTCTATTTTAGCAATAATTGAGATATATTATACTACTATTCTAATTTTTATAGAGAGAGATGAGACATAGGAAGTGAAAGTTACTTGCTTATGAAATCATAACAAATAGTTTCTCAGACCACAATGCAATTAAATTAGAGCTCAAGATTAAGAAACTCATTCAAAACCACAGAACTGCACGGAAATTGAACAACCTGCTCCTGAATGATTCCTTGTTAAACAACGAAATTAATGCAGAAATCAAGAAACTCTTTGAAACTAAGGAGAACAATGAGATAGCATCTGGGACACAGCTAAAGCAGTATTAAGAGGGAAATTTATCCACTAAGTGCCCACATCGAAAAGCTAGAAAGATTTCAAATCAGAATGGTGTGGTGGCTCACTCCTGTAATCCCAGCACTTTGGGAGGCTGAGGTGGGTGTATCGCTTGAGGTCAGGAGTTTGAGAACAGCCTGGTCAACATGGTGAAATGCTGTCTCTAGTAAAAATACAAAAATTAGCCAGGCGTGGTGGAGGGTGTCTGTAATACCAGCTACTGGGGAAGCTGAGGCAGGAGAATTCTTGAACCTGGGAGGCAGAATTTGCAGTGAGCCAAGATCACACCACTGCACTCCAGACTGGGTAACAGAGTGAGACTCCATTTCAGACAAACAAAAAAACAACTCCCCTCCACCAAAAAAAAAAAAAGAGAAAAGAAAAAAACTCTGAAATCAACGTCCTAACATCACAACTGAAAGAAATAGAGAACCAAGAGCAAAGAAACCACAAAACTAGCAAAAGACAAGAAATAACCCAGATCAGAGCAGAGCTGAATGAGATAGAGACACAAAAAAAAGCCTTCAAAAAATCAACGAATTCAGGAGCTGTTTCTTTGAAAAAATTAAAATAGATCACTAGCTAGATTAACAATGGAAAAAGAGAGAAGAATCAAATAGATACAATAAAAAATGATAAAGGGGATAACACCACTGACCCCACAGAAGTGCAAACAACCATCAGAAAATACTATAAATGTCTCTTTGCAAATAAACTAGAAAATATAGAAAAAGTTGATAAATTTCTGGACACATACACCCTCCCAAGACTGAACCAGGAAGAAGCTGAATCCCTGAATGGACCAATAATGAGTTCTGAAATTGAGGGACTAATAAATAGCCTACCAACTAAAAAAAGTCTGGGACCAGATAGATTCACAGCTGAATTCTTTCAGAGGTACAAGGAGGAGGTGGTA
Source organism: Mandrillus leucophaeus (assembly GCF_000951045.1). Classification (NCBI taxonomy): domain Eukaryota; kingdom Metazoa; phylum Chordata; class Mammalia; order Primates; family Cercopithecidae; genus Mandrillus; species Mandrillus leucophaeus. The sequence continues at coordinate 413,835 of NW_012099165.1, read as the reverse complement.
CCATTTCTTCTGAAACTATTCCAAACAATTGAAAAGGAGCGATTCCTCCCTAATTCATTTTGGGAAGCAAGCATCATCCTGATACCAAAACCTGGCAGAGATACAACAGAAAAAGAGAAAACTTCAGGCCATTTCTAATGAACATTGATGCAAAATTCCTCAGTAAAATACTGGCAAACCAAACCAGCAGCATATCAAAAAGCTTATCCACCATGGTAAGATCAGCTTCATCCCTGGGATGCAAGGCTTGTTCAACATATGTAAATCAATAAATGTAATCCATCACATCAACAGAACTAAAGACAAAAACCACATGATTATCTCAATAGACACATAAAATGCCTTCCGTAAAATTCAACATCCTTCATATTAAAAACTCTCAATAAACTAGATATTGAAGGAACATACTACAAAATAATAAAAGCCATTTATTACAAGCCTACAGCCAGTATCATACTGGATGGGCAAAAGCTGGAAGCATTCCCCTTGAAAACTAGAACAAGACAAGGTTGCCCTCTCTTACCACTCCTGTTCAACATAGCATTGGAAATTCCGGCCAGGGCAATCAGGCAAGAGAAAGAAATTAAGGGTATTCAGGCAGGAAAAAAGGAAGTCAAATTGTCTCTGTTTGCAGATGACATGATCTGTTATCTAGAAAACCCCATCATATCAGCCAAAAGCTTTTTAAGCTGATAAGCAACTTCAGCTAAGTATCAGGATACAAAATCAATGTACTCAAAATGCAAGCAATCCTATACAGAAACAACAGACAAGCAGAGAGACAAATCATGAATGAACTGTCATTCACAATTGCTCCAAAGAAAATAAAATACCTAGGAATACAGTTAAGCAGGGAAGTGAAGGACCTCTTCAAGGAGAACAATAGACCACTGCTCAAGGAAATCAGAGAGGATAAAAACAAATGGAAAAACATTCCATGCTCATGGACAGGAAGAATCAATATCATGACAATGACCATACTGTCCAAAGTAATTTAGAGATTCAATGTTATTCCCATTAAAACTACTATCAACATTATTCACATGATTAGGAAAAACTACTTTAAATTTCATATGAAACCAAAAAAGGGCCCACATAGCAAAGCCAATCCTAAGCAAAAGGGACAAATCTGGAGGCATCATGCTATCTGACATCAAACAATCCTACATGGCTACAGTCACCAAAACAGCATGGTACTGGTTCAAAAACAGACACAAAGACCAATGGAACCGAATAGAGATCTCAGAAATAAGACCTCATACCTACCACCACTTGATCTTCAACAAACCTGACAAAGACAAGCAATAAAGAAAGAATTTCCTATTTAATAAATGGAGCTGGGAGAACTGGCTAGCCATATGCAGGAACTTGAAACTGGACCCCTTCCTTACACTATATACAAAAATTAACTCAAGATGGAATAAAGACTTAAATATAAAACCTAAAACTATAAAAACCCCAGATGAAAATCTAGGCAATACCATTCAGGACATAGGGATGGACAAATATTTCATGGTGAAAATGTCAAAAGCAATTGCAACAAAAGCCAAAATTGACAAATGGCATCTAATTAAACTAAAGAGCATCTGCACAGCGAAAGACAATATCATCAGAGTGAACAGACAAGCTATAGAATAGGAGAAACTTTTTGCAATCTGTCCATCTGACAAAGGTATAATATCCAGAATTTACAGGGAACTTAAACAAATTTACAAGATAAAAACAAACAACCCCATTAAAACGTGGGCAAAGGACATGAAATGAACAGACACGTCTCAAAAGAAGACATTTATGAAGCCAAAAAACCTGAAAAAAAGCTCAACACCACTGATCATTAGAGAAACGCAAATCAAGACAACAATGAGGTACCATCTCATGCTGGTTAGAATGGCAAGTGTTAAAAAGTCAAGAAACAACAGAGGCTGGTGAGGCTGCCTAGAAACAAGAACACTTTTACACTGTCGGTGGGAATGTAAATTAGTTAAACCATTGTGGACGACAGTGTGGTGATCCCTCAAAGACCTGGAGGCAGAAATACTTTGTGACCCAGCAATCCCATTACTGGGTTCATACACAAATAAATATAAATCCTTCTTTATAAAGATACATGCACATGTATGTGCCTTGCATCACTATTCACAATGGCAAAGACATAGAATCAGCCTAAATCCCTATCAATGATAGACCAGATAAAGAAAATGTGGTACATATACATCATGGAATACTATGCAGCCATATAAAGAAGGAAGATCATGTCCTGTACAGGGACATAGAGGGAACTGGAAGCTGTTATCCTCAGCAAACTAATGGAGGAACAGAAAACCAAACATTGCAAGTTCTCACCTACAAGTGGGAGCTAGTCAATGAGAACACATAGACACAGGGAGGGCAACAACACACACTGGGACCTGTCAGAAGTGGTAGGGGGAGAGAGTATTAGGATAAACAGCTAATGCATGCTGGGTTTAAGGTGATGTGTTGATAGGTGCAGCAAATCACCATGGTACACATTTACCTATGTAACAAATCTGCACATCCTGCACATGTACTCAGGAACTTAAAATAAAATAATATAATATAAAATAAGAAAGTTACTTGCTCAAAGTTAATACAGCTATTGGTAGCAGAAATAGTGTTTGAAGCATGGAAATCTGGCTTTAGAGGCCTCATTCTTGTATCAGAGAATGTAGAAATATTTAATTATGTTTTTATGTTATCTTTCTAAGAAACAAGATTTATCTTTAAATAGAATAAAATAGAATAGTTATTACTAAATTAAGTGATAAATAGTAGGGGAAAGTATAGTCACTTATGATGTGTTCATGTGTCTAGATCCAGATGAATCGTATACTGAAAGAGCTTTTCATTGTCACTATAGAACCACCAGTTATTTATCTTTGAGAAACCATAAAAAATGAGACAACTGTTGTGAGGCTGAAGATGAGTCAATACATACCTGTCCCTCTTTAGGGAAAAAAGAAGAAAATAAAAACCTCTAAACTATGGCGTGAGATAAATATATCTAGGTTTGCTATCAAAACTTTTAGCACTTAAGAAAGAATGCAGCATTCATGAGGTGTCACTTTGTGTGTGTGTGTGTGTGTGTGTGTGTGTGTGTATGTGTGTTTTGGTCATAGTAGGAAATGATGACCTGAATTGAGAGTTGTTCAATATACTTGTATTTGACTGTAAAACATAATCAAAATACACGATGGGTGGGTTAGGGGAAGTTTGTAATGAATCTTCCCTTTTCAGCATTTTAATAAATATCTTTGAGAAAAATAAGCCCCATCTTTGCTTAATTTGCATTTGGTAAAGGTTGCTTGTTTTTTTGAACTCAAGAATCAGTAATTTTAGAGAAGTGTGTGTGAAAGGAGTGGAAGTGGACTGTCTAAATCTCGCCCAATTTATGATACAATCAGTTCTTATGTCTCTCCTCATCAATAGTATCACCAGAGTGACCAAGCAACCTACAGAATGGGAGAAAATTTTTGCAGTCTACCCATCTGACAAAGGGCTAATATCCAGAAGCTACAAGGAACTTAAACAAATTTACAAGAAAAAATATAAACAACCCCGTCAAAAAGTGGGCAAAGAATATGAATGGACACTTCTCAAAAGAAGACATTTATGCAGCCAACAGACACACACACACAAATGCTCATCACTGGTCATCAGAGAAAATGCTGAAAAGGGAAGATTCATTACAAACTTCCCCTAACCCACCCATCGTATATTTTGATTATGTTTTACAGTCAAATACAAGTATATTGAACAACTCTCAATTCAGGTCATCATTTCCTACAATGACCAAAACACACATACACAAAACCACAATGAGATACCATCTCACGCCAGTTAGAATGGCGATCATTAAAAAGTCAGGAAACAACAGACGCTGGATAGGATGTGGAGAAATAGGAATGCTTTTACACTGTTGGTGAGAGTGTAAATTATTTCAACCATTGTGGAAGACAGTGTGGCAATTCCTCAATGATCTAGAACTAGGAATATCATTTGACCCAGCAATCCTATTACTGGGTATATACCCAGAGTATTATAAATCATTCTACTATAAAGACACATGCACACGTATGTTCATTGTGGCACTATTCACAATAGCAAATACTTGCAACCAACACAAATGCCCATCAATGTTAGACTGGATTAAAAAAAGTGGCACATATATACCATGGAATACTATGCAGCCATAAAAAAGAATAAGTTCATGTCCTTTACACACACATGGATGAAGCTGGAAACCATTATTCTCAGAAAACTAACATAGTAACAGAAAACCAAACACTGCATGTTCTCGCTCATAAGTGGGAGTTGAACGATGAGAACCTATGGGCACAAGGAGGGGAACAACACACAGCAGGGCCTGTCAGGAGGTGGGGGGTAAGTGGACGGATAGCATTAGGAGGAATACATAATATAGATAACGGGCTGATGGGTGCAGCAAACCACCATGGCACATGTATACCTATGTAACAAACCTGTACATTCTGCACATGCATCCCAGAACTTAACATGTAATAAAAAAAGAAAATACGATAAAAAAAGAAAAAAAAAGAAATGGATTTATAAAGCAATACAGGACTAATGATTGGCTTTTTATTAGACATCTAAACTACCAATTGTAAATTTATTTAAATAATGTTGCATATTTTAAGATGCAACATTATTTCCATAAAAAGTCTATAAGGTTGCTTAGATATCAAGTAGAAGGTTGAATCTTCACTTGATATTTATCCATAAAGGTGTGTCATACATTTGGGAAACATTCATCATGCATGCAGCACTGAGTAAAACATTGGGAAAACTTATTAACAGCAAGTAGAATTTGTAAGAGTGCTTCATAGTGAATATAGAGGAGAGTGGTAGAGTTCAGTTGTAAAGTAACAACAACCAGACAAAATGTCGGTAATGAACAAAACAAAAATCATGCAAAATCTCATAGAACTGGATTGCATTAGACTTATGTTTCAAGGAAGCATTCTGGCTCCAATAACATGTTTAATCAATGAATTACTTTTTTACTGATGTCTATGTTATTTCTAGGAATGGAAGGTCTATCCTAACACCAACGGATATGTAGGTGGTGTTCTAGGATAAAAGGCCAGTGCGTTGAAGTCACATTACTTTGTTTTAAATACCAGCTAATTCTTTATTAAGGGAAATACATAATTGATAGCAAGAAGATACCATTTAACTTTGGCGAGACGTTGCATTAGTTACGTATCCTCCCTAGGATAGCATCTTTATTTGAAAATAAGCATAGTAATAGCCATATTGTTGTTGCATATTTATGAAAAATAACAGAATCTGATACATAAGGTGCATTATATATTTCAGGTCCTTAATTTTGCTACCTGCTATTTATGGACAGATTTTCAGACATATATACGTGCCCTGAATTCTCAGTATTTCCTCCTCACATTTTTGTCACTGTGCTCTGTCCAGCCACTGTGGTATTTCAATACAGAATTTAAGCAGAGCCTGATTTCATCTGTTTTTCTTCATTTTGCTATTCGACTTCTTGCTTCCAAGGGGTCTCCATGTATATTTCCAAGTTCCCTAACAAGAAATAGGTCTGCAAAGTCTCTTCAAATGAAAATAATACATTTTAAAATGGAAAAAGAGATTTTCAGGCCTGGGGTCCTCTGAATTTTTTGAAAATTACTGAACGATGAAAACTATAAAAGCTCTTGCTATGATACTGATGTATAAAAAAGTTGAACAGTTGTATTTTTACTGTTTTCTGGATTAAAAATGCTATTAAGCTATCTAATTCTAAGCTATTACACAGATGAGACTCAATTACCTCCTCTGAAAACAGTTATTGACTCTAATCAAGAAGGTCAGAAACCATATTTCAAGCAAGTAATCAACATCAGCTGAAGAAGTATAAAGAGAGTTTTGATTTGTGAATTTGTTTTGAGATTTCCTTCCAGGAACATTAGATCTACATCATGTACTGTAAGTTCAGGAAGTGAAAGCATTTGACCTAGGGAGGACATAAGAATGTGTAAAAAGAGAAAACAACTCTAAACAATCATGGATGTGGGACATGGAAAATGCATAATTCAGGAATCTCAAACAATTGCAGTATGCTGTTTAAACTGTTCCTTTAAAAATTATAAAAATGTGAGTTTAAGAAAATAATATAATTATTATTTCTGAATAAATTTCTGTCATTGCTTCTAGCACTCATGGTCCATTTTAGCATTGTTATATTGTTAGGATTTTTTTTTTTAATACTAATAACTATCATATGCACAAGACCCTATGAGATACTCTGTTTATTTTAAGAAATATACTACACAGTGTTTCCAATAAAATAGAAAGTTAACGCAATGCCAACAGATAAGAAATATGATAATTTCAATGAAGGCTTTACCAAAGAGATAATGCTCAAATACATTTGGAAGATAGGCAAGTTTATATATAGCACAGGAAGGGCATTCCTGTTGGGGATTTGGGATGAATAAAAGTAGAAAAGTTTATTTCTCTTTCAAGAATTCAGTATTCTTTCCTTGACTGGAAGTATTTAATGTTGCAGTAATTTTTTTTTACTTTTTTTTTTTACTTTTATTTTAGATCCAGAAGGTACATGTTCAGGTTTGTTACCTGAGCATATTGAGTGATGCTGAGGTTTGAGGCACAAATAATCCTCTCATCCAAGTAGTGAACACAGTACCCAAAGGTAGCTTTTCAACCCTTGTTCTACCCTTCCCTGCCTACTCTACTAGTCCCCAGCATCTATTATTCTCATTTTTATGTCCACGAATACCTAGTGTTTAGTTCCCGCTTATAAGTGAGAACATGTGGTATTTGGTTTTCTGTTCCTGCTCTTATTTGTTACTGCTCTTATTTGCTTAGGACAATGGCCTCCAGCTGCATCCATGTTGTTGCAAAGGATGTAATTTCATGTTTAATGGCTGCAGAGCATTCCATGGTGTATGTGTACCACATCTTTTTTACCCAGCCCACCATTGATGGGAACCTAGGTTGATTCTATGCCTTTCCTATGGTGAATAGTACTATGACGAACATATGAGTGCATATGTCTTTTTGTGTTTTTTGAGATATGTACCTAGTAATGGAATTACTGGGTCAAACGGCAGTTCTGTTTGTTATTTGAAAAATTTTCGAATTGCTTTCTGCAGTGGCTGAACTAATTTACATTCTCACCAATGGTGTATAATGACTGGTGTGAGATGGTATTTCATCGTATTTTTGATCTGCATTTCTCTGATTAGTTATTTTTACCCATTTTTTTATAAATGGGGTCATTTTCTGCTTTTTGAAATTATTTATTTATAAATTCTGGATATTAAAGTTTTTTCAAATGCATAGTTTTCAAATATTTTCTCCCATCCTTTAGGTCATCTGTTTACTCTGTTTATAGTTTTCTTTTGCTGTGTAGAAGCTCTTTAGTTTAATTAGGTCCCTCTTGTCAATTTTTGTTTTTGTGGTTGCTTTTGAGGAATTGGTCATAAATTTTTTCCCAAGGCTGTTGCCCAGAATGGTGTTTCTGAGATTTTCTTCAAGGATTCTTATAGTTTTAGGTCTTTCATTTAAATCTCTAATCCATCTTGAGTCAATGTTTGTATATGGTGATAGGTAGTGGTTCAATTTCATTCTTCTGCATATGGTTAGCCAGCTATCCTAGCACTTTTTATTGAATAGGGAGTCCTTTTTCCATTGTTTATTTTTGTCAACTTTGTTGAATATCAGATGGCTGTAGTTGTGCAGCTTTGTTTCTGGGTTCTCTATTCTGTTCCATGGGTCTATGTGTCCTTTTTTTTGGTACCAGTACCATGCTATTCTGCTTCCTGTAGCCCTATAATATAGTCTGAAGTTGGGCAATGTGATGCCTCCAGCTTTGTTGCTTTTGCTTAGGATTTCTTTGGCTATCTGGGCTCTTTTTTAGTTCCATATACAATTTAGAATTTATTTCTAGTTCTGTGAAAAATCATATTGATAGTTTGATAGGAATTGCATTGAATCTGTAGATTGCTTTGGGTGGTATGGCCATTTTGACAATATTTATTCTTCAAATGCATAAGCATAGGATGTTTTCCATTTCTTTCTGTCATCTATGATTTCTTTTAGCAGTGTTTTGTACTTCTTTTAGAGATCTTATCTGTCTTTGGTTAGATGTATTCCTTATTTTTTTTTTGTGTGTGACTATTGTAAATGGGTTTGCATTCTTGCTTTGGGTCTGAACTTGTATATTATTGGTTTTAGAAATGTTAATTTCTGAACACTGATTTTATATCCTGAATTTTTACTGATGTCTTTTGTCAGTTCCAGGAGCCTTTTAGCAGACTCTATAGGATTGTCTAGGTATGGAACCATACCGTCCATAAAGAAAGATAGTTTGAACTCTTTTTTTTTTTTCCTATTTTGATGCCATTTATTTCTTTCTTTTGCCCTGGCTAGCACTTACAGTACTATGTTGAATAGGAGTGGTGAGAGTGAGCATCTTTGTCTTCCTCCAGTTCTCAAGGGGAATGGTTCCAGTTTTTGCCCATTCAGTATGATGTTGACTGTGGGTAAGTGGCAGGTTTTGAGAATCATAGCTAGTAGTTTCACTTTAAGACATGGAATTATTAGGCAATATATCCAAGGTCATAGGTCTAAAGTGATTTATTTTTAAAAGTAGTATCCATCTTCCCCAGTAAAATTAAGTTCCATAGATGAAGGTGTGTTGGCCTGTTTGATGTTTTTAAAAAATAAATTCGCTAGAAGTACAATAGGGTTTTTTTTCTTTTTCTTTTCTTTTTCTTTTAAGATAGGACAATAATTTGAGGCTAGGAGAAAATGTAATAATAGCAATAAGCAAGGTCTGGATTTCAGTGGTTATTACAATTCTTAAAGCAATCTGTTTACTCAGCTGCTGATAAAACTGATTTTGCTAAAAATTATGCCCAGATCGAATACATTGTAAGTTGAAAGCGCTACACTGTTAAAATTAGCCCTTTCTTTTCACCATTTTTATTTGACATGAAGTAAGTTTTAACTTATTTTTGGATAATCAAAATGAATTTATTTTAAGAAGTTTCACATTTTATAAATTGCACTGGCTTAAGTATTGATACAATAAATGTAATACTTGAATTCACTATTCAGACTTCTGTGATATCCCAGATCGGGCAGCTAGAAAGCATCTATAGGGAAGAGGGAAATCTTTCTCTTTACTCTCTGAAGGTTCAGTAATTGAGGCTGTGAAATAAACTGACAGTAGAAGCATTACAGCAGAAAAGACATACATTTATTATGTGCATACGCATTGACATCTCACAAAATATGAGACCTGAAGAAGAGCCAGATGATTGAGGTGTATATATCTCTGAGCTACAGTGAAATAGGAGCTTGTGACTTCTGTGGGGGAAGTGGCAACAGGTCATGGGAAGGTTATGGGAGGAAATGTATGGCAAACAAATGCTGTCTTGTTATGCAAATAAAAAGCCTCGCAGGTACTAAAAGTTGTCTCAGAGTAGTCCATCAGAAGAATCTGTAATAGCCTGTGACAAAGTCTATCTGAGCTAAGTGTTGCCCTTCAGTAATCTCTCCTATGATAACATCTTCTCTAGTTCATGAGATTTTCATGGCAATTGTTTCCTTTATAGATCTAGCTTTCTTTCATAAAAGGACAGCTTTTCAGAGCCACTCTTATCTGCAGTTTCTTAGAATAATCAGCTTAAAATATGCCTAAAAGGCATATTCTGGGGTGGTATATTCTTGCATACTATAGTTATATTTTGGGGCGGTGTATTATGAGTGTGAACATATAATATGTAATATTTTTATATGGATGCCATATCAAAGTCAAGTTGATATGGTTTGGCTGTGTGTCTACCCAAATCTCATCTTAAATTGTAGTTCCCATAATCCCCACATGTCAGGGAGGGACCCGGTGTGAGGTAATTGAATCATGGTGGCAGTTACTCCTATGCTGTTCTTATGATAGTGAGTGAGTTCTCACGAGATCCAATGGTTTTATAAGGAGCTTTGTCCCCTTTGCTAGGCACTTCTCCTTGCTGCCTCTCTGTGAAGAATGATGTGTTTTCTTCCCCTTCTGCCATGATTGTAAGTCTCCTGAGGCCTCCCCAGTTACGCTGAACTGTGAGTCAATTAAACTTCTTTTCTTTATAAATTACCCAGTCTCGGGTATGTCTTTATTAGCAGCATAAAATAGACTAATACACGAGTTTAGAGGAAATTGCCTTAATATTTTTAAATATATTAAAAATGTTCTTGAGTAAATTAAAATCTTCTACTCACTATCACTCCCACCCCACATATTGCAATTCCATGTTTAAGGGCTTGAGTCCTCACAGTGTAACTTACTAGGTATGTGACATCAAATCTATTATTTAGCCTCTCTATGCTTCATTTTCTTTTTCTTTTTTCTTTTATGTCTTTTTAATTTTTATAAAATGGGGATAAAAATTATATTTCCATCACTGAAAACATTGAAAGAATAAAGAGAGACAATGTAAGTCATATAGACTATTCAACACAATGTTATTGCTGATAGTAAACTTTAAGAAAATTGAGATTTTTTTATGATTTCTCACAGACACTGGGTAATATTTAGAGAAAATATATAAGAATTCTGAATTTTTAATTAATAAATAAATACATTAAAGAATAAAAATCTAACACAAAATAATAATGATCGTACATAACTCCTTAGTAACTGTAGGATTTGGGAATGCCACTGAGACTCTTACAAACCTTTAGAATATGGGAACGTTGGAAATAATATAATCTGATGTCTCCATTTTAACACTTGGAAGACAAGAGTCAGAGAAAAGTTACTTGGTTTGTTCAAGCCAGGCAATGTGAATGTATGATATTCCTTTCTGTAACATCCACTGTTTAAAAATACTGAAATATTGTGATAAGGGAGGTCAGACCAAATATTTAAAAATAAACACACCTGAGATAAACACACCTGGCCAATTAATTGAAGGTTACCAGATTTGCAATATATTGCATGTATACGTGTGTATTCTATCAAAAAAGTTCGGCCAAAATGTGATATTAAAAGAAGTATTATTTAAAGTATTTGAAATATTTCAACCAAAAATGTTTGTCAAAATGTGACATTGAAAAAAAAAATTTGAAGTGTACTATAGTTACTATAATATGGGTCATAACTTCAAACAATATACTGAATCTTGGCCCTAAATTTAAATTATAAAAATTAAATTATAACATTAAATATTATAAGATATATGTAACTTGGAATTTCCAGGACATATCAATGTCCATATAACTTTTTTCTGTTTAGTAAAGGTAATTTCATATGTTGAATTAAGCAGCACTTGAAAATTCTAAATTATCTTATCAATAAATTCATAGGAAAGTAAGAGTGCTTTGTGAGGAGATAAAGTATACAAAGGAAAATCTGTGCATATGTCATTTATTTTGACTTTCAATCCAGTATTTAAAATTTTTACATTTGATTAGAAAGATCAGAAAGATGGTGTCTCACCTTAAATATATTAAAACATTAGATATGAAATAAAGACATTCAGATAAACACTCTTTTTTTTTTTTTTTGGTTTGCTTTTCAGGATTTAAGTTAAAGTTTAATGTAGATATCTTGCTTAAATTTGTTATGAGTTGTACACAAATTACATACAACATTTCTCAGCCTGAATGTTGATTGGAGTGAATGTTAAGGTATATAATTGGGGGTATTTGTGTTAAAAATTCATATTTAGAAACCTGAGATCTGTGGGAAGATTTTTAGTGTTTTATTCAATGTTTACCATTTGAGGTAAATGTTGGCAATAATTACAATAAAATTACTAAAGCAGATTCTTATATATAAAAGTAAATCTCTTTCTCCTAAACTTATTACCTCATTTTTCTCAGCAACATAAAAATATCTAAATATTTTCTTAAAAACATGATTCAGTTCATATACTGGGATATAATTGTGTTTCTGAATTTAGACCTGTCAACAGCGATGATCAGGAAGGTACAAAACTTTTGTCTTTAGATTAGTTTTGTATATGTGTTTGGTGGCTCTGTCACATAGGGCAGGTCACTGGTGGATATTATACGTGTACTATAAGCTTATTATGCTTATTAATATAAGATGACTTATACAGAGTCAGGTATACTTATACTTACATATAGCTCCTTTTAGTGATAAAAATAAGTTTTGTTTGAGAAGTGATAAAAGATTAATTTTTGTCTATAAAAATTCATATGACCTGTAAAAATGTACAATATACAGAAAATTTGTCTTTACTTTTCAACTAGCATGTTGAATGTCCTTGTAATTATAGATAGCAGTTATAGCATTGCAATGCCAATGCTACTATGTCAAAAATAATATTCCTAGTTTAGCGTAGAGACACAAAACTTTTGACATAGAGAGAATAAATTGGTTCCTAGCTATATAATTTACTCCCCAAATCAGTACAATGTTGACAGTGAAAAGGTACATATAAATAACAATGCCAGAAAAACAGGAGTTAAATAAGACTGTGACAGAAAAAAATGTGTATCAGTTTTTCTTTCACAGACATTTAAGAGTTCAAAGGAATTTATGTGGTTTGTCATATTTAATGTGATGCGCTAGTAGTAGGACTAGAAATAAAACCTTGGTTTTCTGACTCACATTGAGTTTCTGGAAACCCATAGTAGCCACATAAAAGTGGTAAGAACTCAAACATGTAATATCAAATAATTTTCAAAATATTTTTATCTAATTAAAAATTCCATTATTATCAAAGTAAAGCCATTTCCCTACTAACATCATAAAGGAAAGTAAAGGCAGAGCATTTTTGTATGGTTTGGATATGCACAAACTCAAGTCACCAGGTTTTAGTTTAATAGCACCAGTCCTCCAAAATCAAGGTTCAAATTTCTGTTACCACAGTATAATAACTAAGTAAATGCATAAAGTACAAACTTCTCTGCTATCTCTTTAGTCAACAAATTATGATAGATACAAATTCTGATCAGTAACCAACCACTTTATTCTAAGTCTGTCAGTGATTGGTCATTGTCATTTCTTATTTAGTTCACGTGAAGAGAGCAATACATGCAATTGTGTTGCCTCCTTGTCTCCTAAAGATAAATCCATTTGACATTAAACAAATAATCAAAATAGAAAGTTCTCCAGTAAAGAAGAAAGTGTTAGTAAAGAAACAAGATAGTGCTGGAAGTAAAATTTGAATAGAATGTGAATATGCTGTCAAAGAAGAGATACATGGCTCTGGAAATGTTGATTGTCACCATTCGAAAGCCTCTAGATATACAACCAAAGGAACTTAATGAAGTTGAAATTATCAACATAAATGAGGAAAGTAGTCATGACAAAATGATGAAGATATCCCAGAGGCAAAGATGCCAGCAAAAAATATTTACATTGATGGAACACTTGGAGATATTTCATGGCATTGAAAGTACATGCAATGGATAAAATGTTAGAAAGTAATCCAAACTTAGAAAAGAAAATTATAACTTGCAAAATCATAGACAGGCAAACATCCACCCATCCTCTTTTTCTTTAGAGATGGAGTCTTGCTCTATTGCCCAGGCTGGAGGCAAACACTTTTTAAACTACTCTTGCTAAGTTTTTACAAAGTAAACACTTTAGTTCTCAATGTTTCTAATGTGTTAAATTGCAGTTAAATTTTATAAATATTTCTGAAATAAATATGAGTTTAGTTTTTTTATTTGCCTATGTATGTATAACTGGTAGTAAAGGAGTTTTTAATGTTTTGAGAAAAAGGTTTAAGGGTCATGGAACAATCACAATTTTTTTTTCATTGATTATTGAGAATTTTTTGCATGTCTTCAGCTTGCATGGTTAATTTAAGGCCTTGCAATACTGGGCAAAGTGAGGCTAACCTGTAATGTAGAACATATTTAACCAGATTGGACTTTTTTTTTTTTTAAAGTATGGTTTGCTTCTATCACATTGATCATTTTTTGTACTTTTAACTTTTGATTTAATTTTAAATTTGCAATAGTAAAAGTAACTGCTAAAAGCCTTCCACCCATATTTGGCCATTGTTTACATTTTCTCCATTTACTTTAAAATCATTCTCTCTCTCTCCCCCTCTCTCTCTCTGTCTGTTTCCCTCTATCTGCCTTCCTCCATATTCCTACACTCCCCTTTCCTTTACATTTCTTGACTTTGCTATTTCTGAACCTTATTAGCTAGTTCGTTGAGGAGAATGTTACTCGATTTGGGTTGATCTGATATTTCTTCATGCTTATATTCAGGTTAGGTGTATTATTGGTAGGAATACCATATAATTGAGACTGGGCTTTTTACTGATTCGTATAGTTTTATCCCATTACTGGTGATGTTAACTTCAATTCTTGGTTGGAGTTATATCTGTCAGATTTTTCTTTGCAAAATTACTTTTTTGGCCTAACATATAAATTTGGTGAGGGATATTTCATAATTTTTAAATTCCTGATTTCTTATCAAATGATAACTCACTAGTTTTAGCATTTACTAATGATGTAATTTTTTGTTTTTAAAGTTCAGATAAAACTAAGGGATAAAGGTAGTTAGAATGTAAACTGGTGCCATATTTCTGTGGAATATTTGGTAAAAAAATCAGAAGTTTAAACACTTAAATATCTAGTAATTCCTTTTGTGGAATTTTTTTTCCAAAAAATAATTACTGATTTCTTCATTGAAGCTATATTTAAGACAGTGATATTTTTGAAATAAACTAAGTAACCTGCAACAGAGGATTATTACATTAATATAATAGAATATTAAGCAATTACTTTAAATTGTGTTTTGAAGTACATTTAATGATCAAGAAAATTATTTAACATATAATGTTAAGTAAAATATATCTAATTATAAAACAGCATTGAATTATCATATTTTTGCATAAATTAGGGTTTTTTAAGAGTAAAATAGAAGTTTATTTTATGAAAATAATAGTGATTATTACCTCTAGATTAGCAGCATTTAGGTACTATTTTGCTTTTCCTAATATTTAATGTTTTGATATTGTCTAAGTAAAAAAAGGTTTAATATTTTTGAGGCATAAATTTTATATTTGAAGCAAATAAAACATTACAAGCATCGTCAGTAATAGTCACATTAACATTTTACAATATAATTTGAGTTCACGTGAGCTGAGCAATCAGTTATTTGCAATGGTTAACTCACTCCTTTGGGATCAGGGGAAATGCTAGGTATTGATTCACAGTGACCGGTTGAAAATGAAGATGAAATAAATTGTTTGATCAAAGTGTATTTGCTTAGAATTCATGCATTTGGAAACAAAACTACAAAAGAAGCATTAATTCAATTTCCTTTCAACTTTTCTTTCAGGAAAAATGTCTTATAGTCCCCAAATTCTAATTAGCACAGATGCTCTTCAGCTTATGATGGGGTTATAGTCTGATAAACGCATTGTAAGTTGAAAATATTGCAGGTTGAAAATGCATTTAATACACCTAATCTACTGAACATCGTAGCTTAGCATATCCTACCACAAACATGATCAGAATACTTGCTTTATATATAACCTACAGTTGGGCAAAAATCATCTAACACAAAGTGTATTTTATAATAAAGTGTTGAATAGCTCATGTAATTTATTGAATACTGTACTGAAAGTAAAAAACAATTTTGTATTGGTACCTGAAGTGTGGTTTATACTTAATGTGTATTCCTTTCACACCATTGTAAAGCTGAAAATCAGTAAGTCAAACAATTGTAAGTCAGGAACTGTATATGTTTTTAGAATTTATCATTAATTATTATTGCTCATATGGCTTTTTTATTCATCTTCAGCGGTGGCATTTTACATACAAAAAAACTGTATTAAAATATTTTTCGTTGAATGAATTAACATTGCATGATTGTAAAATATCAAATTTATATATTTTATAAGGTCCTTCATAACATGTGCCCTGCTTTTTCATTAAATTCTCATTTGCATTGCCATAGTTTGTACTTCTTTTACTGAATGTCTTTTCTTTCTATTCTTGGTATTCTTTACTACATGTTCTTTGAACTTGCTATGTTTTAAAAAACTTTCACTACCTTACATATACTCATAATTCCTACTTCTTCTAGTTTCTATTCAAGAGCATCCTCCCAAGGAAATGCTCAGTTGACTGCTTTGGGTTGACTTCATTGTTTCATATCTTAATAGTCTACTATTGTATATGTACACCTTTATACAGAAATGTCCATATTGTACTGTAAATACTTCTTTGCATGCCTATCTCTAAGTATATCTGTAGCCCTCTCCCAAAACAAATACAGTTTGTTTTCTTTTTATTTCCTGCAAATTGCGTAGAGATTTGTATACTATGAATTTAATTAAATTCCTGAAATATTAATTGGCAAAACTGTAATGAAAATTATTTACCTACTCTTTGCCATGATCAAAATTTACTTATCAATTAAAATTAAATATTATTGTTTTTAAAATAGAAAATTTTAAAATTCAAAATTTAAAATTAAACGTCTTCATTTCATGAATCATTGCTAATATAATAGATTCACTACTGACAGGTTGCAGGAAGTTTTAAATTTATTTTGTTATCCTGATTCTATGCTAGATTTATATGAAACTATTAAATTATCACTCTTTCCTGAGCCAGAATCTATCAATTTTAAACAAAAATGCACCAAGCACTATTACTTACAATGTGCTTTGGAAAATGCTAGAGGTGAGATGATAAAAAACTTTACCCTAACTTTCAGAACATAACAAATCTCTCAGTATTATTTGCCCGCAAAGCAATACATAACTTCTAATAGGTAGAAAGAAAGGATAATGAAAGAGAGAAAAGAGATTGAGGTACTTCTCAAGGAAATTATCATAATTGTAGATCTCTGCAATTTTGCCAAACATAAGTACATCAAGAACTAACCAAGAAAACTTTGAACCTTATATCCATATCCTGTGACTCATATCATCTCTTTGGAAGACAGGATAATAAAAATATGTATCTTGTACCTGGAGCCCAGCCAGAAACCATAGTAGGCTTTCACAATGCAAGATAATCCCAGGTCTCAAAAAAGTACAGTAAATGAGTTTTCAGTAGTTTAATCAGAGTTTAAAGAAGGCTTTAAATGTCAAGCGTACAGAAAACAGGACAGATAATAGGGATATTATGCATCTTGAAACTTAATATTTTTTATTGTCAAGCTAATTCATATTTTAAAGATATTCAAAAATATGTAAATAATAATCACTAAACTAAGTGTATACATTGAAGTAACTGAAATTAGAAACACGGGCTGGGTGCAGTGGCTCACACTCGTATTCCCAGCACATTGGGAGGCTAAGGCACACGGATCACTTGAGGTCAGGAGTTCAAGACCAGCCTAGCCAACATGGTGAAACCCTGTTTCTACTAAAGATAAAAAATTAGCTGGGTGTTGTGGCATATCTCTACTGAAAATACAAAAATTGGCCAGGTGTAGTGGTGTATGCCTGTCATCCCAGCTACTTGGGAGGCTGAGGCACAATAATTGCTTGAACTCAAGAGGTGGAGGTTGCAGTGAGCTAAGATGGTGCAGTCTCAAAAAACAAAACAAAGCAAAACATAAAACAACAACATGAAGTTTAGGTCTAGAATGGAAAATCAGGTTTCAGTTGTCCTATTCTCAGAAAGCTCTATGTTCTTCAAGTTAGAACATTTAATTTGCTCTAGGATCTGAGCAGATAGACAAATAAGCTATATCCTGAATATTCTCCAGTGAATAGTGGCATAGTTTTTCTTGTAAATATTTTTGAAAACTTTCCATTTTAAAAATACATACCTGGGAGTTGTCTGCTTTTAAAGATGATATTATAAAATATTTAATATTATTATTATTATTTTCTGCTAAAGGGTGGAGGTGGTTGGAAATACTAATTTAGGACAGGATATCCTGGTGTTCCAACCAGCTTACTTCCTGTAGTAGTCACTCACTTACTGTAGGTAGCACAGCTCTTTGAAGCCTATTATCTGACCTCACAGGCCATATTTCTCTATGACTTAAAATAGGAAGTGCTTTATAAAATGACTTCACACTGGCTGACCTCCTTCTGCCAAGCCACTGCTACCTCCCAGAATACTTCCACTGAGCTAGTAGGGGCCAACCATAGAAGTGGATCTGAAGTATTTGAAAACCCCTTGATTCCATTGTTCAGTGGTTTTGATTTTTTAAGTAGCAAAACTCTTTCTACAAAAAAAAAAAAAAAAAAAGAGCAAAATATCAAATATATATAAGTTTTAAAAGTAGAGCAGGTCTATTTGAAAAAAAAAAAAAAAGTGGGATTTCTACCTTGCCTATTAGCACCTCTACTATGGCCATTTCTCAGACAATTTCTCAGCATCACTTTGTCTCCATCAAGAACTGTTTGAAAACTATTAAACTTTGGAAAGAATGAAACAGGTACCAGCCAACGGAAGGCAAAATGGCTACAGGTGGACCTGTTTTCTTTACTAATACTAAAAAAAAAGTTTTCATTTATGTAGGCTTGCATTTTCCTGGACTGTGAAGGAATCAGAATTGGCAACTCTTAACTAAAGCTTTATTGTTTTCTTATAACCACAGGTCAATGTCTCAATTCTCTTTTTTCTTGTAATCTTGTTCTATCCTAGCTAAAGCATTTGCATAGTTACAATATTATTATCCACAGTAGACTAGTTTCAAATGTACTTTAATTTTAAAGTGATTGTCTTTCTAATTCCAGGTTTACACCTATAAATTAGTGACCAGAAAAGATTGTGAACATCTTTGATCCTCAATTTTCTCATGCATAAAATAAGAATTCTAAAAATTTAGTGATTTAAAATATGCAACATTTATCAAGCTCAGAACCTGGCCCACACTTGGTCTCAGTAATATTAATCTTGTCCTATCCTTTGTAGATAGAAAGCTGCCTCCTATGATACATTGTCTGACTTGTACAAAGAAAGTCATGTATAATCTTTTTTTTTTTTTTTTTGAGACAGAGTTTCGCTCTTTCACCCAGCCTGGAGTGCAGTGGTGCTATCCTGGCTTACTGCAAGCTCCACCTCTCAGGTTCAAGCCATTCTCCTGCCTCAGTCTCCTGAGTAGCTGGGACTACAAGTGTCCACCACCGCACCCGCCTAATCTTTTGTAATTTTTTTTTTTAGTAGAGACGGGGTTTCACTGTGTTAGCCAAGATGCTCTCCATCTCCTGACCTCGTGATCCACCCGCCTTGGCCTCCCAAAGTGCTAGGATTACAGGCATGAGCCACCGCGCCCGGCCCATGTATAATCTTAAAAAAAGAATTCTTTTATTTTTGTAGAAGGATATAATAACAGGAACTCAAGTTTCATTTATCTTATAAAAAGAAGTATGCCTGAATTATTTGTCTCACTTCTTACTGGGGGAAAAAAAAAAAGTTAACCTCTTTTTATACACACAGATCCAATAATTAATTCATGTGTAATCTTTAGAATTAGAATTCCAGGGCCATTTGCAGATCTCTCTCTCTCACACACACTCTCTCTCTCTCTCTCTCTGTGTGTGTGTGTGTGTGTGTGTGTATGCACGCGCATTGTTTCTTACGGTAAAGTGATAAGAATAATTTGTGATTATAAAATAAAAATGATGTATTCTACTTCCAGCCATGACCAGCCCTGACTGGCACCCAGACTAGACTCCATTAAAAACATTCATAAATCTGGATAAAATAAATGATTCAACTCTTTTTAGGCATCGAACAAGAACCAACACAGGACTATGAATCTGAAATGAAGGAAAATATATAAATTAAACAAAAGTTAAAATAATTGATTAAAAGAAGACTTGTACAATAAGAAAAACCTCAGGCCAGAGGTGGTGGCTCACGTCTGTAATCCCAGCACTTTGGGAGGCCCACGCGGGTGGATCACCTGAGGTCGGGAGTTCAAGACCAGCCTGATCAACATGGATAAACCCTGTCTCTACTAAAATTACAAAATTAGCCAGGCATGGTGGCGCATGCCCGTAATCCCAGCTACTCGGGAGGCTGAGGTAGGAGAATCACTTGAACCTGGTAAGCCGAGATCGCGCCATTACACTGCAGCCTGGGAAACAAGAGCGAAATTCCATCTCAAAAGACAATAAGAAAAACCTCTTTTTTTTTTTTGAGATGGAGTCTGGCTCTGTCGCCCAGGCTGGAGTGCAGTGGTGCAATCTTGGCGCACTGCAAGCTCCGCCTCCCGGGTTCACGGCATTCTCATGCGTCAGCTTCCGGAGTAGCTGGTACTACAGGTGCCCGCCACCACGCCCGGCTAATTTTTGTGTTTTTAGTTGAGATGGGGTTTCACCGTGTTAGCCAGGATGGTCTTGATCTCCTGACCTCATAATCCTCCTGCCTCAGCCTCCCAAAGTGCTGGGATTACAGGTTTGAGCCACCGTGCCGGGCCCTCTTTTTAAAAATAAAGTAGAATGCTACTAGATGAAAACTCTTTCTATAGTAGTGGTTGATGTGCAGATAAATGTAACAAACTTCCTTTTTTCTATCCTTAAATTTTATTTGAAGGAAACTGATTATTTAAAACCAAATAAAAATCGTGACACTATAATAGGATTTATTAGATAGATAGTTGTAAAATATGCAGAAACTAACACAAAGGCCAGAAGGCAAGTGGCAGTTACTTGGAAAAATTCTTAAATTTTATGTGACGTGATCACATATTATAATTCCTAAAGTACCCACAAACAATCTAATAATAAAAATATATACAGTGAAAAGGCTAGTAGAGGAATTAAAATAGAATACCACAACTATTTAATTAAAGAATGATGAAATGAGAAATACAGCACAAGAACCACAAAAATAAGACAAATAGAAGTTGACTGGCACAGTGACAGACCTAATCCAACCACATAAACAATTATATTAAATATATACAGGCAAAATACTCCACATGAAAAGCAGAGATTTTTAGACTGGAAAAAGGACCTAGATATATACTTTCTGTGACAAATAAACTTTATATACACTTACAGCTGTTACCAAACAAAAAATAAAGAGAGAGAGAGAAAAAAAAGAGATTCATTATAATTCATCAAAATTAAAATCTCTTGGTAGATCGTACCTGTAATCCCAGCTATTCAGGAGGCTGAGGCAGGAGGATAGTTTGAGGCAGGAGTTCGAGAACTGCTTGGAAAATAGCAAAACTGGTCTCTACGAAGACAAACAAACAAACAAAAAAATTAGCCAGACACAGTGGCACATGCCTGTAGTCACAAGTGCTTAGGAAACTGAAGCAGGAGAATCACTTCACTCCAGGAGATGGAGCCTGCAGTAAACTATGATTATGCCACTACACTCCAACCTGAGGGACAGAATTAAACAAACAAATAAAAAAATCGGGAAATTCTTCTCATCGAAAGACGTTCTAAAGAAAATTAGAAGTCAAGTCAGTCACACACTGATAGAAAATATTTTTAGTACCTATTCTGACAAAGAATTTCTATACTGAAATAATAATGTATCAATAATAAAATATCAGTAAAAAGACAGTTTAATTAAAACATTGGATAAAGAATAGAATATCTCACAACAGAATATATGAGGAAATATAATAAGATAAATACTAACCTCTAGTGGGAAACCACTACACATTCATGAGAGTGACTAAACTTTAATATATTAACAAGACCAAATGTTGGGATAATAAAGAACTGGAAGTCTTTCACCATATGTGGAAATGTAAAATTGTACATCCACTTTGAAAAAGTGTTTCAAAGTTTCTTATACATTTAAAACTGAATCCACCCAGGAATTGTAGTCTTACTTATTTACTCAAGAGAAATGAAAACGTGTACATAAAAACACATATAGAATGTTTGTGGCAACTCATAATAACTAAAAATTGGAAACAACCAATTATAAAGAGATGCATAAACAAATGGTGATATGTTCCTATAATGGAATATTGCTTAGACATTAAATATTGGACTCCTGATATATGCCACATAATAGGTAACTCTTAAAAACATTGTGCTGAGCAAAGTAATCCAGATAAAAATGAGTGCATACTCTATTACTCTATATGAAGTCCCAGAACAGACTAAACTAACCCCTGGTAGTAAAAATTAGAACAGGGCTTGCCTTTAAGGGTTGGAAGTTAATTTTAATGTGATATGGGGAAACTTTCTGGGATGATAGAACTGTTCTATGTCTGATTGAGGTGCTGATTACATTAGTGTGTTCATTTCTCAAACATCAAATTGTATAGTTAAAATTATGTATTTTACTGTGTAAATATTTTCCTTCAGTTAAAAATGCAATAAAATTCAAGCAAGCTCACACATGATTTATCAAATCAATAAATACTGACTGGAATTTTTTTTGAGGTTCTCTACATAAATATCTTTGTTGATATTCTAATCACACTAAATAAACTAATAAAGCACTTTTTCTGGCATTTTGACACACTTTAATCTTATTAAAGCTGGTCAAATTTCACCAATTGATTAAGCTAAAATCTCAATGAAATATTTGAAATCTCTAATCTTTTTATTGTATTCTTCTCTTTAGCACTTATCTGAAAGCAAAAATTTCATAATACTAACATCAGGACCTAGGTAATTAAAGTTCTAAAAAATATAGAGTATGTATTAAATGCTAGATACAATTCATTTGAAATTTGTCTTTCTAAAATAGTTTTTACTCTTATTTTATGTATTCATTGTTTTAGGTGACTTTTCTACAATTTTGAAAATGATGAAACATTATTTTGATTAATATATTAGAGAGAATAATACAAGGAAAACTAATATGTCTACCACCCAGATTTAACAAATGTAAGCTTTTTATAAATGCCATATTTGTTGAAACCTTTTTTAAAAAATAAAATACTACACATACCATGCCAGTTGTATCCATGTCCTGCTTCATTTCTATTTCTTTTCCTCCCTTCTCAGAGAGAAGTAACTGTTCTACAGTTATTATATGTCTTTAAAAAATATTTTTCTATGTATCCTTTGAGCAATATACATTATCACTTTAGACTGCAAAATTTTAAGTTTTATGTGTATGTAAACGTACATTTTAAGTTTAAGTAAATGTGCATATTCTTTGTCCTTTTTCTAATTTGCTTTTTTACATTAAATCATCGTATTTTCTACTTCAAAATGAAATAATACAAGTTAGTCATAGGAAAACTAAATTGCCATTGATTTAATTGTGTACCCCTGTTTTCCTCCATTTATTCTTTGATGTAATATTTGTAGGTATAATGAGGAAGAAAAGTAAGAATTATTGAACAACTATTCTCTACAACACATTGCGCTAAGTACTTGTTTACATTATCTCATTATATTTTTAATGGGTGCTATAAACATCATTAAACATCCTTAGGAGTAAGGACAAGTTACCGATCGTGTAACAAATTGTTGTGAAACTCAGTCTCAATTATCAAGATGTCTATAATGTAGCTGCAATGTGAGAATATGAACATACAACCACAAGTAATACAAATTAATATATGCAAGCACTGAAAGAATAGTATTAAGCAAAAACACTTACATCAACAAGAGTTCAAGGATTATAAACATTTACCAAAGTCAGAGCAGGACTCACAGATCCACATGATGTTTTGTCTTAGTACAAGAGTAAATCAGATTTCAACCTGTCTCTTATTCCTCAGAGTTTTCTGCAAATTCTTCCAAGGTTCTCCTCTTGAACAAAATCCATTTATCCCTTAGGCTTTATCCCACTTTTCAAGCCTCCGTTCTACCAACTTTGTTCTTAGACCCAGCAAAAATTCAACTGACCAAAAACATGAATTACCTGCAATGAATTACCTATTCCTTCCACATGGTAAAACATGTAGCTTCCATAGTGTCTCTTGCCTCTTGGTTTCAGTTTGGCCACAAGACTTGCTTTGGTCATCGTGATGTTAAGAGTTACGATGTGAGTAGAGCCTTGAAATATGCTTTCATGTTTGGGCTTGCCTTTTTTCACTCCTGCTTTTTGCCATGAGGAACACCTGCTTTGATTAACCACTGATCTAAAGCAGCTGAGATAGATAAAGCAGCCCCAGATCCAATTTGCATCTTGGAGCAATCCCAAGTATGCAAAACCTGTATCAGTGGAATCTTAGTTCCTCCACAGATTCAAGAGCCAAAAATAAATGCTATTGTTGCAAACCACTAAATTCATCAGGTTGTTAGTGCAGTATTATTGTGTAAATAGTCTACTGAGGTAGCTTCTCCCAGTTTTCTAAATTACAGTTGTTCCTCAGTATCTGTGGGGGATTTGTTGTAGAACCTCAGTGGATATCAAAATTCACAGATTCTCAAGTGCCTTATTTAAACTTGCATGGAATACATCATCCCTTATACTTTAAATCATCTCTAGACTGATTATAATATCTGACACAATGTGAACACCATATAAATAGTTATTACATTCTTTAGGGAATAGTGACAAGAAAAAAGTCTGAACATTTTCAGTACAGACACGACAATCGATTTTTTTTTTGAATACTTTTTATCCACAATTGGATGAATCCATGGGATGTAGAACCAATGACACAGAGAGCTGACTGTATTATGAACATTTTTTTATTGCACCTACATAAAACATACTCATGATGAATTAATAAATATCATGTAGACCCTCCTAAACCATCTCTTGAATGTTAAATAAAAATCTCTAAATGCCTATTGGGTATAAAAAATATCTTGTATTCAAACTTAACTAGTTCAACAATGAACCAATCATCTTTGTCCCACCACCCACACAAATCATCCTCTTTTCAATTTCCCTCCCACCTGATATCATTTTACCTATTGCCCAAATCACAATCATAGAAGGCATCACTAACTCCTTCCTATCTCAATTATTCCATCCAATGGTTAACTAACGGCTTTGATTCTATTTCCTAAATGTCTCTTTAATCTCCCTCCTTTATACTTTCTACCTTACTTTAGACCTTACTCTTGTTATATATTTTCTGTCTTCTACTTCCTGGGTCCCTCTGTGTGACTCTCCAAAAATGTGTTATTATCTTATTTATTGTTATTTTATTGTTATAATCTTCTGAAAATGTAACTCTTATAATGTTATGTTCTATGCTGATATCCTTGGCCTGTGCCATTCCCCTGTAGCTGAAAATTCAGACAACTTAGAAGGGTAGACCAGTAGTACTTAGGTGGCTAAGCCTATCTTTACCATTTAAGAAAATTCAGAAAATTCCATTTCAGAAAATTATTTCTTTAGGAAGGCTTCTCTGAGCTAACCCTTTCCTCACTGCCCCCCACCATTATCTTTCACATGCAAAAGCAGCATTGGGAGACCTTTCCATGTATTTCCCTAATTATTATTGCTTCCCTTATTCTAATAATTGTAGTACATTATATTTATATTTTTACTTTTCTCTAGTAGTATTGCACACTGAGTTCCCTCTTAATCTGATTCTCCTGGTACTTACAGTAATGATTGACACATAGTAGGTATCATGAATGAATACAGACAGGGAAGAAAAATATTAGTAATATAAGATTAAACTGTCAGAATCTTACTCTAAAGTGTAGTTGTTCACACACACTTCACCTTGGAGTCCTCCTTACTGTCGATTTGCCAGCATACTGAAACTTTAATCCACATTGACAGACTCTGCCATTCTGCATAAACGTAACATACCTAATATTTAGAAAGGTAAATTTTGATTAGGACAAACATGAGTTTGATATATTGATATTTAAAATCCAAGACTGAAAGATAAATAGTAGTTGTGGAACACCTGTTACACTTCAGAGAGTTTTCATATGCTAAGTAGGCATAACCCTTAAGTAATATAAGATAGATGTGTCAGTCTGAGTCCAAGTTTAATACAGATGATTATTCAGTAGAACAGGAGACTGAAATAAAAACGTATTATTTAGTAAAAATACAGAGAATTCCAAAACATATAATAATAACAGATACAATGAGAAGCTGCCACCTCCATGGTCAAGAAAGACACCCAGTGAAGAACCTTGCCTCCAGGGCTGAGATATACAGAACTTTCCAGTGAGAGTTCTGTTCACTGAATAGCTGAAAAGTTGCAGTAATATCAGGGTGATGGAACTTGCTAAAGATTTGTTCTTTTGCATGATAGGAAAAGACTATTCAGGTGGAGATGTCTTACTGGAGATAATTTATGAAACTTCCTGAGGGGATGCCATGGAAACCTACCGGCTGCTGCTGGCTGCCTTCCCCTGCAAGAGCCAGATGCCTGAGAAGGTGTGGTGCCTGCAGGAACTGGACAGTGAAGGAGCTACACCTGCTGCAAGAGCCTGTAGAAAGGCACACTAGAACCAATAAGCAAAACCCATTCCTTCTGCAACATCTCTCCAGCACTCTTTACCAGCAGCTGGCAAAGGTAAGCGATTTAAAAGGCCCAGTTACATTTTCACATAAAAGGCAATGTAGCATGAACTTGGAACTGAGAGGCAATAAACTGGTAATTAGCGCAGGAGGCGTTAACAATCTACTTTTTAAAGGTGAGAACAATGAGTCTCAGGAAGACATAGTAAAATCTCTGAGCTCATCCATCTATGGAACTAAGGAAAGGTCATGGTGGGGACTGAGGGATCGAAGTTGGGTAAATGACAGAGGATACTTGTTTTGATATCTCTGGAATGATTTCCCAATTGGGAAATGCAATGCCTTTAATATAAAAATTTAATCTATTTCTCAAACAGGAGTAGCTTTTGTATATAGACATCATATTACCCTGATGTAAAAAATGTCAAAGAAAATATTTTTTCCTTTGACTAATAAATATCATTAAAGTATATAATATAAACTATACTAAATTAAACTCATGTGCTCATTCATTCAACAAAAATTACTGCGCAATGATTATATGACATATATTATTTTTGTATCTATGATTTTTTTGAAGTTAATTGATAAAAATACAATTATAAGTATTGTGTTTTCAACTTGAGTTACAGTTTTTTTTTTTTTCAAATAACTTCTCCTTTTTATTTATGTATAATTTTGTAGCTCACCAGCTAGTTTTTGAACAAGTTTTAATTGTCAGTTAAACCCCAAAATATTCCTTTTCATATATATGGAATGTTTTAGGACTTTTTTTATTTTTTCTAAAATGTACTCATAAACTCAGGTTATTTCTTTAATCACTCTGTTGTACTTGTTCCAGAAAATTATTCAAGTTTTATTTCTTTCCTTTTCTATTTCCAAAATATATTCATACATACATTTTATAGATCTAGTAATTATTATGTGCACTTTTGTGTATTGAGTCACATGAAATTATTGAAAATGCAAATGAGATGCAAATTTTTGTGTACAAGAGTAAAAGTAAAAAAGTAGAAGTATAGCACCAAGTAAAAGTCCCCAGCACCTGATTGTTTCATTTAATATAAAGTTACTATATATAGGGAGGCTATCTACACTAATTTTTTTAAAGAAGATTTTACTTTGGAAAATATATAACATAAAATTTGACATTGTAACCATTTTAACTGTACAAGCTAATAGTGTTACTTATATTTACAATATTTTGCAGTCATCACCCTCTGTTTTAAATATTTCTTAAAAAGCACTTAAAGATTTTTGTATGACCCAAACACAAACTCTGTACCCATGTAGCAAATAATACTCATTCCTCCTCTCTGCCTGTCTCTAATAGACTCTGATCTACCTTTTCTCTACAATATACCTATTCTAGATATTTCATGTAAGTGGAATCATAAAATATTTGCCCTCTGATGTCTAATTTATTCCACTTATTACAATGTCTCCAAGGCTCACCCATGTTGAAGTGCACCTCAGATATTCACCTCCTCTTATGGTATAATAATATTTTGTGTATCGTATTTTGTTTATCTTTGTTTATCGTATTATTTGTCTTTTGATGAACACTTTTGTTATTTCCACCTCTGGGGAGTTACAGTTTTAAAACTCAGTTTAATTTTCTATGTTTGGTGTCTTTTTTTTTTTTTTTTTGAGTGACAAAAAAGACAAAAGAAAAAGACAGAAAAAAAAAAAGCAAACAAGATTCCTCATATTTATTTGATAGTATCCAGTTTTAAAAAGTTGAGATTGAAACTATTTTGAAATTGCATGATAAATGATTGAGGTTTTTCTGTTTTATTTCTGCTGAAGTTTTACTTCCAAGTTTCTGACAGTTAGTTTGTACTTTAAGATTATTAATACATTCAGACTAAATGAAGAAAATCTTTATCAAAAAGACTCCAGGAAAGTCACAAAATACAACAAATCCCAGAGTATGGCAATGTTCTAAGTTGATTTAAAAATAAAAGTGTATCTACGGCCAGGATAAATTATTTTATCTCAATGATAAAGGTATTGAAAAGTAAAATAAATTGTTTTTCATGAAGGATCTATATATGCTTGACAGATTAAATTCAATCAAGCTTTTTTAGAATACTTTTTTCATAAGCAACATAAATATTTCCTGTCATTTATAATTCTTAGAGTAAGATTAATTTTTATTTTCTAACCATAATCATATTGGCCTCCCTTTTTGGAGGATACATTATTTTTTCAAATAAAAATAACTGTTGATTTTGTTTGCACATTTTAAAATAGACCAGTAACATATGTCTTATGTAGACAATTCTCTTGTCACCTATGAACCTACGAATAGGGTCACTATAGTTTAGCCGATTGAGTTAGATTTATCATTTGAATGTGTCCTTTTCAAAAGCAATAATAAGTTTTCTGTGTTTGTCCCTAATCCTGGAACTTATCAGTCTCTAGTTATATCATTTTAGCAGGTAAAACTTTGGATGGCTGCTGGAATTCACACAGTCTCCTGAGCCTGTGGCATTTTTGTGCAATGGATCATTTATACTACAGTACTTAAAATCCATATAAGAGGCATTGGGAAGTGTGGCTACTCTGAAAGTAGCCTTTTCTAGAAGTTAAATGACTTTAAAATATCAACATTTATACTGGAAGGTAGCATCTAACATGTAAGATCTTGTGAATTATTCTATCATTGATATGATTGCAAAAATATAATCTAACCTGTAAAACTTCACTAGACTCCTTAAATGCATCTTTAAAAATTGAAATTTATAGTAACTGTGCATCAAACTTTAAGAAAAGTGGTTTCCTAAGAGGCTATGTATTGCATTTATATTGTGGTTCTACAATATATATCAGGTGTACTTTTGAACCTCTCTTACCTTTTAAAAACCCTCTCTGGGTCCTTTCTCCATATTTTCTCTGACTTTCTAGAGAGTCAGTAAAATATTAAACATCTTCATGAAGAATGGTCTACAAATAAAATGTTTTCATTATTTGAATATTCTTGTTCTAGGTGTGTTCATTTACCCCCCCCAAAAAAAATTGTTTCAATTCTTAAGGTTTAAATTATTTCTATGTTTATTTTCCTACTTTATAAAATGTTAAATTTTATAACTAAAAATATTCTTAATACTGAATGCATAATTGTACTATCCTGTATATTACCACTTTTGTCACAGAGATTTCCACGAAAGTTCTTTAAGCATGTCTTTTCTAAATTGTGAAAGCTGTTAGCGTAGATGTTTCTATTTATTATGTTTCCTGCCATTTATACAGTATTTGTGCTCAACATAAACTGCAATTATTTTATAGTCATTATCCACTGTCCATATTAGCCAGAACGCACTCCAAAACCTGGAGTAATTAAAAAACAATCTCTATGTAGAGCCTATGTTAACTAAAAGCCCATACACTAAAACTCACACTCTTCACTTAGTAGAAAATCAAGATGGGAGACTGAGAGATGAGAAATTACTTAATAGATACAATGTATACTCTTCAGATAATGGTTATGCCAAAAGCCCAGCCTTCACCACTATACAATATATCCATGCATCAAAAATGAACTTGTAACCCTTAAATGTATGCAAATTTAAAAATTTGTATAGTTTACACAGATTTAAAGAATAAAATTTTATTTAGTGATTATAATCAATATGATTAATTTTCTTAGTCTGTACTAGAATAAAATAAGCCAATGTAACTGTGAAAGGTAATTGAGGAAATATGCTTTAAAAGTATAATAATAATAAAAAATAAAATTAAAAAAAAAAGAAATACAGAATGCTAAATCCAGCAGGTATCTTAAAGATGATCATACCAAAGACTCTCACTTTACTGTTAAGGAAACTGAGGCCTTTCTTGAGGTATGTCCCCAGGGAAACAGGCTTTTGGATTAAGATTTGTATTTAGTAGGTTTATTGAGAAGTGTTCTAGGGAAGAAAGTTATGAGTCAGTAAAGGAAGCCAGATTAGGCAGAGCATTTGGGTGGACTGAGATGTAGTTGTTGACATGGATGTAAGTTAGCCCCAAGGGGAGCTCTCGGCTTGAGAAGGCCCTACTCGGTTGCCCCAAATTGGGTTCAAGCTTCCTTCAGCTGACTTCCATTCCCAAAGTGGGTCTCATCTATGAACCATCAGTAGTCAACTCTCCTGGCTTGTAGGAGAATAAGCACCCTTGTGAAAAGAGATTTAGATGGAGCATCCAAGCAATCGTTGATATCACAGGACAACCCAGTATACTATTGCTATGGTTTAAACATTTTTATCCCCTCCAAATTCATGTATTGGAAGCTTAATTCCCAATGCAAGAGTTTTGGGAGGTGGGGCCTAAGAGGTGTTGTTTAGGTAGTTCAAAAGCATCCATTATAATGAATAGATTAATGCCACTATAAAAACAGCTTGCTAGAGTGGGTTTGCTCTCTTCTTCTCTTCTGCTATGTGAGGAAGAGAATTCCCCTGCCTCAGAGCATATAGCATTTAAGGTGCCATCTTGAAAGTGGAGATTGGGACACCAAAACTCCAAATGCCTTTATCTCGGACTTCATGGCCTCCAGCACTGTGAGGCAATACATTTCTGTTTTTTATAAATTACCCAGTTTTACATATTCTGTTATAGCAGCACAAAACAGATTAAGATAGAAATTTGCATCAAAGAAGTAGGATGTTGCTATAACAAATACCTGAAAATGTAAAAGCCGCCTTGGAACTAGGTAACAGATAGAGTTTGGAAAAGTGTCAGGTAGAAACGAAAACTTTTTCTAGAAGTGAATGCTAGATAAAGCCTATATTGCTGTGAATGCAGAATTAGTGGCAATTCTGGTAAGGGCTGAAAAAGAAAAGATGTGCTGTAGGAAGTATTAGAGGTTACTTAGGTGACTGTGATCAGAATGTTGGGAAGAAACGTAGATGGTTCAGGCAATTCTGATGAAGTCTCAGACAAAAGTAAGGAACAAAGTATTTGAGACTAAAAAAAAGACCATTCTTTTATGAAATGGCAAAGAACTTGGCTGAGTTGTACCAATGATCAAGGACCCTATGGAAGGCAGAACTATCCTTTGCTTATCCCACCATTGTGTTTTGGAAGCACATTACTTGTTTTGATTTTATAGGCTCACAGATGAATGAGATTTTGCCTCTAAATGAATTGTAACTTGAGTCTCATTCATATGATGTTTAGATGAGACTCTGAGCTTTTGAGCTGGTTCTAGAACAACTTAAGACTTTTGGAGCTATTGGAATGGAATGACTGCATTTTGTATGTGAGAAGCTCCTGAATTTGGGGGAGATAGAGGCAATATGCTATGGTTTTAATGTTTGTGCCCTCCAAAACTCCTGTTGAAATGTGATTTCCATTGTGGTGGTATTAGGAGGTGAGACCTTTGGGAAGTGAGAAAGTCATGAGGGGTCTGCCCTCATGGGTGGAATTCATACTGCTGTAAAAGGTCAGGTTTCATCCCCCTTTGCCTCTTTGCCCTTCCTTCTTCTGCTATGTGATGAAATAGCAAGAAGGCCCTTGCAAGATGCTGGCACCTTAATTTTGGACTGCCTGCAGAACTGTGAAAAAGTTACATTTCTGTTCACTATAAATTACTCAGTTTTAGATATTCTTTTACAGCAGTAGAAAATGGAATAGACAGCATGCATTCTACTACACCACATTTCCCAAAGCTAGATGTAAGCACACGGACAGGATTAATGTCACCTGGGAGGAAATTCTCATCACTCACATGCCCCTGCCTAATACGTAGAGAAAAGAAACACTAATGAAGAGAACCCTATTTTCCAGAAGTGCCAGTGCCAAAGAATAATAAAAAGGGAAGGTCTTTTAGTTATAAATATTTCTCCATGTCCCCAAGAAACATGATAGCTTAGGAGTTGGAAATATATTAACTGAAATACTGCATGTGTTCCAGTTTGGAAATTTTTCCTCAGCTTCACTGATAGCTGTTTGTTGTTTTGAGGAGATAATAACCACCATGAATTCTCTATCAGAGGGAATTTTAGCTGGCTGATGTTTCTGAACACCGATCCTTGTGAAGTTGACATTTTTTTTTCTACAGACCACTCATTATAGGACTGGAAACTCCAAAAGTCTTCTTCTCTTTCTCTATTTTTAGTAGTCCTCTCAAAGTGAAAATTAATTAGTAAGAACTGTCTGGACCTTTCCCCTTTCCATTTTTCATTTTAATTGTTGGTAAGATAGTTGTAGGCACTTACGCATCATTTGCCTTTTCACAGCCTTTTTTGTGTTATCCTTTTGGATTCCTTAGCCCCTTGTCTCCTCTTCTTCCTTATATTACTCCTACTACCACGATTTTGTCTTCTTTTTAAAATAATGAAAATAGATAAATGATGCAAATTGTTTCACTCTAAATTAACTTTTAATTTAATCTGCTATCCAAAATGAAATTTTCATGATTCAGTCTTTCTGATTAAAGAGTATCACAGACATTGTGAGATTCAATAAATACTAGTTGTATATTATGATTATAGCACATGGTAGCACTTCATATACATAAGTATGTACTTAAAAATGTAAGCTTTATTTTAAAAAATTTTGACACACTGGGACCCAGAGTTAGCATAAAATAACATAGTCCTGGTTTACAGATTATTTTTATTTACTTTTTTTTTTTTTTTAATGTCCCTAGGCCTGAGGCATCTTAGGACAGAACTTAAAAGCCTGCATTCAAAAAGGCTCCTATGTGGCATATTAAATTCTTCCACTGCTTTGGAATAATCTATAGTCCTCTCCAATTTTAGCCTTTTCCTATTACCAGAGCAGTCAGGAATACTCTTACATAAATTAATATGAATATCTTAACATATCAACTCTTACATCTAATTCCAAAACATTTGCCTGAGAAAATTTTGTTCTATCTTCTGCTCGTGAATTCTTGATATTTGGTAAAATTTATGAGCTAATCAAATATTTTGGCACCAAAGATGTCACTGTGGGCACCCGTCATTTAAAATACTAACAGATTAACCAATAGCAACTGCATAAACTCAAAATATCAACAAAGGGTAAAAGCTAAATGATCTAAGGCATTGAAAATACCAAAAAACATTGGAGGACATAAGTTAATAGTTTAGAGGATGTGTTGTCAGACATCTGTTATGTTACCTAATTTTAGACACATTTCAGGAAAAAAATGATAGAATAGTTTTAACTGCAAATTTCATAAATGTTAGTGGAACTGGAATTGATCACTCAATTTTTAAATCTGCTCAACCCTGATGTACAGACTTTTTGAGGACTCCATTGTTTTTTCTGTAATAGGCATCAGAGTTTGAATTGTAAGGACACTACAGGATTGTACATCACCTTACTGGCTGGTATTATAATGTTTATTCTATTATGAAACCTATAAAATTATATGTAATATGCATAAATTAAAATATAATGTTTATCTTAAATACCATTATGAGTGTATATTGTAAGAAGCATATTTTTAATGCTATTTCTAAAACTATAATCCATTAATACAAGTAGAATTTAGAGAAGCATTTTAGTAAAATGCCAACAAAGATAAAAATTGCATATTTACCATTTGGTGACACTAAAAATGTGACCTTGGGTTTC
This sequence comes from Mandrillus leucophaeus, assembly GCF_000951045.1. Taxonomy (NCBI): domain Eukaryota; kingdom Metazoa; phylum Chordata; class Mammalia; order Primates; family Cercopithecidae; genus Mandrillus; species Mandrillus leucophaeus. The sequence goes on along the minus strand of NW_012099165.1, from coordinate 379,962 downwards.
CTAAAATTTCTTTCCACACCCTGAAATAATGTTAAGAATTGCCTCAAGTGAGATTTTTCTTCTCATTTTTGCTACAAAGAGTGATTTGACTGCTGAATCAGAAATATTTCTGAACTTAATGCAAATGTTTTTCTTATGAGAGGACTAATCATAAGTATATAACAAGTATGTATATATTAAAATGTTCAGATATCCATATTAATTTTGTACTGACAGTTTATATTCTTTACAGATAGCATTCATATAGTCACACTGAAAGTCATATTCTTTGTTAAGGAGAGTACATGGAAAATATGAAAATTTCATTCTATGAGAGAAGCTAGAAGAAGTTATTATTATATTTGTTTATAATAATGGATGATTATTATATTATTATAATTATATAATATATCATAATACATAATATAATACCTTATAATACATTAGTATGTATTATATATTGTTATATTATTACAATAAATTATGTCATTCATACTCAGTGTCTCATACAAAGTAGATATTCAATAGATAATTTTTTAATCAATAAATAAAACATCCAAATATATTTTGATCATCCAATGTGTCCAATAGATCTTTTTCAAAGTGTATTTAGGAGAAAATTTTTTCAGAGATTTTAATATTTTATATAAAAAACAGCTTTGTGGTCATTAAAATGCAGAACATATATCTCTTAAAATACAACAAATAGGCTTATTTGATTGTAGAATTTATAGTAGAACTTGCAATATGCCAATGTAGACTTTTCAATCTCTTAGAGAGATGTTATAATATATATACACACACATTTATATATGTAAAATTATGCTTTTCAAAACTTATTTTTAGAAAACCTTTTTTAACTACTTGCCTGTATGACTAGAGTCTCATAGAATATACTTTAGGAAACACTGGTTTATTTTATTTTTTTATATATATATATGTGTGTGTGTATATATATGTATATGTGTGTGTGTGTGTGTGTGTGTATATATATGAGGTTTAATAATTTGGTCAAGTTCTTAGGAAACCGGATCAAAACGCAACCTCAGGCTTACTTGTATTAATATTATAATTTAAATAAATGTAATCAGTGATTTCTACATACTTGTTAACTTAGTCTTCCTGTTACCTCAACTAAACTAAAAAGTCTAGAATAAGAGAAATTGATTAAAGTATAACCTGCTGCCCAGAGCAGTTAAATATATTTGCAAGAAGATATTAAAAATTCTAAGTGTAGAAATTATGTAAACTAATAACAAACAAAATCATGTTAGTTTCTTCCTGGAAAAAAAGTCAGAGCAAAAGAGAAATCCCTTAATCTAATAAATATTATAATTTTGATTGTGGTGAGTCATGAATGAAAGCTAATTTGGATAGTTAGAGAATGCAATTCTACTTATTCAAATAACTTTTATATTGCTACAATTTTAAGGGTTCTTATTTCCCTAAACTTTATGTAAATTAAATTTACATTGGAAAATTAATTCTCACAAAATTAAATTAATGTTTTGTACATAGAAAGTTTTATGATTAAAATTATTATTCAGTTTTTCTCTTAAAGCTCATTGTTTAACATTAATTGAATTTGGAAAAATGTCCATGGTACTAATATAGGATTCTTTATAAAACAAGAAAAGTGAATTTAAGTTGAAGCTAGTTTTAAATATATGTCAGAAATATGATTTTACATTTATTCAGGAGTATTTATGGAGTGCTTAACTTAAGCTGGTCTCTGTTCTTCTAAGTGCTGTTGTATGGAACAAAACTGGTCTCTTGTTCCCATAGAGAGTGCTTTCTAGTGGAAGAGATAGACAACACTATATTGAACAAATATATGTATTTATTTAAAATTATATTAAATTTAAATGTGTATTTATTTAAAATTATATGTTATATTTTAATATATTTATTTAAAATTATGCATTAAAATTTTATAATAGTTACAAATGCTAAGATGAAATAAAACAGGAAAGAGATTTAGAAAGTATTTGAAGAGAGAGGGTCCACTTTTTATTCTGATAGGAAGGTTTAAAATTATAATGATACCCTCTAAATGCATTAATTAGCCTGAGTGCACACCAGGACTTTCCAAATGGTTTCACTGAATAAATGCAAAATGAAAACACTGAAGCATAAAAGTTTCATTACCCAGGAAATCTTATTAGAAAATAAGAAAATATGCAATTTAACACTAGAAAAAAATTAATTAGATTTAAACATACCTATGGGAATTTGAATCTGTAAATGTTTATAGTTTATTTTGAAGGTTAAAATACAGTGTGCTGCTAATAAAATGGACACATAAATGGGAACTTCATAATGACTATAAAAGTGAATTATGATGGCATAGATGGAGGGATGAAGGTTGTAAGTTTCTCAACAAAGTTTCAAATTGATAATCAAATATTTTCAGTATTTTTCTCTCAAATACATTTCAAAATACTACAAAATGCCAGATTCTAATTATGAAAGCAAAAGCAAAAACTTTTGCTTGTCTCAGATGAAGATACCTGCCCTGTATTTTATTATCTTAAACCATGAAATATTCGGATAAAGCAATCTTAGAAGAATTCAGAAAGTGTCATTTCCTTTGGGTCATCATTTTTGTAGAAGCATATCCATATTGTACACACTTATTTTCATCTCCTGGAGCTTTGATTTTTGGCTTTGGATTGTCGTATTAGCTCTTTCATCTAGCTTTTTAAATAGAAAACTTTTCCAAGACTTTTGTTTTGCAAATGAAGAAAACTAGCTCTCACCCTTCCTTCTTTCTTATCCTAACAGTAGAAATTCTCCAATATTTATTCCTTGATTTCCTTCTTTTTTTACTTTTTCTATTATCTCGGTCTCTCTGTCCCTGTTTCTGCCTCTCTGCTTCCCTCTCACCTTGTCTCTCTGCCTCTATTGTTCTCTCTCCAATCTTATTTATTCTGATGACTTTAATAATCCCATGGATACCACATATATGGACATATTTCAGAGGCATAGTGTGTCATGCAAAAAGAGAAAAGTGAAATGAATTCAAATAGTATATTAATGTCAGAGTGACCATTTGGAGAAGAAAAATTAGAATGGGATTGGGTGAGATTCTAAATTTCATGGCTATATTGACCTTTTAGAAATAGGGATGGGGAGGAGAAGAAAGATGGATAATTTTAAACTATAAGGGGGGATTGTACTTTTTTTCGTTTACAACCACACTCATTCATAAATAAATTGTATTTTTGGATAAGGTTTGGATGTTGCTGCAAGTTGTATTTCCTCAGTAGCAGATTCTGAAATAGACATTAGTATTTAGAATACTTAAAGGGAGAGGAAGGAAGCAGGATTGAGCAGAGGGACAAGTTGAAGTGCTAATGTTGTCTCAAAGAAGGTTACAATGAATCTAATCATGAGCTTTCAAACTGTGATTATCTCAGTTGGAATGAGGCAATTGGACCTTTTGAGGTCAACATCTGTTATTGGATGAGGATTGCCCTGGGAAGAGATGTGAGTTTGGGTGAGGCAGCTTCTTTTAGTTGAGACAATCCCCAAAGAAGGTTGACAGTTGTGGGCCATATTTCTCCAGGACTGCCAGGAACTGGGAGGGTAATTCCTTTTTACCTGAAGGGCTAACTGGACAGTTTATCTCAGCACCTCTTACCACCCACCCTTTGTGCTGCTCTTCATAGAGATTTTGGAAAAACACTCCAGGATTCCAATGGAACTTTCTTCCAGAAGAGACTTCGGAATGGAAAGTTGGTGGGATGAATTGCAGTAAAGGTTGTTTTAAAGCCAGAAGTGATAATCACTGTTTCTCATCTCTGGCCAGTCTTGTTCATCCCCACTGTCACTCAGAGCCTCTAGTGTTTATTTTGGCTCACCTGTTTATGTGATTCAGACCCTTAATCCTCGGGTATTTTGGTCCACACATACAGTGCCTTTCTCAGGCCAGAATTGGTCCTTTTGTTCATTAAGTGTCAAAAGTGGACAAAAGAGTACTCTGAGGAATGTAAGCGGGTAACCCGGGCATCAAGATTTTCCCTCCTGCTCCCGCTGCATCACAGCAGCCCTATCATCTTCTGGTAGTCTGTATTCCTTACAATTACCAAGATGGTGAATCTTCTCTATTGTTCTTTTAGAACAGGAATGTGAAATGCCTAGGTGGACGCTGTAGCTACCATTGATTGAAACTCTTGCTATATCCTCTGGTAGAAGGGTTCCCCCTTTGAGAACCAAAACCCGGTCACCTTCACTGCAGAGCCCAGACTTGTAGAGATAATAAGTACAGTCACCCAAGGTAGTACACTGGGGATGATGTTAAGCAAAAATATCCTTATTTCCACCACTTGGTTTCCAGACTCATGTATTTCACATGTTAAAGTCCTAGCACTATAAAAATAAATAGTATTGATTTAAGCTATTTTGTATGCCTTACATGATTGTTCCTGGAAACGTACAAAGGATCACATTGTCCAAATCAGACTAATAAAAATCCAAAATATGCCTAGTGCTAAAGTTTATAGATAATTACAATAATACAAGGCTCAGGCACAATGTAGAGAAGTGCACTACTGGGACCTACGGCTAATGCTGCTCCCCAGACCTTTCCTTGCTGCATTAGCACCTGCACTGATGTAACATGCAGTTTCCAAGTAATGCACACAGAACATAATTGCATAGGAGCTATTTTATTCACTAACTCCATGACCAAAGGATGCATTTTATACTTTGATAATTACATAGTTTATATGACATTTTCCGGAGTGCTACTCCATAAATCCCAATATACTAATTTTAATTACAATAAGCAACACAGATAGGTCAGGTATGTCTGGCTGAAAGTATCTTATAGGCAAGAACTCTATCTCTAGAGTTCATAATATGTGGAAGAATTTCATTAGCCTGTATACAAGAGCTGTTAATTAGGCCATATTTTCCTTTTTAAGGACAAAGGAGAGAATAGATTGCAGGTCTGCTAATAATATTTTTTTTTCTCTAGAATCCTCTTTATTTGTTCTTTACCTTAGAGGAGATGTACCTTTTACCCAAGATCACCAGATCTTTAAATTTATACTTATGTAGTAGGCCCCTCAATTATCATATGGTTATCTTAAACTCTTTGGAGCACATGAAACTAAGGAAGCATCTAATTTCCTGGCTAGTTCCTACTCATCTACTTTGGTTAATATGATGCCACTCATACAGTAATTTATAGGATAATCTGTGGGAATACAGTAGACTGAATGGTAGCCACAAGGGCATGTCAACATCCCTAGAACCAGTAAGTATTACTTTATATGGCAAAAGAGTGAAAGTTGACTAATAAACTCACATGGCAAGTATAATATTATATATAATAATACTAACTTATGTGACAAAATATATGATTAAGAATATTTAGATGAGAGATTTATATTGGATAGTTTGGTGGACTCTAAATATAATCACATGCATCCTTGTAAGAGAGAGGCAGAAGTGGATCAGACAGAACAGAAAGCAGATTTGACAGGACAGGTAATTTGAAGACGGAGCAGAGAAAGAGATGTGGCCACAGGTTGAAGATTGTCAACAGCCACAAGAAGCTGGAAGAGACGAGGCAGATTCTTCACGACTCCCCTCCTTTCAGAGGAGTGTGTTCTCGCTACATCCTGGTTTCAGACTTCTGGCATCCGGAGCTAAGGAAGAATCAATTTCTGTTGTTTAAGCTACCACGTTTGTAATAATTTATTATAGCAGCACCAGGAAGAGAATGCAGGGATATCCATGCAGTCCAGATCTTCTCAGACTACATTATGACAGAAGATGGGAGAGTTAATATAGCCTCATGCTTCATGCCAAAACTAAATGGATAATGTCTTTTATTCTAATTGCATGCAAACCATTACTAATCTTCTTTTCTTGAAAGAATAAAAAATAATGAGGTTTTTTTTTTTTTTAGCTCAATAGCTACATAATGTATTGAGCTGTTCTAGCAAAGATGCCACTGGTGGCTACAATTGTTGCTACTTATTATTCCAGTGTGGTAGTTCACTGACATCCTCCAGGGATGTTCAAGTTATTGTATGAGGTAGAGAGGTGAATTCTGTGAATATACAGAGACCATTCCCCTGAAATAGAATATTAGTGTTTTTTTTAAAAAAAAATACATTTTAAATTTATTTATTTATTTATTTAGAGATAAGGTCTCACTCTGTCAGGTCGGAGTACAGTGGCATCATCATAGCGCACTGTAACCTTGAACTCCTGGTCTCAAAGTGATCCTCCTGCCTCAGCCTCCAGAGTAGCTAGGAGGCACAGGTCACCATGCCAGATTATTGTTTTATTTTTTCATTTTTTGTAGAGACAGGGGTCTCACTATATTGTCCAGGTTGGTTTCTAACTCCTGGCTTCAAGTCATGCTCCCACTTTGGCTTCCCAAAGTGCTGGGATTACAGGTGTGTGCCACCAAGCCTGGCCATAAAGATATTTTAGAAGAGTTGTAAATTTAAGAAAAAATTGAGGAGTTAGCAGTGAGTTTTGACACATGCATAATGTCATGTATACCATTACAATGTCAAACAAATACTTACACTGCCCTAAAATCCTTCCATGTATTGGCTATTTAATCCTAGCCCACTAGCAATCATTAATATTTTTCCTGTCTCAAATACCCTCTCACTCAGTTTTCCCTATTATTAATATCTTACATTAGTATGATACAATTGTTACAAAGAATAATCCAAAATCAATACATTATTATTGATAAAAGTGTACAATTTATTTGTATTTCTTTAGTTTTTATGTAAAGGCTTTTTACTTAAAAAGATCTAAGATCCGGGATCTGACGCTTACTTATCATGTCTCTTTAAATTCCTATTAGCTGTTTCTCTTAAACTTTCCTTGTTTTGATGACCTTGAAAATTTTTGATGGCCAAGGATTTTGCCTATGAGCTGTTTCTCTTAAACTTGCCTTGTTTTTGATGACCTTGAAAAATTTTGATGACCAAGGATTTTGTGAGATACCCTCTCATGAGATCTGTCTGGTGTTTTCTCATAAGATTGATGTTGTGGGTTTGTGGAAGAAGACCCGTGACTAAAGTACCATTTTTATACCATCATATCAAAGAGCTACACCAGCAACATGATTTATCACTGTTTATATTGATATTGGCCATCTGGCTGAGGTAGTGTTGTCAGATTTTCTCATGTAAACGGAATATTTTTCCCCCTTTCCATTCTACATGCTTTAGAAAGAATTACTATGCACATCTTACACTTAAAACATTTAGATTTATGCTTCTTGTTTGTGAGGATATGGTATCTATATCAATTACTTGAAATTTTTTCTGCAAGAGATATTTGTCTCTTATTCATCATTTATTTGATAGGTTTTTATATTATTATGCCTTTATAGATATATATTTTGTAGTATAATCAAATATTAATTTAATAGTTGTGGATTTTTTTTCTTTTTTTGCTTAAATTGTACTGGCTTTGGCCATTGGGAGCCCTTTCTATTGGCCCCTATGTCCCTCTGACTTCTGACATATCCACATCAATACAAGCTTTCTTCTTGTTGTCCATTTGTTTGTTTGTTTTTGGTGGGCTTTTTTTTTTTTTTTTTTTGAGACCATATTTGCTTTCTGTCCCTACAACATGCTCCAGCGTCATTTTATATATTTCCTCCCTTAGTCTAGAATCAACCATTTCTCCAATGATCCCTTGTTGCTTCCATTCAAAAATGGTATTGGAAACTAGGATATGGATGTTGGATTGTTACTGGAGTATCGTTGCTTCTAGGCATTTTCATTTGACAGAGCAAGAAAATACATCACATGTGTATCAATTCATGCATCGATTCTTATCTGTAAATGTTTCTATATGTAGTCAGCATCTATATTAGTCCAAACAAGAGTTCATGCTGGTGTCTCCAAATCTAATATATCACCACATGGATCATTCTAGCCTCCTCCCTTTGTTTATCTGTAAATTCCAGCTCCAACAGTGAGAAACCTGGCTCCCAGTATCTGCTAGTCATTTACTTAATTTTTCCATTCCAGTATACATGTAAAACAATATAAGAATTAATAAGCTGTACTCTTGTGGGGAGAAACTTTATCAACTGGAATACAGGCTTATGTGTAGGTCTTTTTTACTTCAGTCTTACATATTCTATTTATTATCAAAGTTACTTAGGTCAGCACTTTTTCCTCAATTCACTTTACTGAGTTTATTTACATACCTGTAACACAGTAAGGTTTTCATGTCACGTGGAACATCTCTTCCTGGGATCCCCAACCTCCCATATTATTTTAAAAATTCGCATAAAGTTCATTTCTTGTAGTGTAAATTGTATGAGTTTTGATACATGCATAATGTCATATATACATTATTAGAATATAAAATAGTTTCAGTGTCCTAAAAATCTCCTATTTTGATTATTTAACCCTAAACCACTAGCAAGCACTAATCTTTTTACTACCTCTATAGTTTGGCCTTTTCTATAATATAATTAAAATTATATAGTATATGATATTTTCAGACTGATGTTAATTTTTTCACTCAGAAATATGCATTTAGGATTCCTGCATGTTTCTGTGAGTTAATAGCCCATTTATTTTTATCGATGAAGAGTATTCCACTGTATGGATGTATATTCATTTTTCTACAGAAGGACATTTCTCTTGCTTTAAGATTTTTTCAGTATATTTTATTTTTTAGAGAAGTTTTAGGTACAAAACAAAACTGGGTGGAAAATACAGAGATTTCCTCTATGTCTCTTGCCCCACACATGCATAGCCACCCTCATTTTTATATCCCCTAAAATATATTTGTTGTAATTGATGAACCTACATTGACTCATCATTGCTATCCAAAGACCATAATTTGCATTAGGGTTCATTCTTGGTGTTGTACATTTTATGGGTTTGAACAAATGTGTAGTGACATCTATTCGTAATTATACTATCATATAGACTATTTTCACTGCCTTGGCCTTCTAAAGTGCTGGGATTACAGGTGTGAGCCACCGCCCTTCCTATGGTTGATTCTTTGGCATTTTCTACAAAGAATCATATCATCTTTGAACTGTGTGAAGCAGTTTAGTTATTCCTTCCAATCTATATACATGTTATTTCTTTTTTGTGTTTTACCATATTAGCTAGGATTTCCATTACATTGTTGAAAAACAGTGGTAAGTGGGGCATCCTTGTCTTTCGTCTGATCTTAAGTGGGAAAGCTTCTAGTTTCTCACCATTAAGTATGACGTTAGATGCAGGTTTTCACGTAGACAATCTTTAATAAATTGTGGGTATTGTTCTCTCTATTTTTAGTTTACTGGGAGTTTTTTCTTTTAAATCATGAATGAGTGTTGGATTTTGTCAATGTTTTCTGCATGTATTGTTATGATCATATGATTTTACTTCTTTAGCCTATTGATATGATAGATTACATTCTGAATGTTGAACCAGACTAGCATTATTGGGGATAAATCCCACTTTGTTGTTAAATTTTAATTTCAGTTTTTGGCAATTATCAATAAAGGTGCTATAGACATTCACATGCAGATTTTTGTATGGCCATACACTTCAAGAAATCAGTTGCATAAATATCTAGGTGCTCAATTGACAAACTGTGTAATTAGAATATGTTTAACTTTCTAAATGACTACCAATTCATCCTACAAAGTGGCTATACAAGTTTGCTTTCACAACAGCAATGAATGAGATTCATGTTGCTCCACATCCTCTCCAACATTTGGTATTGTAAAGATTTTTGGATTTTACCCATTCTAATGGTATATGCAGTGGTATTACATTGTTGCTTTCTTTTTGCAATTTCCTAAGTTATGTTGAACATCCTTTCATATGCTTGTATGCCTTTTTTATCTCTTTTTATTAATTAATTAATTAATTTATTTTTGAGATGGAGTTTCACTCTTGTTGCCCAGGCTGGAGTGCAATGGCATAATCTCGGCTCACTGCAACCTCCACCTCCCGGGTTCTAGCGATTCTCCTGCCTCAGCCTCCCGAGTAGCTGGGATTACAGACATGTGCCACCACGCCTGGCTAATTTTTCTATTTTTAGTAGAGATGGGGTTTCACCATGTTGGCCAGATTGGTCTTGAACTTCCAGCCTCAGGTGATCTGCCCACCTTGGCCTCCCAAAGTGCTGGGATTGCAGATGTGAGCCACTGCGCCAAGACTGTATCTTTTTTTTTTTTTTTTTTGAGACGGAGTCTTGCTCTGTCGCCCGGGCTAGAGTGCAGTGGCCGGATCTCAGCTCACTGCAAGCTCCGCCTCCCGGGTTTACGGCATTCTCCTGCCTCAGCCTCCTGTGTAGCTGGGACTACAGGCGCCCGCCACCTCGCCCAGCTAGTTTTTTGTATTTTTTTTTTTTAGTAGAGACGGAGTTTCACCGTGTTAGCCAGGATGGTCTCGATCTCCTGACCTCGTGATCCGCCCGTCTCGGCCTCCCAAACTGCTGGGATTACAGGCTTGAGCCACCGCGCCCGGCCAAGACTGTATCTCTTAATTGGTGATGTGTCTGTTAGATTTTTGTCCATATTTAATTGGGTTCTTTTTGTAAAAATTTAAGGGTGCTTTACCTATTTTGGATTGAAGTTCTCTATTTTTTATGTGTTTTCCAAATATTTTCTATTGCCTGTGACTTTTTATTCTATCAACAATATTCTCACACTGCAAAAGGTTTTTTTTTTTAATTTTAATAAATTCTAACTTAATTTTTTTTTCATGGACAGAGCTTTTGGTGTCATATCTTAAAAATCATTACCAAAACAAAATAAATTCTCTTGTAAAACATCAATACCCTACATTTTACTACATTTTTATCCATATCCTTCAACCAGATTTTAAGCTGGAAGGCTGGTTGGAATATAGGTTTATTACCAACTCAGCCTGAGAGTAATAGTAGGAGAGGTATTACCTAGGTTTAGCCTTCATCCTCCAGTTACTGCGTATGAAACCTTAGGCAAATTACTTCACCTTTCTGTGTTTCAGCTTCCTTATTTGCAATGTATTCATGACAATAGCATCTACTTCAAAGAATTTTTGCAAGTCACAAATAAGTTAATACACACAAACTGCCACAAGTCCCAGAATGTGGGAAGTATTTAATACCTGTGAGCTATTATATTCACTATTGTAGTTATTTTATTATATTTATTACTAGGAGTATTATCACTGTAAATATTAGTGTTTTTATTCTGTTATTTATTTTTACGCCTTCTGCTTTGGCTTGACGAACCTGAGTTAATTTTATGGTTATGGGCCAAGTTTCTATAACCAGTTTTAAATTATCCCGCCAAGATTTTTTACTTTCTTATTTTTCAGTGACTTGGTACATCTCCTTAGAAATGGAAGTGGTGGCTTTTCTTAGTCTGGTCACATCTGCATTTTCAAGCACTAATTTCTCAGTTCCTCTTATTTTAATAGCATTCTTCCTTAGCTTCCAGTGTTGGAATTTTTCCCAAGTTTTGACAGATTTAATTTACCCATGAGCTGTCACCCAGAAGTCAGTTAAATGCATTCAAAAATCAGTTTTAACTTTTCTGGTAGTATAACAATAATAAATATTGTACACATATCCTTTGCATATTACACTGATAATTGTTTAATGACTTAATTCTCACCTTTACCTTTTATGGGGCATATGTATTTATTTAGATATTTCAATCACATTTGTTAATTTATTGTCCCATTCGTATCTTTATTTCATATCTACTTTAATGTTAGAGGAACACAAAGGTAGCATGTATTGAAGATAACAGATTAATCACCTATTCAAGGCATTTTATAGAACATTTCTATATCTAGGTATATTGCGAGGCAATTATCTGGTGAACAAAATGATTTGCTTCTTGGCTCTGTGAAACTGGTTTTCTAATGGGGAAAACAGATATTAGGTACATAAGCAAACAAATAAATATATGCTTATAAGTGAGTTTTGCAAAGAAAACAATGGGTGCTAGAATTGGAAAATAATACAAGTATTAAGTGAGGGCACCTGCATATATGGGATACTCAAGAAAGAATCTCTTTAGAGATGACCTAATTTGTCATTCTTTAGTGCTCATGGGAAAATTTAAAACAATACTTTTCTCAATGTCCTTCTATAATTAGTTGAGTATAATGTAAGAAATATGCAATTTTGAGTCAATAACTGAACATCTAACTACTCACTGTTGAAAATGCTGACCGAGAAACAGAAGACACAAGGAGTAACTCTCGCATTCCAGAAGTTAATTGTCTTTGTAATTTCCTATTATTCATATTCTGGTATAAAATTTGACACAGTTTTATGGGGATGTGGAACCCAGTTGTTCTCTTATCTCATGTCTTATAGGTGTACTTTATCCTGTTTTTTTCTGCAATGCTTTAGATTGGGAATAGATTTGATTTTCAGTTGTAGTGAGTCCTCTAGGGAATTTAAAAATATATATACTCTTTCCTCTTTATTTCTCCCTGTTCATGGTTTAATGTGTACAAAAACTAAAATTACTAAGAACCTAAAATTTAAACATCTTCCTTTTGTATGAGCTCAACCTCTCTGGGCTCCTAAAAGTCAAGTCATCAGATTAATATTTCTCCTTTCAGACATGCAGATTAGATAAATACTTACTCTTTGTTTTTGTGTAAAAGTGTTTTAATTTATGTGATACAGAATACATGATGCCAGAAATGAAAAGCAATAGTCAAGAGGGTGATGGAATAAAGAGGTTGGACTATGCATATATATATTTATTTGTGTGTGTGTGTGTGTGTGTATATATATATATAAAGCATCTAGAAGAGTTTATAGTACATGAAAGTGTTGTATAAGGGGCGCTATTTGTTATGCAAACTTGAAAAAAAGACTTGTAAAAGACTTTCCATAATTTGGTATCATATGGTTTCTTGGCTCATCTCTTTATATTCTCCTACGCTTGTGCCTGGTGCTACAGGCAATTCTATTCCTTTTCCATAACAAGTCATTATTCCTGCATGAATTTTAGAGATAGCAGACTCAGATGTGTAACCAAACTGTGAGGAGGCCTTGGGCAATTTATGCAAATTACCAGTGTTTCAGATTTTTTTGTCTATAATATGTAAATATTAATGTCTAATTTATAGCAGTAATGTGAGAATCAGGAATCATCTGCTGAATATCATGCACATGATGGGAATAAATATATAGTAGCTGTTAATATTTACTATATTAACAGTGATATATTTAGTGAATATACTATATTAACTAAATTAAGTGAAAATTTATACTTAATTTAATCTTTACTAAGAACATCATGTTTTAGAGTTTGACAGTTTTAATTTCAAATTCCAGCTTTATTTCCTAAACTATTTGAGCCTCAATTTTCTCATGTAAAAATGGGTCTAATCTATTTATTGCATAGATTTATAGTGAAGATTAAATGAGAAAATGAATATAAATTTAAAATAATAAATTGAAGCTATAATAAGTAAAAATTCTTAGTATGGATGGTAACGATATCACCAATATTTTCTTTAATAGTATTATCATGTTATTTTAATTATGATAAAATATTTCCCATGTCATATTTAGGGTATGAGTTGATTTAGACAGAATTGCCTTGATATAGGCAAATTTATGTGATGATATTAGAGCAGGTAACATTACTATGATATTTAACCAAGGGTTCCAGGATTACAAATTTTCTTTTGAACCATTCATCCCATCTAAATGGGAGAAATCTATCTGTATAGAATGATGCTGGCAAAGAGTAAGTTATTACCTACAGATACTTTTGCCATAAATAACATACAGAACTTTAATAAACTAGGCTAGACTACAATGAGAAATATTGAGATATGCTTAATGAATACCACATCTTTATCCATTCTTCCCTGCTGTGGGAAGCAATCAGTACTGAGGAAAGAAAAACACTAAATTCTTCTCCCTAATATCTCCCAGGTTGGAACTAGGGAGAAGATCCTCTTACAGATCCATGAGGAGGAGTGTACAGGCCCCTCCTAATAAACAAAGATCAGGAGAGATTACCTTACATAGACTCTTAGACACATGGTTGTGTGTAACCATGACTGCACATTAGATTCCCCTGGGGAAATAGAAAAAACATATATACAGTTGGCCCTCTGTATCTGTCGGTTCCACATCTGTGCATTCAACCAACTGTGGATCAAAAATGTTTGTAAAATAAAAATTGCATCTGTACTGAACATGTAGAGAATTTTTTCTTCTTGTTCTTTAAACAATACTGTATAACAGCTATTTGCATAGTATTCATATTGTATTAGGTACTCAGTATAATTTTTCTACATTGTATCAATAATCTAGAGATAATTTAAAGTAAACAGTAGGATGTGGGTAGGTTATATACAAATGCTACATCATTTTAGATAAGGGACTTGAGCATCCGTGGATTTTGATATTTGAGGGGGTTTTGGAACCAATTTCTCTTGAATACCAAGAAATAATTGTATGAAATTAAAATGTTGATACCCCAGCTCTACCACAAAACAATTCCAACTGTATTTCTGTAGATGTGGCTCATTATCTCTGGTATTTAAAAAGGTCCTCCTTGTGACTCTAATTGGAAGCCAGGGTTGTGAATTACAACCTAACTCTTCCATTTCACAAACAAAAGTCCTCTCCTGTATTACAATAGCAAATGCATTCTCATTAACTGCCTACTCATAGAGTCATAGCAGTATTTTTATTTTATTTCTTGAAGTATGAAGTAGGGCTGAGGGGAGAAAATGTTGGGGATCTTCCATAATGATACTTTGTAGATATCAATAAATATTAACTAAATGGATGCTTTTTAAAAAGTAGATCAAATCTTAATATTCAGAAGAGAGAAAGGAGGGCATGGCAAAGGAGGTGACCATTCGAATCAGAGTTGCTGTGCTACTGAGTAATGTCAGGTGATGTCAAGAGAAATTATTTGTTTTAATAAATTTATTAAATTCTATTCAGTTGAGACAATTATACAGCAATAAAAATAAACTATAATTTAAGAAATAAGTAGAAAAATTTGTAAAGTTGACCAATAATTAAAAATACTTAACAAGTAGAAATAGTATGAGTTTCAAATATATTTTAACAGACAACATCAGCCTGAAAATATCTGTCTTCTTGGTCCCTCATTGAACATTTGTTCGGGATATTTTTATATAAATGCCTCACTTCAATTTTAAATTCCAAGAGTCAGAAAATGTCCCTTTAACTGTTTTGTATTTTCCATTTTTCCCCTCCCTCTCTTCCTTCCTTCTTTTTCTCCCTTCCTTCCTCCCTCCCTCCCTCCCTCCCTCCCTTCCTTCCTTCCTTCTTTCCTTCCTTCCTTCCTTCGCATTCTAATACAAATAGCATAGTTTATGCTATACATAATTTAATTGTGTTGAACAAGTGGCTAAAACTTAAACAATGGTTTAGTGAAACCTGAATTCATCAGAACCAAATATTTAGGGCTTACATTATAGAAGTTGAATGAAAACAACAAATGAATTATTTTCTCTACAGTATCTTAATAAATGAATGTTTTTCTGCCCCCTCCATCAACGTAAAAACTCCTAACCAACCTTTTCATTCTCTGTACTTTAATGATATTGGTTATCCCTCTGTTCCTTAAGAGTCCCACATTACCCATTTTTAGTTGAGTTTTGTCAATGCAAATCTGCACTGGATAGAGGTGAACAAACAAGAGAGACTTTATTTGAAACTCTTGCATTAGAGAAGAGAAACTATGGTCATACAGAAGAGTGGCCGAACTCAGCTCAGCTGAAACAAAAGGCAGGAGGGTTTGTAAAACTGAGGTGAGCTAATGGAAAAGCACTAAAGGACACCAAGTGGGACGTAGTCAATGTTGTTACGCCATCTGTGTTTGCTAATTATCCTTATCTAAGTTAGGCTTCTACCCTCCCACAGAAACTGGGAGATAAATTGGGGTACTATGTCATTTGGTAATTGCATTGCAAAGGGGCGGCTCCTAGGTTCTCGAGAAAAACATTTCTTTTTGGGAAAACTGGGAAGAGGATGGGAGAACATTTGATGTCAAAGGAGGCAGAGAAAGAATTTGCAATTATCAGTTTGCTAAAGCAAATGCTCAAAGAAAAGGTCAGGGACCTAGAGTCAGTAGAAAGCCCATGTAAAATTTAGTCAAGCTGTGGGGCCATCTTGGTCAGCATTGCATATTTTTGTCTCACTCTCATTTTGAGGTTTTGGCTTGTATGTCCATTTTCCAAATTTTTCTCCCTGATTTCCAAAGCTAGGCTAGCATCCTCGCAGATATCAGGATGAAGTCACAGCCATAACACTCAGACAAAATAGGGCTGGGAAGGCATGAAGACAGAGGAGGCTCACACTTTCATGCGTGAGATAAAAATCTGTTTCCAAGGATTTTCTAAAATCCCCACAAGAAATCCCTTCATGTCCTTCATGCATCTCCTTTACATGGCTTGTATATTTTGCACATATACACATGCTTCTACAACAAGTTTAATCTCTAGAAATTCTTTAGGACTGCAGTAATTTAGATACAATGCTCTCAAAATGACACTGGCCCAGTAATGGCATCTCTACCAATGAGTAGATGACAACTCTGGTTTTGAGCTTCTGGACCTATGAACTCTTTTTCTAAACAGTTTATGTGAACCTCTTCCTTTTTGCCAATAAAAACTTCCATTTAATCTTCCAACATCAAATGCACTTTTAGTTTGCCATTCCATGCATTCCAGTTTTAATTTTCATTTCTGAGTCTTAAATAAAAACATATTCGGAGATATTTTTCTCAAATTTCTTTTTAGTTTGACACTCCCAAGTTATATTTTCTCATCATATTTTTCTATTTGTTTTATAGTTCTCATCATACTTATAATTGTGTAGTTGCTTTCACTATTAGATAACAAAGTCCATGAACATAAATATGTCTTCCTGAATCTCCATGTAGCTTGAGGGCCCAGCAAATTGCCTAGTATATTGTAATTCAAATAAGCATTAAATAAGTGTACGCAAATAATTCATTCCCTGATTCTGGAACCAGGAACCTAATAGCCAGTGGGATTATTAACTCAGTTTGCCTGGTTTATGACTGGTGACCTAGGCATCCTGAAAATTTAACCTCTGTTCAACTTCCTTTTATTCTCAAAAAGGTGCCACTGTGGAAAGATATGTTATATAGTCCTACAATAGCTTTTGCCCAGAGATTCTGTCTGACAAGAAACTGATGCCCACTCAAATTAATAACGGCTGCAACTGAGCCAAAAACCTATAGTCAGAGATTTCCCTAATGTTTCTGCTCTTGGAGAAACCCCGAGCCCTTGACATGCAAAGTAATTGGTAAGGGAAAATGAGTACCAATCTCTATCTGAATATCAGTTTATTACCAATGTTATTCTGATGGGGTGCCTACATAAGACATACTGGTCATTCTAGGTAGGATAGGGTGGAAAAATATTAATTAGCTGTGGGTACATGAGGGACAGCAGAGAATTCCAGTGGAAAAATATTCAAATAGTCATAGCAAGTTCAGGCAACTTTTGGCCAATCACAGAAATCTAAAGTTGTCCATTGTGATAGGTAATGCCTGTGGAAAACTATATTCGAAAAAAAAAAAAAAGATAACATCTGGGTTAAAAAAATCAATAATTTCAGACAATCTTTTCATTTAATAGAAGGATGTCTGTGACTGGAGGTATACGGGTTGAGAATTAACACCCCAATGAAGAAGATTAGAAAGTATCTGTCATGTCATTGGTTTGCTGCTAAGGGAACTGAGCTTAATGCCTCTGAGTTGCAGTCCATAGGAACTAAATTGCTAGATAAGGAAAAGTTAGAAGAGATTGCAAGAGAGGAAAGAGAGGTACAATAAATTCCCTGTCCAATCGGTTATTAAGTATGAAATTGCTGATTTATTCTCTGTTTCTGAACTGGCTGAGAATATGGTACAGTTAAAACTGCATTTGGACAAGAGTAACTCCAAATAGAAGAAGCTTGGGAAAGCAGGGCTTATTTTTTCCTGTCTATAGGGAGATGATTTTGGAATGTTTTCCAGAAATCTTGCCTTCACATTACATCTCATAGGGTAGATTTACTTCTGGTAGCATTATATCCTGACAAAATCTATATCTAAATTATCCTTTGTGCAATGAATGATTAAATCAGATGTCCTTTTAGTTGCTTCTATCTTGGGAATCCGATACAATTTATAGGGGTGTAGTAACTTTCAGAAAAAAACAACAATTGTGGTTTGGGGAGTCAGTGTTCCCAGCTGCCCCCAAATGCTCTCACCTGCCTTCTTGCAGGGGAGAAATGTCCCTGAAGTAGGACCAGCTAACTAATTTACAAACAAGAACTGTGAGTATATGTTCTTCCAGATTATTTTCTGTATATAGATTATATATACAAGTTATACTTGTGTACTTTGTTTTGTGTGGGTTTTTTTTTTTTTGCAAAAATGTACCCTATTGATCAGTGAAATAGGTTATCAAGGTAAGATTTCAAAGACATATGAATTTTATGATCTCTTTTCTGAAATTAAAAGTTAGCTTTTCATCATGTGCAAGCTTATATAACAGTATTGAAACCTGGTGCCTTTGCTCTTTCAGTGTGCCATGCAAAGGTCTCAGACTTTCATTTGATAAAAGGGGCACAATGTCATTGAACATTAATAATGTTCTAATTTCTAGATAAAAAAAGGATACATACATTAGAAAAATAATGGGACTTATATTAAATATCACTCTAGACCTCAGAGCTATTACTCACCACATTCCACTTGTTCGAATATGACCTCCATGACTCTTTCATTGCACTGAATTCTGATCACCCATTATGCAAAGCATAATTGCAACTCAGGGAAGTAAAATAATATTAATCAGGGATAACATTGTAATGGACTTTGACCTATAGGTATAAATCTAATAAATGTGTAGAATTTTTTTCTATAATGTAACAAATTCTTTCTTATATCATTACTCATGGGACCAATGTGAAAACATAATAGGAATATTTAAGGCAATTAATGAGACAGATAAGAAATTATTCTATATTTTCAATTTCCTAATTATTTTAATACTCTAAATTAAGAGTATACATTAAGACACATCCATTAAAGCCTGTCCGTCTTATTCCTCCAGAATAATGTGATGAAAGAGTAGAAGTAGAGGAAATCAGATAAAATTAAGTGAAGAAAATGTTAGGCTGACTATCAAAGAAGCAATATCCAAATGATTAAATCAGATGGATTGGGAAACAGTCTATTAAGTGAAGTGGTTAGAAGTATCTTCTCTTGGGCCATAAAAATAGAATGCACTAAGCACTTTACCAAAGGGAATCACTCTTCAATGGCTTTACTAAACACAAGTTATCTCAATCTTTTGAGTTCAAGCAGCCCTATCATCTCTCTGTTTCTACTTTCTGACATCTATTCACCATTTATTCACTGATCCAAATTCAGATATTTGCCAACTCACATTGCTTTTTCTTGGAATCAGTTAATTTAGTGCTGTAAGCAGTAAAGTAATAATTTGTGTAGACCCATAAACTTATAAAAATGTTATTAGAAGAAACTATGTATTCAGTCCACTTAACTGATAAACAGAACATCAAATAACCAGCAAAATAGGCAACTTATTAACAAGACTATGTTATTATTTAGTAAAACTGACTTTTAAATATTTTTGGCCTCTCATAATCTTCATTAGTATCCATTTTCAGTGGCGCAACATATAACATTTTATGTAAATTTAAGTGACTTCTTAAAGGTTGATGTTAAATAATTTTCTAAATATATTGTTGAGGAAAAGATAAAAGAGTAGCTGTCTAAGAACCTGATGACTACTGTTTTCTCTGGGGATCAAGGTTGAGAATTATGAATATAGAATAAATCAGGGCTTATTTTTCATTGCATATTTTCTTATGGAATTTAAAAGATTTATCACATGGATATATTGCCTTAGAACTACATCTGAAAGGATATCCAGTCATGAATGAAAAGTGAAAAAAATCCTTAAAGAAACAAAACAGAAATACTTGTAGAAAGATTTTCCTTCAAACTAATAGGGAACTCAATTAGGCATTAAATTCCTAGGTATAACATAGAAACAAAATTGTTTGTGAAAAATTATTTGAAATTGAAGATCTTAGGCGACTTGTGTTTTTCTAATAAAAACACTTTCAAGCCACGATGCTATTTGTATTCTCACTAGTAATTCAGTAAGTGGAACATCAATAACAAAAGCTAACTAACTCTAATACTTTAAAGCATCTAAAATTTAGATTTTTATAAATATTGTTCATTACATGTAACTCAGTTTCTCAGAAGCACTTACTTATGTTTCTTTCCATGTGGCTATTGAAGATGTCTGTCAAAATGGCTTAGCATTTTTCCATTCAACCCTCTTCATCATGATTATGTCTATTATTCAGTTTGGCAAGCTAGTGTCTGAGGTCATATTTAGAAATTTCTAGATGCCTTAAGAATAATAAATGGCTATTTACCTTGGCCCGTGGCTACCTACCACTTTCCAGGTTCATTTCCCTTTTATTTACTTGAACGTGGTATTGACATGTTTGCTTTTGCTCTTTCAAAATATGCTTTCATTCTATTGTATTTGGGGCCTTGAGGGATATTTAGGAAGTATACTTTAAAAGTATGAATGAAAGGGAGTTTTCAAGGATTACTCATGGGATATTTTGTTCATAATTTCACCTGAATCACCTAGAACGACATCTCATATCTGTTAGCTGCTTAGTCAGTCTTTTTGAATAAATGAATAAGTAAACTATCAAAGTATTTTAATTATGTATTTATATAATATATACACAGTAACGCCTTTAAGACTGCAAGAAAACTTTTTTGGTGGTGGTTGTTCTGTTGTTGTTATGTGAAATGAACCAACAAAAAGGTAAGAGAAAGGAGAGACAGGTGCTATTATGTAGAACTGGGAAGTCACACTAAAGAATTCTCCTGAGTTTCTATTTATAAACATTTGAAAGAGTGCCCCTTTTATGGATACTCTGCTCCTTACTAAGATTTTGACTTACTGACATTTTCTCTTGTCACATAATCGTCTGCCATCAACCTTTACCATTTTCCCATGACTTTGCCACCCAAAGCATGAATGAAACCATCATGTATTCATGACGATCTAGTACTGACCCATTAATTACCTGCTTAACCCCTAAAATTAATCATGCCTAATTTTAATCTGCTAGCACCTATCAATTCTGGGATAGGGCATATAGAAGGTTTTGGTTTTCTTTTAGCTCTTCTCATTTCTGCCTTTAAATTATTGTCCTTTCCTTTTCAAAACTTCACTGTGTAATAAAATGTATAAAATGAATTCATGGACTATGTGAGAGAGGGGCCTATAGAGCCCTGAAATCTAGATGATCACCTAAAAATAATACATATCCAAAATGCTTTCACTGGATAGGTAAATATTTGTGACAAGTTTCTACCATCTTATAATTTTACGTTCCTCTCTGTGCAACTAGAGGGACAAAGTGGCATATCCTGTACATGGGCTTATAAGCCTGGAAACAGCTAGCTGAGCTGTTTCTCATTAGATATTTGACCCCCCAAATGAAAAAACAAACAAACAAACAACAACAAGAAGAAAACACCTGTGGTTCCTACGTTGTTACAGTTCTTCCATGTACATACTCTCAGGAACAAGTAATGGCTGAACGTGTCACTCTATTTATTGGCCTCCACATCTCCCAACACAATGGCTCCCTCCAGAGTTCAACACTTAGCACATTATTGGCAAGAGTTTGAGTGGCATTCCAAGACCTGTACTTAGGACTGCCACAGACTGATACTCAGTTTGCATCACCGTTTCTAATGCCATTCACAATTTGTTTGTAAATAAATTCCTTAAGGATCCTACGTTTCTTATGCCAACAAATACTAGAAATACTGAGTTCTCATCTTTTGTATAGCTTAGGGTGATGCATATAGAGATATATATATACACACACACACGTGAAAGTGAGGCTTGAGGCTTTATACAGTGAAGAAGAATATGCATTTTTTTATTTCTTTCAAACTTCGCAGGAAGGACAGACTGATCACTGAGCCCGCTCTCATTGCCAAGGGATGTAATATAAGGGGGAATACAAGGTCATCAAGTGGTTTTAAACAGCTTCTTTTTTTTGTACTTCAATTTGGTAGTAGCTGACCAATGTGGTTAAGTATCATCTTTAGTCTATAATGGGAATCAATAGCTGATTCCATGAAAATATATGGCTTTTCTTCCAAAACCTCACTTTCTACCAAACTGTGACATTCTATTACTTTAGTATTTCAAAGTCCTTACGTAAATTCTCGTTTGAAAATTATTCAAAGGTTGTAACAGGAACTTTTCAGCAAAACATCAACATCCCTATCAACCTTCACTCTCTTCAGCATTTTAGATTTAATAAACCTCAGTATGAAAATAGAGGCATGAAAGTGCCTGTCACTGCCTTATCAGAATTGCTAAACTGACTGAGAAACATATTCACACTGCCAGCTAATTAACCTGACTGCAGGCTGGCAGGTGCAATACAGGTATGCTTCCAGGAAGCTTGAATTGTACTAAAACAAAACACTTCATTATGTTTTCCAAAGGGGTCATTAACCATCAGGCCAACTCAGCGCGGATGACAAATTCAACTTTCTGACTTACTCAAGCCACAGTAAAAAATGTCGTATTTCTTATTACCAGATCCTAGCAAATCAACGGGCTATTTAAGATGCTGAATATAGTCCACCAGGAATTTGGTTGTCTCTTATCTGAAAAAATATCTTTGGGTATCTGCTCTCTATGACAACTAATCTCTGGCCAGGAAATTTCCTAGAGGGATTGAAGGATTATTACACTCAATCTCCCTCAAATACATTCGGAATTCCATCACACGTTCTTTTCTTTCTTGAAAAAGGGTCTGACTTCCATCACCCGGGCTGGGGTGCAGTGGTGTGATCACAGCTCACTGCAGCCTTGATTTTCCAGGTTTAAGTGATCCTTCCACCTCAGCCTCCTAAGTAGCTGGGACCACAGGCACGTGCCACCATACCTGGCTAATTTTCGTATACTTTGTAGAGAAGGGGTTTTGTCGTGTTGCCCAGGCTGGTCTCGAACTCTTGGGCTCAAGTGATCCACCCACCTCAGCCTTCCAAAGTACTGGGATTATAGGCATGAACCACAGTGCCCAGATGGAACGTGTTTTTCTTTTCTTTTCTTTCTTTTTTTTTTTTTTCTTTTTTGAGACAGAGTCTTGCTCTGTCGCCCAGGCTGAAGTTCAGTGGCCCAATCTCGGCTCACTGTAAGCTCCGCCTCCCGGGTTCACGCCATTCTCATGCCTCAACCTCCCGAGTAGCTGGGACTACAGGCGCCCGCCATCAAGCCCGGATAATTTTTTTGTATTTTTAGTAGAGACAGGGTTTCACCGTGTTAGCTAAGATGGTCTCGATTTCCTGACCTCCTGATCCGCTCGTTCCCGACTCCCAAAGTGCAGGCGTGAGCCACCGCGCCCAGCCTGGAACGTGTTTTTCTATAGCAAACATAGCTTTCACCCCATGCCCCTGACCATAGGCTAAATAAAGAAATAATTAGTGTTTTAAATTTGGACTCTGTGATTACAAGCATTTTAGGCTTCCAACCTCGGGTACTTTTAAAATGATAGTTGAATTCTGGAACTATTGAGACATCTGAGCAATTTAAGAAAAATTTCACTTAAATCTTTATAAATTTCTCCAGCAATGACTACCTAAAATAACCCAGATATGCTAGTCTTATCATTATATTAAAACCTCAAAACAGACTAGAAGATTCCAAGATCACTAGGTTACTATAGGGAGACAATCCATCCTAACACTCTACAGCTTTGCTCTTATGTTCACTTCACTGCTATAAAAGGGCATGCTACTTTACAGAATACTAGACTTGTGATTTTTCTCTGGAGTAATCTTTCCAAGGCATACTTGGACATTTTTTGAATGAAACTAGAATATAGAAATCTCCCTTCTATGGTAACATTAGAGCACTGTGGTTTCCAAACCAGGATTCTAGTTTGGTTCTGAGCATTTGTAACTCTAATTTAAGCAATATAGGTAAATAGGCAAGGTTTATTGTTATCTAAATTATGACATTGTCACAGAAAATGTCTGAGTCAGTCGTTTATTTCAGTGGGCCAACTGGAATCTGAGAGTCAAATCTCTGACAGCCTGTAATTTCCAATTGCTATTTTGTAAGGATGTATTGAGACTATAAACACACGACATTTTTATGGAAATCTTAATACTGATCTCCAGACATTTATCTGAAGGTTCTTTTTGAGATTCCTAGCTTCTCTAGATACTGGTTGAGTAAGAAATCACACAGGGTGAAAACTGTATTTGATATGAGAAAAAAAATGTTGTGAATAGAGGTAGCAGTGATTGTTTTGGAGAGAATTCAGCTTTAGCTAGCGTGGTGGACTAGGCATCTTTTGGCACTACATCTAGGATTTGGAACTATAGCTTCTAAAACTGAGCAGGGCAAAATAACTTTAATTACTATAAACAAAGTCCATATATGGGACTAAAGAGTTCATGGAAGGGGAAGGTTTCTTGATGAAACAAATGACATTAATGATAGAAGCAGGAGACAGTCAACAGCCTAGGCAGATAGGAAAGGTCCTGGAGAATCTCCACCCTGCCCCACAAATGTTTACACCAGATGTCTCGTGCGGATAAGGGAAGCTGCCCAGGGGGCTTTCCAGGGCATGTCCATAGCAGACTACATAGAGGCCCATGTGCACTGGGGGAATGGGGTGGAGCCACCAGGAACTCACACTTCATTCAGGGAATGAGCCTGGCCTCTTCGGCTCATGTATGGTGGCCCTGGTATTCAATTTGTGAGGTGGAAATCTGTTTGCAGGACCCCTCGCTTTTTTAAGAGTTTTCTTTTCATTTAATAAATTCCACCATCCTTATCCTTTAATGTGTCTGCATGCCTAATTCTCCCTGGTCATGAGACAAGAACCCAGGATTTTGAGCTAAAGAGCAAAAAATCCTGCATCACTTCATTTCACTACTGCAGAAGAGAGGAGATACTAAAGCATAGACTGAAATGTGCCATTTTTGTAAGAATGCCTGCCAGCACTAGACAATGTTGTAACCTCGGATGAAGAACAGGGCAGAGAGATAATCAAATGGTGCTATGGTCTGGATGTTTTTTCTTCCCCCAAATTCGTATGTCCAAACCTAATTACCAATGTGATGGTTTTGGAAGGTAGGGTCTTCAAGAGTTAATTAGGTCATGAATAAGATTAATGCTATTATAAAAGAAGCCCCAGCGAGTTGTCTTGCTCTTTCCTCATGTGAAAAAGCAGTGAGAAGACACTTTCTATGAACCAGGAAGTGGGCCCGCGCTAGACACAAAATCTGCTGGTGACATAGTCTTGAACTTCTCAGCCAAGAAAATTGTGAGAAATGCATTTCTGTTTTTTATGAACAACCTGGTCTATGGTATTTTGCTATAATGTCTCAAATGGACTAAGACAAATGGATTGGCTAGAAAAGACTAAACAGTGTTAAACTAAGTCAATTTCTTTTGAGCTAGTAACCTTATAAAGGTTACATAAATATTATAAATCTCAGTTATCTCAAGGTTAAAAAAGAAAAAAAAAAACCTACGTCACACATGGTAGGAACAGATAAATATCCTAAATTATAGAAGAAAGATATTTTAAGTTGTTGAATTTCTTATTACTAGTTATTCAAATATTTAAACCAAACAATTCTTCCAGTTCTATTTCTTTTCTCATTCAGGACATTTCATTTATAGTATCCTACAACTTCAGGAAAGAAGAAAATCCACTTTAGGCAATCAGATAAAGAAGAGGATAATATATTACTAAATTATGTATTTTAATATTATTGTTTGCTCGAGGCTTTAGAGATAAAAAGATTCTTTGCATCGTAGATTTGATTTACCTTATCTCATGGAAATTTCTTGAGTTTTTAAGTACTGTATGAAAATTAATTGTATGAAAAGTTATTGCAAAATGATCTGAAGCTAGCATCACAAAGGAATATCTGTATCTCTTTAATTTTGGATATTTTTCTAAACAAAATTTATTTTTGAAATATTTAATTATGAGTTATGAAGGGAAAATATCTTTATTCATTGAATAATTTGATAAATGTTAACATATTCAAGGTAGATATTTTTGTTAGGCTGTGATTGGTTTTGAACACAGTAAGGAAAAAAACTATTACTCTGGGCTGATCATTTACAACCTAAATTCTGAAAATTGAAGTTTTTAATTTTTTGTAACTTTAGAAGTACAATTCTGAAATGGTTGTATGTATAAATTTTCCCATAATCGAAATCAATAGCTTTTCAGAAAATCATTTCTTAAACTCACATTATAATGGTTTTTTAGACAATTTACTTTTTGTCATATCCACATTATCAAAATGTAAACCTCAGACACTCACTTAACTTCAACAAATGACAATGTGCTGTCCCTCAAAGAAATTGTAGTAACAGCTTTACAAATCACAACTTTACTATACCAGTGAAAAATCAATGTACTCTGAAGACAGCAACTATGGGAGATCTCATGAACCACATATCACAAATTTCCACAGTGGGAACTGTAGTGACATTGGATGGTATTGTGTTCAGAACTGTTAATGAGAGTTGGCCTCATTTTTATGGATGATGGCAAAGTCTATTACACTTAATGATGATTTACTCTAAACAATGATCTACAAATGAATGCGATATGATAATAAATTTCTGTTTTAAAAGACTACTGACAATTGTTTCAGAAAGGAGGTATTTTTCCTCCTTCCTAGGAAGTACTAACATGGTAATATTAATACTTGAAAGTGTCAACTGCTTAATTAAATTTTGTCCACATAGATTACTAAGCTTTCTTAAATGTTAGAAGCTATGTTTAGAAAATTTACTACACTTAAGATTTTTAATATTCATATACACATTTATTTATGTTTTAAGAATATATGTTACCATATAGAAATGGCATTGTGTATGACTCTGATGACAATCAGTATTTGGATATACATATTATAAACATTAACTACTTTTTTAAAACTAAAATATCATTAGATAAACAAAGGTTATATAATGGAATTATTTGGTTTTAAATATTAAATGAAGTGTGAATAAAAATTGTCCATCATCTCTTGAATTATTTGTGTCATAACAATCCTCATAGGCTTTCCAAAGACCTTTGTGTTAAAATACAAACCTAATGTGGTCATCAAAAGCCACAAATAAAAGCGCTGTCAAATAAAGTTGATGAAAAAGAGAAATGATACAAAAGGCAGCCTCAGGTACAATTACGAATATGTCAATATAAAAAAATCATTTCCCTTGATGTGATATTATTAGAATGTGATACTAATTACTAAAACTAGGATTATAAAGATTTATTAACCTCTAAAATGGTTTGCCAAGGAGTTTCTTATAAATTAAACTATGGTATACTCCTTGTAGAAAAAAGATTTTGGTGATAGACTTTGGAGGATTTTCTTAATTTTTTCATATTGAAAGATGAAGTTCATTTAGAAAATCATCTCTGAATGTATTTCTGTTTTTCTCCATATAGCCTTGTAATATGTCTGAAAACATATTATGTAATATAGTGATATGTAATGTATGTGAAAACACAGCTAACTTAGAGCTACATATTGTGCTGTTTTTGGTTCATATGTCACCAAACTATTGACATGTAGTCATCATGTGGGTAGGCACCATTCTATTCCTAGATCCTAACACAGGGCTTGTTGTTATAATTGCTTGTAATTTATCATAATTGCTCAATAAATTCCTCTTATTTGCTTTAATGGAGTATTTGAATAAAACCAAGAAGAACAAAACATGTATGTATATCTTCTGTGAGGTAAGTGTGATTAATTTTAATAATACATTTATGGTACGATGATATTTTACAATTTCATAATTTTGTTCTAACCCAATCCTCATGAAATTATTCACATATTTATTTCAGGATAGGTTTGCTTTTTGACAGTAATTGGTATAATTTTTCTAGAGGTCCACAAGCACACATACACATCTCAAGAATAATGATAAAAATTTTGTTTTATGATACTACTGTTATTGTATTACTATGTGCTGTAACTCATATTTTAAGGGTATTATTCTTATTAAAATGTTAATGTTAATTCAGTCATCCCATTTAAGAATAAATGTTCTTAATAAAAAGTTTTATTATCTATATAATTTGTATCATATCTAATGAACCAATACAATCTTTATTTATTTATGGGGATATGATTTCTTACTTGATTGAAAATTTTGTCAAAATACTCATAAATATTTGTCCTGGTCTCCACTGTATGATACTTGAGTATCTACTATATATCAATCACTATTTTAGGTATGAGTAAAAAAAAATGACTTAGAAAGAAAAGTCCTCTTGTTGCATGAAAGAAGAGGCAATAAATAAAATTTAAAATGCATAAATTAGTAATAGGAGTGAAACTGTTATGATAAAACAAAAACAGAAACAAGGTAGAAAAATAAAAGTTGATGAGGTTAAAGTTAAGATTTCAGTCAATTTTATCTGAAATTTGTGGTTGGCCTGAAAAGAAAGAAACAATTCCAAATTTTCATTGGTATTGTTCTGTATTTTAAAAAATATTTTCTTGTAAAGTAGAAATTTTTTGTGTTCAGATAATATGTTGTCTTAAAAATGTTAAAGGCTTCCATTTCTAATGCAATGTCTAGGCAAGTCTTTCCAAAACTTTTGTTGAAATAGATAAGCAAAGCTGAATAAAATATTTTATAATAACCTCAAAAGTATCAAAAAGCTAAAATAACAGTGGAGAACTTACAAAACAGTCTGAACCCAAAGATGTGACTAAAGAAAATATTTCTATGGTATTGGGCAAAGAAGGAAAAATAAAATAATTTTAAAGAAAAGAAAATTGTCCCCCAGAAATAGTGGCTGATACCATGATTAATTTAAGCAATGAAATTAGTACCAAACCAGTTGTATCCTCAATACCTAGCAGAAGTAAACAAGAACATTCTCAGGAGGAAAGAACTTTTATCCTAGGCAACAGAAAACTCCATATGTAATATTCAGTCAAAGATTAAAAGGCATATAATTAAACAATCACCAAGAGTTATAACAAGCAGATAAAAGCAGAGAGTAGAAAAATAAT
Organism: Mandrillus leucophaeus; assembly: GCF_000951045.1. NCBI lineage: Eukaryota > Metazoa > Chordata > Mammalia > Primates > Cercopithecidae > Mandrillus > Mandrillus leucophaeus. The sequence goes on along the minus strand of NW_012099165.1, from coordinate 350,837 downwards.
TGCTTATATTTTATATATTCTAATTATTCATGCTTACCTTGCTAAAAGAGAAAAAAAGAAAAGTTTAAAAATTATGAAAATGTCATAAAAGATTTAAAGTAAAAATTTAGAAACTATAAATTAGTTTAAATTTAACAACAACAACAACAACAAAAAACTCATTGAAAATATCGGCAGTAAATTTGGTAGAGCAGAAAAAAAGAATTAGTTGGCTTATGCTACCAAATAGGATATATTAGCTCATTTTATACCAATGAACCCATGGCATGGATTGATGCAATTAGTACCTTACCCTTTTATGCCTAACAAAACAAAGAGTGAATCCCTTTTTTTAGAAGATATGTTATCTGAACTTTCTACGGCTGTTAAATAAACATTGCCTAAAAACAATCAAAAATTACTAGGATTTCGTTTTGTGAAATGCATTCGTATTTCAGTCTAGTACAAATTATTACTTTACCTTGCCACTGCTAGTATCTTGATTCTACCACAATCTTGAAATACAATAAAAGATTAGAATGACAAATCAAATTAACGCAAGTAAAAGATATTACCACAAATCAAGATTTACTAATAATTTAAATAATAAAAATAGTTTGTGTCACAATAGAAGCAGGAAGAGCCCCAGGACCACCAACACAGTTCTCCAGCCACTTTCTTGACACATCAAGATGTGTCTGGCCCAGATTAAATATTGAGATATCCAAGTATGCTTGTGGTCACATAACTTATACCAAAAGGAGATCATTCTTTCTTATGAAACATCTCCATTTTACAACATCTCCATTTTTCACAGATACTGTGTTAGTCCATTCTTGCATTGCTATAAAGAAATGACTGAGACTGGGTAATTTATAAAGAAAAGGGGTGTGATTATTCATGGTTCTGCAAGCTGTACAGAAAGCTGGTGGAAGAGGCATCAGGTAACTTGCAGTCATATGGAAGGTGAAGCGGAAGCAGGCACATTTTACATGGCTGGAGCAGGAGGAAGTGTGGCAGGGTGCTGCAACCAGATATGATGATAACTCACTCACTCACTATCACTCAAACAGAACCAATGGTGGTTCTAAACCATTCATGAAGGATCCACCCCCATGATCCAATCAGCTCCCACTAGACCCCACCTCCAACATTGGAGATTACAATTTGACATAAGATTTGGGTGGGAACACAGATCCAAACCATATCATTCCGCCCCAGCCCCTCCCAAACCTGATGTCCTTCTCATATAATTTGCTAAATTTATTCATGCCTTCCCAACAGTCCCCTGAAGTCTTAACTCATTCCAGCATTGACTCAAAAGTCCAAAGTCCAAAGTCTCATCTGAGACAAGAACTTCTTTATATGAGCCCATAAAATTAAAAATAAGTTAGTTACTTGCAAAACACAATGGATATATAGGCAAATGGGGTAAAAACTCCCCTTCCAAGAGGAAGAAATCAGCCAGAAGAAAGAGGCTACAGGCCCATGCAAGTCCCAAAACCAGCAGGGCAGTCGTTAAATCCTAAAGCTCCAAAGTAATCTCATTTGACTCTATGTCTCATATCCACAACACGTTGATGCAAGGGGTGGGTTCCTAAGGCCTTGGGCAGCTCTGTCCCGAGACTTTGCAGAATACAGTGCCACAGCTGCTTTCATGGGCTGGGGTTGAGTACCTATGGCTTTTCCAGATGTATGGTGAAAGCTAGTGGTGGATCTACCATTCTGGGGTCTGGAGGACGGTGGCCCTCTTCTCACAGCTCCACTAGGCAGTTCCCCATGGGAATTCTGTGTGGGGGCTTCAACCCCACACATCCCCGTGGCAGTGCCCTAGTAGAGGTTCTCCATGAGGACTCTACCTCTGCAGCTGGCTTCTGCTTGGACATCCAGACTTTTCCATACATCCTCTGAAATCTAGGTGGAGACTTTCAAGTCTCAACTCTTGCACTGCAGGAAAACTTCTGGTCAGAATTTACCAATAATCTATGACCTAGCAATGCTAGTAATAAGTATATACTCAACAGGAATGTGTGTGCGTGTCTGTGTGTGTGTGAAAGAGAGAGAGCGCGAGAGTGTGTGTGTGTTTTTCTCTAATTGGATCTTGAGGTTTCCCTCACAAGAGTGGTTGTAATCTCTAACTGTGGCCTGATGGGGCTCCAGGGATTTGGTCATGGTTACTTACAATGTTCTTTCATGTGATATTCTTTATCCTAGCAATAATCTAATGCTTAAGTGTCCATCTTATGGCCAGGGTTACCTCTCACAGGAAGCTTGTTTATACTGGTGGATGACCTTTTGGCTCTCATTTGACCTGTGTCTAGTTTATTTCTACCAAGATAGCCACTCTCTAAGACAACGCTGACTAGGAAGGAAGTTAGGTTTTTTGCATGGGTCAGATAAGTTACACAGGAGACAACTCAATAAAACACGTAAAATGACAGAAGCAATTTATGACATACAGGTCTCAGAGAGAAAAGGGCAGCACACTTTGCAGGGACAACAGGAAGTGGGAGGCCATCTTGGACACCTATGATTAATCGGTGAGTAGGGACCAAGAGAGAGAGGGTCCGGTCAGCCAAAGTCCTTTCGGGGGTCCAGGGCATTATGCAAACAGGCTTCCTGCAGGGAGTTTTAATTGGTATGTTTAAAGCAAAGAGACATGTGCTGTATACGCTCTGACTGAGAGGTGGTCACTATGGTATATTTGCAGTCCATGCAGGGAGTGAATATCAGTGGGACAAGTCCAGTGAGTTGTATCTAGCTGTTCCATATAGGGAAGTGGTCGCCAGGAAGCAGATGCACAGGAAAAATTTGTATTGACCACTTTGAGAAACTGAGAGGAGGCAGAGAAATAGAAACTGTGTCAAAGGTGACCAAACCCTACTTCTGGAAAGAGACAGCCCAAGTCACATTTAAAATGGATGCTGAGGCAACATAAAATTTTAAGAATTCACTACTGTGTGTATGTGTGTGCTTCACAAGATGTGTACTAGAATGTTAACAGCAGCATTATTAATAATAGGAAAACACTTGAACCTACTAAAATGTTCACCAACAGTAGAGCACGTAAGTTGTATTCTCATTATGGAATACTCAACAGAAGTGAGAAGAAATAATCAACAATTGTACCTGGCAATATAGATGAATCTCATATGAGTTATGAATAAAGTAAGTCAGATACAATAGAAAACAATTGTATAATTATATCTATACAAATAAAAAAACCTAAAATATGCTAGTAGAAGCCTTTCTAGTGGTTATACTTGAGGAGGACATTGTGACTAGATGAGAGCATGAACAGATTCGTGCTAATATTTCTCCCGATCTGAATGATTGTGATATGTTTGTGTTTGGTTTATAAATATTTACTTATCTGTATACTTATAATATGCATATTTTATTATTGTTGTATTTGTAAATAAAAATTAAATGGGGAAATATAATTATTAGGCTGGGATATAGAACACAAAATATTATCTAAAATGCATCACTGAAAAAAGATATAAATTTCATATGTCAGATCAAAGAAACTGTGTGGAAAGTGAGATGCTTCAATAGTTTAATTAGTCTTCCCTGCAGAGAGCAAAAGAATGAGAAAAAAGCAATATATAAAGAGACACTGTCTGAGAATTTTCAGATACCAATTTACACATTCAAGAAGTGCAGAAAATCTCATGCATGACCTATGAAAGATAATCACATATATAATAGTGAAACTTCAGTAATTCAAAATAGAAAGATGTATGAAACTAACAGGGTATATGAATTTCCAACTAGGATGCTAATAAAGTGGAAAAATAATTTATCAATCCAAATTAAGTCAAGAAAGAAGAAAATGTATGAAACAGGCAGCATAAATAGAAGGCATAAAAGATAATAGAATCCTACTTCCAGATATAACAGTGATTATTTTGAATAAAAACGGATTTAAACTTCCTGATCAAAGTCAAAGATTATTGAACAAGTGAACAAGAAACTACATTTTGTTTAATATAAACAAATGTAAACTATAAGTAAAAAAGTTCTTATGTACAAGTGTCACAAAGATCTACCATAGAAATGATAATCAAAGAAAAGTTGACAAAATAAACTTTAGAGCAAACGAATCACCAAAGATAAGGAGTAGCTTCATGATACTAAAATGTTTAAATCACGAGGAATATATAATTTTTTAAAATTTGTATACATATAACAACAAAACAAAAATTGACTATACTACAGGAAAAATAGAAAAATTCACAAATTAGTATAGTTAATATCCCTCACTCAACAACTGATAGAATAAGTGAACATATAATATGCATTATTAGGATATGTAAGATTTAAACATAGTTTATAAACTGAAGCCAAGAAACCGCAGGGTATACATTACTGCCAAGAGCCCATAAAAGTTACAAAAATCATAATAATTTTTTTATAAACCAAATCTCAACAAATTTCAAATAAATTATTTTGAGCATATTATTTACCCAAAATGCAACTGAGCTAGAAATCAATATAAAATAAATGAATAGAAAATCTTATATTTTTGTAAGTTAAACAATGTATTTCTAAATTAATGAATAAATTAGCTAAAAAACAAAATCATAACATTCTTTAGGAAATACACAAAGTCTAAAATGTGGTGGGATATACTCAATGCATTTTTAGAGCAAAATTTTCCATGAATAAATACTGTATGTATGAAACATAAATTAGATTAATGTATTCCTAAAATAAAAAAGATAGAAAAGCAGACTAAAGCAAAACAAAACCAAACCGCATAATGAACATAGGATAAGAATTGTAAACATCCTCTCTTAAAGAAAACTTCAGCCCCATAATGACTTCACTGGAAGGTTCCAGTGAACGTTTAAGAAAAAACATAGTTGTAAAGTTAAATTAAAAACACCCCTGAAATCACTTTATAAATTTTATCATAACTTTTCTTCTAAAACTCAACAAGAAAATTAAAATAAATTTAAAAATGACTGCCCAATAATTATGAACGATAATATTCTACAATTTTATATTACATAAAGACTATATATTATCTTATATACAATTATACTCTACATTATACATAGAATATATGTTGTTATATATTCTATACAATACATAAAATTAGTGAATGCACATAAATATATAAGAAGTTGGAGATTGTATACATATGTGTGTGCATATATATGTGTGTGTATATATACCTATACATATATGTATAGTATGTGTATAGCATATATAGTATATATAGTAGTATATATAGTAGTACATATAGTAGTATGTGTGTGTGTATATATATATTTGCCCAAAATGTAACTAAACTAGAAATCAATATAAAATAGATGAATACAATTCATCTGTGTGTGTATATATATATACACACACACGCACACGCACATGCACACACTACCTGTTTTCAGGTTGTATACACATAACAGATTGTTTATTATGCTACACTATTCTACATGGTTATCTACATGATAGTAAAAGTTGTTTGATACAATTTAACATAAATTTTTGATAAAAATTATTCGATAAAGCATAATAAAATAGTTTCCTCAGTTTGATTAAAAGTATTTACACAATACCTTCAAAAAACATCATCCTTTCTGGGAAATTTATTGAAATATTATTCCTAGATTCCAGGAAACCTATAAGAATGCCAACTGACATCACACCTATCAATAATTGTTGTAGGGGATTTTGCCTTGCAGAGTAAGACAATAAAAAGAAGTGAAAACACAGAAGGAATGGAAAAGGGAAAAACGAACTGTCATTGCTTGCAGACAATTCAATAATAGAGGCAGAGCCACAAAATATTCTCCAAATTGGAAGATTAAAATGAATTATTTTTTTGAGACTGGATCTGACGCTCGTGCCCAGGTTGGAGTGCAGTGGCACGATCACTGTTCATTGCATCCTCGACTTCCTGGGCTCAAGCAGTCCTTCTCCCTCAGCCTCCAAAGTAGCTGGTACCACAGGCAAGTGCCACCACACCCAGCTAATTTTTTGATTTTGTAGAAACAGGGCCTTGCTATGTTTCCTAGGCTGGTAGACTGACATTCTTACAAGTAGTTGATTGTGTCTTTCCCTAGTTGTTCTTGTAGTTAATAGTCTCAGTTTGTAGATGTTAAGAATTGATATTGTGAATAGTGCCGCAATAAACATATGTGTGCATGTGTCTTTATAGCAACATGATTTATAATCCTTTGGGTATATACCCAGTAATGGGATGGCTGGGTCAAATGGTATTTCTAGTTCTAGATCCTTGAGGAATCATCACGCTGTCTTCCACAATGGTTGAACTAGTTTACAGTCCCACCTACAGTGTAAAAGTGTTCCGATTTCTCCACATCCTCTCCAGCACCTGTTGTTTCTTGATTTTTTAATGATTGCCATTCTAACTGGTGTGAGATGGTATCTCATTGTCGTTTGGATTTACATTTCTCTGATGGCCAATGATGATGAGTATCGTGTGTCTGTTGGCTGCATAAATGTCTTGCGGCACTATTCACAATAGCAAAGACTTGGAACCAATCCAAATGTCCATCAATGATAGACTGGATTAAGAAAATGTGGCACATATACACCATAGAATACTATGCAGCCACAAAAAAGGATGAGTTCATGTCCTTTATAGGGACATGGATGAAGCTGGAAAACATTGTTCTCAGTAAACTATCACAAGGACAAAAAACCAAACACCGCATGTTCTCACTCATAGGTGGGAATTCAACAATGAGAACACTTGGATACAGGAAGGGGAACATCACACATCAGGGCCCATTATGGGGTAGAGGGAGGGAGGAGGCATAGTATTAGGAGATACACCTAATGTAAATGATGAGTTAATGGGTGCAGCACACCAACATGACACATGTATATCTATGTAACAAACCTGCACGTTGTGCACATGTACCCTAGAAGTTAAAGTATATAAAAAAAAAAAAAAAGAAGAAGAAGAAGAAGTGAGACAGACCCAGCTTTACTCTCTCATTTCTTTCAAAGGATCCACTACCTTTTCACAGCTTGGGCTCTATTCTTGCTTGGAAGTCTGCAGTGTGAATGAGAGCAGCAGCTGATTTTTCCCTTCCAGTCCTCCCCTGCATTTTTTTCTGTTTGTAAATCTTTACTAGTAAATATTTAATAACTAGTAAATGTTTCTTTTTAATTTTTTTATATCAGTAGGTTTTGGAGAACAGGTGGTGTTTGTTTACATGTTTGGTTACATGAATAAGTTGTTTAGTGGTGATTTATGAGATTTTGTTGCATCCATCACTGAGCAGTATACACTGTACCGAATATGTAGTCTTTCATCCCTTACCACCTGCCACCTTCACCCCAAGTCCCCAAAGTTCAATGTATTATTCTTATGCCTTTGGGTCCTTATAGCTTAGCTCCCCATATGAGTGAGAACATACAGTATTTGGTTTTCCATGCCTTAGTTACTTCACTTAGAATAATGGTCTCCAATTCCATCCGGGTTGCTGTGAATGCCATTATTTCATTCCTTTTATGACTGAGTAGTATTCCATTGTAAATATATACCACATTTTATGTATCCACTCATTGATTGATGGACATTTGGGCTGCTTTCATATTTTTTATTTGCAAATCATGCTGCCATAGACATGCATGGCAAGTATCTCTTTTGAATAATGACTGTTCTTTCTTCTGGGATACCTAGTAGTGAGATTGCTGGATCAAACAGTAGATCTACTTTTAGTTATTTAAGATATATCTACATGGTTTTCCACAGTGGTAGTACTAGTTTACATTCCCACCTACAGTGTAAAAGTATTCCCTTTTCACCACATCTATGCCAAAATATATTATCTTTTGATTTTTTGATAATGGTCAGTCTTGCAGGAGTAAGGTGGTATCACATTGTGGTTTTTATTTGCATTTCTCTGACCATTAGTGATGTTGAGAATTTTTCCATATGCTTGTTGGCCATTCATATATCTTCTTTTGAGTATCATCTGTTTGTGTCCTTAGCCCAGTTTTGGATGAGATTGTTTTGTTTTTTCTTACTGATTTGTTTGAGTTCTTTGTAGATTCTGGATACTAGTTCTTTGTTGGATATATAGATTGTGAAGATTTTCTCCCACTCTGCAGGTTGTCTGTTAACTCTGCTGATTATTTCTTTGGCTGTGCAGAAGCTTCTTAGTTTAATCTATTTATCTTGGTTTTTGCCACACTTGCTTTTGGGTGTGTGGTCATGAAGTCTTTGCCTTAGCCAAAGTCTAGAAGGTTTTTCTGATGTTATTTTTCAGAATCTTTATGGTTTTGTGTCTTAGATTTAAGTCTTTGCTCCATCTTGAATTGATTTCTATATAAGGTGAGAGATGAGGATCCAGTTTCACTCTTCGACATGTGGCTTGCCAATTATCCCAGCACCATGGGTTGCATAGGGTGTCCTTTCCTCACTTTATGTCTTTCTTTGCTTTGTTGAAGATCAGTTGGCTATACATATTTGGCTTTATTTCTGGGTTATCTATTCTGTTCCAATGGTCTATGTGCGTATTTTTATGCCAGTACCATGCTGTTTTGGTGTGACTATTGCCATAGAGTATAGTTTAAAATGAGGTCATGTGATGCTTTCAGGTTTGTTCTTTTCTCTTAGTCTTGCTTTGGCTATGCAGTTTCTCTTTTGGTTCCATATGAATTTTAGGATTTTTTTTTTCTAGTTTTCTGAAGAATGATGATGGTATTTTGATGGGAATCGCATTGAATTTGAAGATTGCTTTTGGCAGTGTGGTCATTTTCAGAATATTGACTCTACCCATCCATGAGCATGGGATATGATTCCACTTGTTTTTGTACTCTGATTTCTTTCATCAGTGTTTTGTAATTTTCCTTGTAGAGATCTTTTGCATCCTTTGTTAGGTATATTCCTAAGTATTGTGTTGTGTTGTGTTGTGTTGTGTTGTATTGTATTGTATTGTATTGTATTGTATTGTATTGTATTTATTTTTGCAGCTATTGTGAAAGGGGCTGAGTTCTTGATTTGATTCTCAGTTTGGTCACTGCTGGTATATATCAGAGCTACTGATTTGTGTACATTAATGCTGTATCCTGAAACTTTGCTAATTCATTTATCAGTTCTAGGAGCTTTTTGGAAAAGTTGTAGGGGTTTTCTAGGTATACAATCAATCATCATCAAACAGTGATAGTTTGACTTCTTCTTTACCAATTTGGATGCCCTTGATTTCCTTCTTTTGTCTGATTGCTCTGGCTAAGACTTCAGGTATTTTGTTAAATAGAAGTGGTAAAAGTGGGCATCCTTGTTTTGTTCCAGTTCTCAAGGGGAATGATTTCAACTTTTGCCCATTCAGTATAATATTGGAGCGGGTTTGTTATAGACGGCTTGTATTACCTTAAGTTATGTCCCTTTTATGCTGATTTTGCTGAGGGTTTTAATCATAAAGGATGCTGAGATGATAATGTGATTATTATTCTTAATTCTGTTTATGTAGTGATTCACCTTTATTGGCTTATGTATGTTAAACCATCCCTGAATCCCTGGTATGAAACCCACTTGATTATGTTGGATTATCCTTTTGATAGGCTGTTGAATTTTGTTCATTAGTATGATGTTGAGGATTTTTGCATCTCTATTTATCAGGGATATTGATCTGTAGTTCTTTGTTGTTGTTGTTGTTGTTATATCTTCCTTGATTCTGGTAATAGGGAGACACTGGCTTCATAGAATCATTTAGGGAGGATTCCCTTTTTCTTTATCTTTTGGAATAGTGTCAATAGGATTGGTGCCAATTCTTCTTTGAATCTCTAATATAATTCAGCTCTGAATCTGTCTGGTCCTGGACTCTTTTTTGTTGGCATTTTTTTTTTTTCTACCATTTAAATCTCACTGCTTGTTATTAGTCTGTTCAGAGATTCTGTAGTTTCCTGGTTTAAGATATGAGGGTTGTATATTTCTAGGAATTTATCCATCTCCTCTAGCTTTTCTAGTGTATGTGCATAAAGATATTCATAGTAGCGTTGAATACTCTTTGGTATTTCTGTGGCATCAGTTGTAATATCTCCTGTTTCATTTGTAAGTAATTGAACTTATTTGGATCTTCTTTCTTCTTGTTTAATCTCATTAATGGTCTATCACTTTCATTTATCTTTTCAAAATAACAGCTTTGTTTCATTTATCTTTTGTATTTTTTTAAAAAATTTGTTTCAATTTCATGTCATTCTGCTCTGATCTTTGTTTTCTTTTCTTCTGCTGGGTTTGGGTTTGGATTTTTCTTGTTTCTCCAGTTCTGTGAGTTGTGACCTTAGATTGTCAATTTGTGCTTTTTCAGACTTTTTGATGTAGCTATTTAATGTTATGCACTTTCATTTTAGCACCATTTTTGCTGTATCCCAGAGGTTTTGATAGGTTGCGTGACTATTATTGTACAGTTCAAATAATTTTTAAATTTCCATCTTTATTTTGTTGTTGACTCAATGATAATTTGCGAGCAAGTTATTTAATTTCCATGTATTTTTCTTGGTTTTAAGGGCTCCTTTTGAAGTTAATTTCCAATTTAATTCCACTGTGATCTCAGCAAGTACTTGATATTTTGATTTTCATAAATTTACTGAGACTTGTTTTGTGACCTAACATATGGTCTATCTTGGAGAATGTTTCATGTGCTGATGAATAGAATGTATATTCTACAGTTGTTGGGTAGAATATATTCTGTAAATATCTAAGTCCATTTGTTATTGGACTTAAGAAATGTTAAGTCCATTTATTGTGGGGTATTGTTTAAGTCCATTGTTTCTTTGTTGACTTTCTGTCTTCATGGCCTGTCTAGTGCTGTCAGTGGATTATTAAAGTTCCCCCATAAATGGACTTAATATTTGTTAACAAATGGACATGAACAAATGGACATGAGACCATTTATCTCATTTCTTAGGTCTAGTAGTAATTAACTTATAAATTTGGGAACTTCAGTGTTAGGTGCATATATATATATAGAATTGTAATGCTTTTCTTTTGAATGAGTCCTTTTATTATTATATAATGTTTTTCTATCTTTTTAAACTATTGTTGCTTTAAGGTTTGTTTTATCTGATACAAGAATAGCTACTCTTGCTTGCTTTTGGTGTCTATTTGCATGAAAATATCTTTTTCCACCTCTTTACCTTAAGTTTACGTGAGTCCTTACGTGTCAGGTAAGTCTCCTGAAGACAGCAGAAACTTGGTTGGTGAGTTCTTATCCGTTCTGCCAATCCATATCTTTTAAGTGGAACAGTTGGGCCATTTTCATTTAATGTTGGTATTGAGATGTGAGCTACTATTATATTTATTTTGCTATTTGTTGCCTGAATACCTTGTTTGTTTTTTTTTTTCCTTTATGTTATTTTCATATAGGTCCTGTAAGATTTATGCCTTAAGGAAACTCTATTTTGGTTTATTTAAGGATGGGTTTCAAGATTTAGAGCTCCTTTTAGTACTTCCTGTAATGCTAGCTTGGTAATGGTGAGTTCTCTCAGTATTTTTTGGTCTGGAAAAAACTGTATCATTTTTTCATTGATGAAGCTCAGTTTCACTGGATAAAAAATTCTTGGCTGATAATTGTTTTGTTTAAGGAGGCTAAAATAGGATCCCAATCCCTTCTAGCTTGTAGGGTTTCTGCTGAGAAATCTGCTGTTAATCTGATAGAGATATTTTTATAGGTTACCTGATGCTTTGCCTCACAGCTCTTAAGATTCTTTCTTTCATCTTGACTTTTGATAACCTGATGACTATGTGCATAGGTGATGATCTTTTTGTGATGGATTTTCCAGGTGTTCTTTTAGCTTCTTTTATTTGGATGTCTAGTTCTCTAGCAAGGTAAGGGAAGTTTTCCTTAATTATTCCCTCAAATATGTTTTATATACTTTTAGATTTATCTTCTTCCTTGGGAACACCTATTATTTTAGGTTTGGATTTTTAACATAGTCCCAAGCTTATTGCAGAAGAATTTTTAAAAAGAATTTTTAAAAATTCTTTTTCTGTGTCTTTGATGGATTGAGTTAATTCAAAAGCCTTGTCTTTGAGCTCAGAAGTTCTTTCTTCTACTTGTTTGATTCTATTACTGAGACTTTTCGGTGCATTTTGCATTTCTCAAGTGTGTCCTTGATTTCCAGAAGTTGCGATTATTTTTTATTTATGGTATCTATTTCACTGAAGAATTTTCATTTCATATCCTGTATTGTGTTTTTGATTTCTTTAAGTTGGACATCACCTTCCTCTGGTGACTCCCTGAGTAGTTTAATAATTGACCTTCTGAATTATCTTTTTGGCAACTCAAGACTTTGTCTTAGTTTGGATACATTGCTGGTGAGGTGGCACGATCATTTGGGGGTGTTAAGGAATGTTATTTTGTCATATTACCAGAATTGTTTTTCTGGTTCCTTCTCATTTGGGTAGACTATGTCAGAGGGAAGATCTGGGCTGCTGTTCAGATTCTTTTGTCCCATGGGGTGCTCCCTTGATGTGTTATTCTCCCCCTTCCCCTGGGAATAGGGCTTCCTGAAATCTGAACTGTAGTGATTACTTTTGCTCCTCTGGGTCTAGCTGCCCAGTGGAGCTACTGGGTTCTTGTTTGGTATTAGGGAGTGTCTACCAAGAGTCCTGTGATGTGATCTGTCTTCAGGTCTTGCAGCCATGGATACCAGCACCTGCTCCCGTGGAGATGGCAGGGGAGTGGACTCTGTGAGGGTTCTTGGTTGTGTTTTGTTTAGTGTGCTGGTTTTGTGTTGGTTGGCCTCCAGCCAGAAGGTGGCACTTTCAAGAGTGCATCAGCTGCAGTTCTATAGGGAGGATGCAAACTTGCCCTAAGGACACTTGGTTAAGTATTCAGGATTCTCAGGTGGTGGACAAGGCTATAGGGCTCCCAAGAGATTATGACCTTTGTCTTCAGCTACCAGGGTAGGTAGATAAAGACCACCAGGTGGGGGCAAGAAGCATGTCTGAGCTCAGCTTCTCCTTGGGCAGGGCTTATTGCAGCTGCTCAGGGGGCTGGAGGTGTGGTTCCCAGTCCAATGGAGTCATATTCCCAGTGGGATTATGGCTGCCTTTGCTGAGTCATACAGGTCACCTGGGAAGTTGGGGAGAGGTGGCAGTCACAGGTCTCACCCTGCTTCCATGCAGCCCACAGCCCTAAAGGCTGGTCTCACTCCCTTGTGCCCCACACAACAGCACTAAATCTATTGCTAGGCAGCTGTTGACCAGGATTGAGAACTTGCCCCAGACCACAAACCTCCTTGCTGAGAAAGCAAGCAGACTCACAGTTTTTCAGCCTCTCAGGGAGCCTGTAACAGTGATCCAGTTCCACTAAAGGGTCTGTGGATTCTCTTGGTTTTCCTGGTATATTCCTGTAGTAGTTCTTGGAGCGAAAGTTCATGATGTGAGTCTCCACACACTGCTCTGTCCTCTGCTATTTTTATTCTATGATTGGATTCTCTAAGGTATGGCAAGGGGAGAGAAAGATTAGATAATTTTCTTAGGGCAAAAAGATCTTCCCAATGACGTCTTGTCCTATTATAATGATCACTAAGCACTCCAGCCAAGTACTCTCTTTGTAGATTTTTAATGAGCATGAGTCAGGGACAGTCCTATGTCCATAATTCTATAATATTCTAGGGATCATAAATGTTGAGGTCTCCAAATGATTTTCTGACGTTATTTTCCCTTGTTCTGTGGCTGAAGGGGTGCCGTACTCCCCTTTTTTTCTTCTACACAGAGGACAGGGGAAACATCAGTCTTCCTGATCTGTCCAAAGGAATTCACAGTTTTGGCCTTTTAATGGATTTCTAGCTTAAATGTGGATGATGCATTAATGGTGACTGGATTTGTCTTGGGCCCACTTCTTTGGAAGTCCCATGTAGATTGCCTATTATCTCTTTTTATAGTACAAAGATTACTTGATTTCTGCTGCTCTCAGTTTGGGGACCTAAGGTGAATAGACAACATAGAAAGGGTCACATTATACCAGATTACATTGCTACTATAGATATTATAAAGTTTTAAGACGATATAGTTAAATAATTTATCAAAACCTACATTTCTCTAAGAAGCCTTTCGCATCTGCTCTCTGTGATCTTGCCTATGTACTTTTGTTAAATGTTTTTGGAACATAGTAAATTTTGTTCTAGTTATGTCTAAATATGTCCCATTTTTATAGTATCATGTTTAAAATCAAATATGTTATATCACTTTTTCTCTTTCACAGAGGTCAAAGTTGAAGGTTTTGACTTTATCTTGAGAAAATCTCTTCTTCCTTCAAGTTCATCAACCTATCTTTTTAAAAATTCTCAAATTCTATTTTTCTAACAGTAGAGATTAAGGTATATTTTTAAAACACTCTGTATTTTTTATATCTTTCAAGGTACATCTTAGTGTTTGGGTTGAAATAATTTTAATGAAATATTTTTTATAGCTCAAACTAAGAAGATGGGCTATTCTGTTCATATCAAAGACCTGCTATTCTTTCTTATGTGTTCAGTAATAAAATCTACATGCTTCATTTTGCTTTTTTTATTTTGCACAAATTTCAATAATACACTGGTTTAGGGGACTAAATTCATGTAATTTCCCTTTAATCAAAGCCTTGTGTCAGCCATTTCTGATAAAATAAAAATTATGTTTTATTGAAGAGGTTAAGTTAACATCCCTGCTTATTAAGAATTATGGCATGTATTTAGTAAATATTAGTAAAAATACAACTGTGCAACTGTATAAAACTGTAACACCTCTGTAAATAGAACCTCAACAAACTGCTATAATTCACTGTATTCAAAACTTCACATAAGCTATACTTCTAAGCCATGAAAAACTGCATGTGCTCCTGGAAGGTTAGTGAAAGAAGTAGCAGGATCATTTTTGAATCTCCTTAGATTCCCATTCAAAAACAGTTAATTAGATAACAAAACCAAAACCTAGGTGATAAGTTTTCTTCATGAACATAAACACTGAAGTCAATGAATACACAACAACCATGAGACGTGTGTGTTTTTGGCATCTGCATGCAAAAAACCAGAGGAAAGGAAGGGGGAATTTGATAGACCTGACAACAGGAGAACTCCAAAATAACCTATGAGTTTTTATAGAAAAGTACAGTCACTCAAGTTCAAAACAGCTGCTGAAATTGGGAAAGGAACTGGCCTAATCTAAAAACTGGTAAATGCCAGGGACCCACAGCAATGCCTAAGTAGTGTAAAGACTGAGAGATTCTATAGAGAAATTGAATAGGACCAAAACAAAAATTGTGATCTAAAGGCTTTTTAGTAATGTGGTGTTTATACTTGAAGTAGTATAAACTACTTCAAGTGAAGTAGGAAACGTGAGGTTTTTTTCTCTTAGGAAAAGGAGCAGTGTCTGTTAAATGTGTATTTTTCATTTTAATCCTGATAATTCACCAAATAGCCAGTCATGGAGAATGTACATAGTTAACTTAATATCCCTCCAGGAATGATTCTTACATTGTATATTCTTTAGTTTCTTTTACTTACCTGTGTGAATAGTTGAATAAACCATTCACCAGTTTTACACAAAGAAAGACTAAATTCTGAGAAAAAAATGAGAATAACAGAAACAACTACATATGGTGTAAAACTGCATAATAATACCAAAAGGAGAAGAAACAAAGAAAATACAAATGAAATATTTGAAGCAACAAATACCGAGAAGTTTTAAAAATCAATGTCACAAAACCGCAGAGAATACCAAGCAGTATAAATGACAACATAAAAAATAAATAAAAAACTACACATAGGTATATCATTTTCAAACTACTAAAAATCAAAGGTAAAGAACACAACCCGAAAGAAGCTGGAGTGATGGGAAACACCTTAGCTAGAGAAGAGCAAAGATAGGAATAAAAATTACATCTGCAAGCAAGAAGAGAGTGGAGTGAAATACCTAAAGTGTTGAGAGCAAACAACAACAGCAACAAAACCATCAATCTAAAATTCACCAGGTGAAATTACCTTTCAAAAGTGAGGGAGACATTACAACTTTCTCAGATAAACAAAAATTGAGGCAATTTGTTGCCAGTAGTCTTGCCTTGTAAAAAATGTTAAAAGTTCTTTAGAGAAAAGGAAAGTAACAAGTCAGAAACTCAAATCTATATAAAAAAATGAATAAAGGAATATAAAATAAAAACTTTTATTATTTGTTCTTATTCTTTGTTAATCCAACAGATAATGGTTTAAAATAATAATGACAACGTATTTTATTTTTGTATGCTTATGTGTAATATTATGTGTATGGTATATATAGAAACATATATAGATATGCTTATGTATGATTATAAATGATACGGTTTGAATCTGTGTCTTCACCAAATCTCATGTCAAATTGTAATCCCCTGTGTTGGTGGTGGGGACTGGTAGGAGGTGACTGGATAATGAGGGCAGAGTTCTCATGAATGGGTTTGCACCATGCTCTCAATGCTGTTCTCAGTGCTGATACTGAATGAGTTATTGGGAGATCTGGTTGTTTAAAAGTGTGTAGTACCACCACCCCCTCTCACTCTCTTCCTTTTCCTCTGGCCACGTAAGACATGCCTGCTTCCCTCTTTGCTTCTGCTATAATTGTAGGTTTTTTGAGGTCTCCTCAGAAGGCAAACAGATACTGCCATGCTTCCTGGATAGCCCACAGAACCATAAGTCAATTGAACCTTTTTTCTTGATAAATGACCCCATCTCAGGTGTTTCTGTATAGCAGTATGAGAATGGTATAATGCGATAAATAAATGAAATGAATGACAGGAATAATACAAGGGATGGAAGGGAGAAATTAATAATTTTTAAAATTATAAGGTACTCATAATGAGGCAGCATAGTATCTTAAAGTAGACTTCAGTTAATTGTAAATGTAATTGTAAACTTCAAGGCAACAATTTGAAAAAGTAATTGATATACTAAAAGAAGAAAAAATGGAATACTATAAAATGCTCAATTAAAGCTACAAAGGACAGAAAAAGAGTGGACGACAAAAACAGGAACAAAGAACCTCAAATAGAAAACAGAAACAAACGTGGTAGATATTAATATAACTAGGTCAATAATTGCTTTGAATGACAATGGTCTAAATGGACCAACAAACAACAAAAGTTGTCAGAGTAGATCAAAAAACAAGAACCAAATACATTTTGTTTACAAAAAAACCCACTTAAATATAAAGACACACATAAAATAAAAGTAAATAGATGGTACAAATTATATACTCTTCTAACACATTTTTAAAAAGCAGAAATAGCTATATTGATTTCAGACAGAATAGACTTCAGTGCAAGAAAAGTTATCGAGAGTAAGGAAGGGCATTGCACAATGATAAAGGTGTCAATTTTCCAAGAAGACATAACAACCCTTAAGGTGTGTGCACCTAACAACAGAATATCAAACTATGTGAGGCAAAAACTGATAAAACTGCGAGAAGAAATAGATGAATATATTATCAGAGTTGGAGATTTCAACATGTTTCTATCAGAAATGGATAGAACCAGAATGGTAGAAAGTCAGTAAGAACATAGTGAAACTCAACAACACCATCAATCAGCTAGATATAATTAACATCTATAGACTACTTCACCCAACAAAATAGAATATACATTATTCTCAAGCTTGCATGGAACATACACAAAGATAGAGCACATTCTGGGCCATACAACATACCTTAACGCATTTAAAATAGTAGAAATCATATAATATCTGTTCTCAAAATTCAATGCAATTGCATTAGAAATCAATAACTGAAAGACCTTAAGAAAACCTAAAAATATTTGAAAATTAAACAACATGCTTCTAAATAATGCATGAATCAAAAAATTTTAAGACATTTAAAAATATTTTAAACTGAATGAAATAAAACCACAACTTAACAAAATTTGTCGAATGCAGTGAAAGCAGTTTTTAGAGGAAAATGTACAGCGTTAAATGCAGCTAATAGAAAGGAAGAGAAATTTTAAGTTGATCATCTAAGCTTCCACATTATGTAACTAGAAAAATAAGAGTAAATTAAATGCAAAGTAAGGATAAGAAAGGAAAGTTTTAAAAAATTAGAGCAGATGTTAAAGAAATTGAAAACAGAAAACCAATAGTGAAAATCAATAAAAGTTAAAGGCTTGTTCATTGAAACAAATAATAAAGTACATCATCCTCTAGCCAGGCTAACTAAGCAAAACAGAGAAAAGACAAATATTACTAATGTGTGAAATAAATGAGGGGACAACGCTACAGATCTCATGGATGTTAAATAGGTAATCAAAAAATACTATGAAGAATGCTATGCCCACACATTTGATAATCTTGACAAAATGAACTAATTCATTTTGAGATACATTCTGTCAAAGCTCCTACAAAAATACATAGATAATTTGAGTAGAACTAAATCTATTAAAGAAATTGAATAATATCATTCCAAAAAAAAGTGAATGTGAAGTGAAGCACCAGGCCAAGATGACTTCATGGGTGAATTCTACCAAATACTTAAGACAAAATATGCCAATTCTTCATAACCTCTCTCAGAAAACAGAAGCAGCAGGAAAACTTTCTAACTCATTGTGTGAGACCAGAATTAACACCAAAAGCAGACAAGGGAAAAAAAGCTGCAGAACACTATCTCTTATAAATGTATAAAAATCTTCAACAAAATATTAATATGTTGAATTCAACAGTGAATAAAAAGAAATATACACTATGACCAGCAGGATTTATCCCAGGTTTGCAAGGCTGGTTTACTATTCAAAAGTCAGTTAATGTAAACCATCACATCAATAGGCTAGAGAAGAAAAATCGCACGATGACATCAAGAGTTGCAGGGAAAGCATTTGAAAAAATCCAACAGTCATACATGATAAAAACTCAATAAACTAAGAATAGAAGAAATATTTCTCACCTTGCTAAGAATATCTATGAAATACTACAGTTAACATCTTACTTACTGGTGAGAAACTAGAAGCTTTTCCACTAAAATCAGGAAAAAAGTAAGAACATCCCTTCTTGCCACTTCTTTTCAACCTTGTACTAGAAATCATAGCTAATTGAATAAGACAAGAAAAGGAAATAAAAGAAATCTCAATCAGGAAGGAATAAATAAAACTCTCTTTGTTTGCAGTTGACGTGCTTGTCTATGTAGAAAGTCCGGAATAACTAGTAAAACAAAAACAAAAACAAAAGCCTGGAATAATAATTGATTACAGCAAGGTTGCAGGATACCAGTTGAATACATAAAAGTCAAATGCTTTTCTATATACCAGCAATGAACAAGTGTAATTTAAAATTAAAATCACAGTATCACTTACATTATAATCCCCAAAATGAAATGGATATAAATATAACAAAATACATACAGCATGAATATGAAGAAAACTATAAAACTTAAGAGGGAAATCGAGGAAGAACTATATGTGGGAGATATTCAATGATTATGGTTAAGTCTCATGTTGTCAAAATGTCAATTCTTCCCAACTTAATATACAGATTTAATGTAATTCCAACCAAAATCCCAGCAAGTTATTTTGTGGGCATTTACAAACTGATTCTAAAGTTTATGTGGCAATGTCGACAACACAGAATAGCAAACTGAATATTAAAGAAGAACAATACTGAAGGACTGACTCTAACTTAAAGACTTAGTATAAATATACAGTAATCAAAAAGGATGGTGATGGAAAATATATATCAATGAAACAGAAAAGAGAGCTCAGAAATAGATTCATAAAAAGTTCAGTCAATATATAGTTAATATAGGCAATGCAATGTAGGCAATATAGGCAATGCAATAGAGATAGTCTTTTAAATAAATGATTGTGTAAGAACTAGATATGCACATGCCAAAACAATGAATCCAGATATAGACTTACACTCTTCACATTAACTCAAAATGGATCATAGATAAGACGTAAAATAAGGAACTCTAAAACTCCTTAAAAATAACATAGAAGAAAATCTATATATCTTGGGGCTTAGTGATGACTGTCTTGATAGGACACCAAATACATAATGAATAAAAAAATTGATAGGCTGGACTTCTTTAAAATTAAAAACATCCACTTTGTGAAGGGGACTATCAACAAAATGAAAAAAAAAGAGGAAACAAACCACAGACTAAGAGAAAATATTTGCAAAAGACATACATTATAAAGAACTATTATCACAAATATACGAAGAACTCTTAAAACTAAACCATAAGAAAATAAACCTATTCAATTAAAAAATGTGTCAAAGACATTAACAGAGCTCATCAAAGTAGAGACACAGATGCTAAATAACCACAATAAAATTTACTCCACATCATATGTCATCAGAGAAGTGTAAACCAAAGTGACAATGAGATACCACTATGTACCTATTAGAATGGGCAAAATTCAGGACACTGACAGAACCAAATGCTGGTGAGGAGGTGGGGTATTCTCATTTATTGCTGGTGAGAATGCAAAACAGTGCAAACACATTGGAAGACATTTGTCATGTTCTCACAAAATGGAAGGTACTGTATTCATGTGATACAGAAATCACTCCTTTGTATTTACCCAAAGGAGTTAAAAACATGTGCACACAAAAACTTGAGCAAAATGACTCAGAGCAACTTTATGTTGAATTGCCAAAACTTGGAAACATAAATTTGCTTGCTTGAATAGGTAAATAAATAAACAAATTTCATTGCCCTTGAGTAGGTAAATATATTTTAAAAAATTGTTCAATCTAGACAATAGAATATTACTCAGCATTAAAAATAAATGAATGTCAAGGTATGAAAAGACACTGAAGAAACTTAAATGCATATTACTACTTAGCAAGTTTATCTGAAAAAGCTACACATTGTAAGATTCCAACAAAATGATGTTCTGGAAAAGTCAAATTAGGAGACAGTAAAAAGATCAGTGTTTTCTAGGAGACAGTGAGTGGAATAGAGCACAGAGGATTTTTTGAGCAACGAAACTCTTCCATGTGATACTATAATAGTGAACACATGTCATTAGACAGTGATCCAAACCCATAGGATGTACAACACCAGAATAACCCCTAAAGTATGGACTTTGGATGACAATGATGTGTTAATGTAGGTGTAGTTCTAACAAAGGTACCACTCTGGTGGAGAATGTTGATAATGTGGGAGGCTATATGTGTGTGGTGAGTGGGTGTAGATGGAAAATTTCTGTATTTTCCACTCAAATTTTCTATGAACCTAAAACTGCTCTAAAAAAAAAAAAATCAAAAAAGAGAAATGAGTGAAGAAGAATCTAAATGCTAATAAAAAGTTAAAAGACATATGAAATTAAAACAATGGGCAAAACTATACTATTAATGCCTATGCATGTATACCTAGACAAATATAAAAGTAAATAAATGAATGAAAATAATTACTATACAAATTGATGTTTGTTTCTTTTGATGCACAGAACAGATCTGTCATTAGGAAAGGGCACATGAATGACTTTTGGGATGGCTGACAAAGTTTTATTAACTGGGCCAGGGCAGGACCTGGGTAGTGGTTAAAAGGGTATTTTTCTTACAATAGTTTGTTAAGTCCCATATATGTTTTAGTTTTGCCAAACTAAAACCAAACCAAGATAAAAAATTTAAAGCTTTGAGAAAACCAGAAACTTCAATTTTCATAACGTACTTTGGTATTCAAATTACAGCTTTTGTCTACTTTTTAATGTTCCTAGTTGATAAAAACTAAGATTTCAGTTGAGTCAATAAAAACAGAACAAACAAATGAGAAACAACTCCTTTCTTTCTAAAGAAATAATCGACAGATGAGCAGATGGGGAAGGTTGAGAGAAAATGATCAAAATATTACCTCTATTACTGATGATAATCTAATAGAAGTAAACAGATTGTTGACCAAGCAAGTTTACCAATACTGTATTATGGATTCATAGTGGAATCCATCCTTGGATCAAAACCTGGAAGCTGGTTGCAATTAAAAGCACTGCCATCTCCTTGCTACATGAGTTGAGTAACTTAGTTATAATATATAAATTATAACCTATTTGACATGGTTATTACAGACTGTTCTACTAAGAAAATGTGTTCAATAATTCTCTACATGCAGAAGCACATTACAACCTTTAATTTATGCCAATGTGTAAGGCGGAGAGTTTCCTAGCATCCTCTTTTCCACACAAATTACTCTTCAATTGAAGAATTACACACTGCATCGGAAAAAAACATCATTCCCTAAAGTGGAATTTGGATATTCATGAAGACCTATTTTGATTTATGCAGAAATCTTATGGGACGCTAGTGTTGTTTGAAGTAAGAGATTCTTTTAATGAAGAATGTGGGAAGTGAGACCAGGGATTGAAAGCTATTTAAAGTTGGGGATAAATGAGGAAAGAGAACTTTAAAACTAGCAAGACAGCATAAATTTCCTATAATGTGACACAAAATGTGGGAAAGCTTTGCTTGATTAGAAAATAAATTGAATGACAACGTCCTTATTTTACAAGTGCAGCTGAGATAACTGCAATAAGCCATCCTCACAACAGAAAAATAAGCTAGCATTATGTAAAAACAACTGTAAAAATTAAAAATAGAAAATATTTTGAAAGTTTATAAGTAATGTTTTGATGTATTTTCATGAGTTTACAAATATGTTTATTTATCCATTCACTAGACTAACACATAGTTTCTACCTTCATAAAGCAAACTAGGGGGCTTAGCATTGCTGTGGAATTGGGCAAGCAACCAAAAATTACAACAGTGTGACATGCTATTTTCGGTATATGAATGGAAACTTCACACAGAGGAGGAAATATTCTTTGGCCAAAGAAAGATAAAATAAAGCGAAACTATACATCTTCTCTTAAGAAGCATATAATTTGTTCAGAAGTCATAATGCAGGCACACAAAGCTACATGAAAAAAGAAAGCTGTATGTCAGAGATGATTATGTTATGATTCTTAAGTGATATGGAAATTTGGGGAAGAAACACACCAATCAACACAGAATACCTGAGAATAATTCCGTAGGTATATTTTGAAGTAATTTTACTACTTTACATAAAGGAAATATGCAGATGATGAGTGGGGAAGTCAGAGAATGGCAAAGGTAAATGCTTGAAGTATTTTATTTTAATGTGTTTAATGGCTCTTAAAATTAACTTGAAGCTTTAAAATGCTGCTTCTAAAACCATTGCAAACATCACTTTCACTCTGGAATGGATCCAGGTGAAGATAACAGTGAACATAATACACAGCAACATGTATTAGATGAAGCAAATAAATAAAACTAATTTTCATGGAGAAAATAGCTACTTCTATTAAATACTGTATAATTTTAAACTTGCTGGTGAGAAGGACAAAAGCAGAAAAGAACCATATGGAGTGTGGAAGAGAAAAAGAACACATTTAAAAAAGAAAAAAAAAAAGCGGATGAGTCTGTTTCTATGCTTATGAGCTTATCTGAGATGGAAAATAAAACCATACAAAGAGTTTCAAGATTTAGACAATATGCTTTTTATATGAACGAATTTGAGCATCTTTCTGACACTTGTCAGAAATTGATTGAAATAATTGAATAATTAAAAAATTGAGAACATAACTATGGTTTCTCTAAAAGAGAAATTATTGCAAGTTGCACTCTTTGTCAAATTACACTAAGCTGCACACAATGAAAACACATTAAAAACTGCTGTTAAAAACCTAGTTTTTAATAAAGTTTCCTGCACAAAGAGTTAGCTTCAGGTTAGATTCTTTCTTTTCCTGATATGCAAGGTCTTTCCAAATAAACCTATTACTTATCATTTCCTAAGGCTGCCAGATTTAGCAATAAAAATGCAAAGCATTCAGTTAAATCTAATTGCAGATACACAACAGATAATCTGCTACTATTATTCACTGTCTATCAGAAAATCAAACCTAAATTGGTCAATCATATTTTATTCAAAAACTTCATAGTTAACGCAAAATTACGTAGACTTCCCACTCTGTGAAAATTAATTATTGGACAGTGTGATAGAAAAATAAAGTTTGAAAAAAATGATCTTAGTTTGGCCTTTGCTGATTCAGCTCTTGAGACAGGGTTAGAGAACAGGTAGGCTACTTGGAGATGATAGGTGATCCTCGGTATCACGGGTTGGAGAACTAGGAAGAGACAGAGAAAGCAATTCAGATAGTAAGTTCTATGATCTGACAAGGTGCCACTGGGGAAACTGGAACTTGAACCTGTTGAGGATTCTGGGAGTCAGTGCAGAAAACTCCTCAGAGATATCTCACCCAAGAAATAAAGAACCTGGGACATCCTTCTCTAGTTGAGGTCAGCTATAAGCGATAGCAACTGTACAAGGTACATCCTGTTAGCAGAAACACTCAGGCAATTAGAGTTTCAAACATGGTTAAGGTCTTATTGGGGAAGACACAAACAGTATGCTCACAGAATTAGAGCTAAGGTTGGTCATCTCACCTATACTTAAATCATCAACTCTAAGTCCCTAGAACACATTCATTAATAAGACATCATCACAATTCCACATTATTTCCCAATTTGGCTTTAGTCACTCTATCATTTAGTTATGTCCCCAATTCCATATAGACTTTTCAAACTGTTTAAATATTGTTTTATGTCTTCAACCAAGTCAATCAACGATATAAACAGAACCTTCGTCTTTTCTGTTCTTTTGCTCATGCTGTTTTACTTGTCTAGAATTTTTTTCTCTTTTAATTTTTACTGAATTCATTCTTCAAATCCCAGTCCTTCCATGAAGTGTTTCTCAGATCTTATGCCTACATGATGGAAATAGGAAAAGACAACATATATGTTGGTATTTGCTTCATTTGGGTTGTACATATCTAAGTATCCAGAGGGAATCAGAAGATTCCATGACTAAAGCTGAGTTGACAACTCCAAAAAGACAAATAGATATATCAAAGCCAAGAGCAACAATTTCCCTCTAAAGTTGTTTACACAGATTTTTGAGATTGAGCTTCCTTATTCTTGGTATATATGTTATTAATCTTCTGTGGCTACTGTAAAAACAAACAAACAAACAAACAACCAAAAAAAAAAAAACCAAAACAAACAAACAAAACCCCCACAAACATGGTGGCTTAAGACATCAGAAATTTAATATCTCACAGTTCTGGAAGCCAGAAGTCCAAAATCAGTTTTACTGGGACAAAATCAAGGTGGGAACAGGCCCACGCTCCTACAGGAAGCTCTAAACTCTTTGTTTCTTCCTACTTCCTTCTGGTAGCTTCAGCATTCTTTGTTCTGTGGCCTGAAGACTCTCATGCCTGCCTTTGTGGTCATATTGCCTCCTCTTCTTTCATGCATAATTTGTCTCTGAGGCTCTAAGAATAGTTGTGATTGCATTTAGGGACTATAAATCAGGATATTTCCATCCCATGATCATTAACAGTCACTTCTGCAAAGAACTTTTTTTCCATCCTGGCTAACATGGTGAAACCTCGTCTCTATTAAAAAAAAAAAAAAATTAGCCGGGCGAGGTGGCGGGCGCCTGTAGTCCCAGTTGCTCGGGAGGCTGAAGCAGGAGAATGGCGTGAACCTGGAAGGCAGAGCTTGCAGTGAGCTGAGATCGCACCACTTCATTCTAGCCTGGGTGACAGAGCGAGACTCCATTTCTAAAAAAAATAAAAATAAAAAAAAGAAAAAGAAAAAAAGAGAAAACACATTTTTTTCGGGGATTAGAAGCTAGTATCTTTGAGGGCTGTTATTCAGCCTACTAGAATTATTGGACGAATTTAGCATATACCTTTCCTCTTATTTTTATTTTTGCTATTTAGACTTTCACAGAACATTGTATAATTTGATTTTAAAATATTTGTCTCATTCAATAGACAAAATAATTTGTCTCTTGCAGTGCCTCTTCAGAGAAGAGCCCGGGTCTTATCTCTGTACTTCCTGTATGTACTATTATTCTGGGCACGTGGAGAGACTAAAAAATTACTGTTGAGTTAATATCATTAATGTTAAATGGTCATATGGTTGTGTCCATTTATTTTCTCTCTCTGCTCTCACTATTTCTTGGAGTTTAAAAACAATGACAGCATTTTCCTGCCCTTGAAACACAAGTAATACTGTAATTTGAGTTTTTTCCAGCCAGTTTTACAGATTAGTCTTAATTTCTTCATTATGTGGTGTACAATGTAGTGACTCATCAGGTTTTGGCTTGTATTCTACAATCATAATATGATTATTTATTACTGGGTGTTCTGTAAACTGCTATCTATGCTATCAACTGCTGTTACTGTCAGCTATCACATCCAATCTTTCAGTCCTGAGGCAAGTTAAAAGGATTGGAGCAAATCATTAAGCCTTTCTTTGTTTCAGTTTCTTTCTACTTTAAATTGCTTACTAGTATCACAAGGATATTTGAGGGACTCAAATAAACTGTATGCTCTTAACTAAAAATTGAACAAATAAAGTTGCCTCTACTATTTCTATCATTAATAATACCATCTGGGGTTCCATTCCCTTGTCTACTTAATGTCTCTGGGCGTTTTAGTGTTTTATGCACTATTATAAAGCCAGGTGGGATATGCAGACTATCCACATATTTGATTTTATTATCTTGGTTTATTATGACAACTGTTTATTATATTTATTTTCAGAGATTTCTTTTTTAACATTTTGGATTCTATCTGTGATAATAAGGAATAGCCACAAATATATTTTTTCTCACTTTTTTTTTTTAGCTGAGTAGATAATAGGGAATATCATTTTCAGAGTACAGTCTCTTCCTCAAAACTATTTTCTCTAACTTTTCACAAAGTAGAACAGCAGATCCCAGCTCCAACATGCTGAGGGATAACCCACTTTTCTCTCACTAACAAGGTCTTACCAAGACCCTGATCCACAGTAAGAGGTAGTTCTTGATCTACGGGAAATATGTACAATTGGAGATTAACTTTGGTGATACTTTTAAGAGGTAAATTTTTATGGCCAGCCTGTTACAGGGCAAATAACTCTAATGAGGTCAGTCTCATATCTAAAACATATAATGCTCTCTCAAATTTTGTGGCATAAATAATTTATCAAAACCTAGTTAAAGAAAAAAAAACAGGTAAGAAATGAGAGACAAATTTGGAGAGGATTCCTTAAGTTATAGAAAATTTAGTCTGGCAGTAACAATGATAATGGTTGAAGAAAATCACAGCCAAATTATAGCATAAATATCCCAGGTGCAAAGCACATGGTGGTTACTTAATTATTTCACTCATTAATAAAAAAGAAAAGAATCAATATTAAAGAGTTATTTAGAAGTAAAGGTAGTTGATGAAACAGAAAACATTTCTTTGTAATTTTGCAAAAGTGGTAGAGAAGGATCACATAGAAATCTAAAAGCATTAGCTTGCTTTATGCCCAGTCTCTCAAGCTTATGGTTACCTATTTCAACAATTCATTTCTAATCTAGATGAGGACTACTTCTCTATCCATCTCTTCTACCTAACTTCCTTGAAAAAGTGGATGATGAAGTAAAATAAAATGTACAGACTGATATTCTTCAGGTCATTCTCAGTGTGAAGCACCTACCTCATATCAATTTTGTCATCTGTTGGGAGAGGAAGAGATCTCTTATTAAATTAAACACAGAAATGTTTGGACAAATTATTAGAGTTAGTAATTAAATTTAGTAATATTGCTGGATGTAATTCAATACATAATATCAATTTAATTTTTATAAATGAGCAAAATATTTTAAAAGTGTGAAAAGATAACATTTGCTGTAGAATAAAAAATTAAATTTCTAGTATTAACTCTAATGAAAGATGTGCAAGATCTTGTTACTAAAAGCCAATTCATGTATGTGTGTACACACACGCGCATATATATATATATATTCATATCTGCATTAAAGAAGACCTAAAATACAGAAATAATTTACATTCATGAATTTGAATAAAAATATAATTATGTCAGTTTCCCCCCAATTGATCTATGTTATAACACAAAATCAATGAAATGTCCAAAAGTTGGGGATCTGTGTGTAAATCAGTATCTTCTTATAAAAAATTATATGAAACCAAATGACTTAGTAAATTTAGGGAAGTCTTGAAGAAGAAGAAATAAACTAAAAGAATATATATTTTCATCTATTTATGTATATACATATACATACATTTGTGTATATATGTACACATTACCATATATACACATATAATCCATATGTGTATATATACATTACCATATTATATATAATATGTATATATTGCACACATACAAGGAACAATATATCTATAGCATATGGGCATATATCAGTGTATATATATGTATATAACAAAGAAATTAAGAAAGTGTGATACTACTCCAAGGATAGACATATTTATCAATGACACAGAGTAGAGAGTACAGAAAAAGATCCATACATGTATGATCATCTGGTTTATGAAACAGGTAACAACATAACACAATTGATAAAAATTGTCTTTACCAAAGGTACTAGGTTAATTGGATATTAAAATGTAGAATATATGTATACACACACACCCGCGTGCACACACACACACACACACACACAGACCTGAACTTCAAACCTTACACAAAAATCAATTCCAGTATTTCAGAAATAAACATAAAAGGTAAACCAATAAAGCTTTTAGAAGAAAAAACAAGACGACTTTCTTAAGTTGCAGTAGGCAAAAATTCCTAAATTTCTCTTACCCTTTCAACCCCCGGCTATACTTAGGTAAAATTCCAAGTCATCATAAAGAAAAAATAAATGGACTAGATCAGAATTAATAATATGTTTCCATGAAAAGATCTAATTAAATGAGTGAAAAGGCTAAATACATAGTGTGGATGAGGCATTTGCAGTACACATTAGTAACAAAATCTTTGAATATAGAATATATGTCATAATAATTAATAAACATTTAATTAATAAATAGAAAAAGCAGGCAAAAGATTAAGTGGGCACTCCACAAAATAATATATTAAGATGCTCATCATATCTTTGAAAATGTACTGAACTTTATTAGTTAGGAAAGAAATGCGTATTCAAACCACAATGTGACACTGCTACACAGCCACCAGAATGCTTGCAATTAAAAAGGAAAACAAACAGGTAAGGTTGTACAGCAACCAGCACTATTTTGCACAGCTGGTGTTTACACTGATAATATCTCTCTGGAAAACTGGTGGTCTGGGTCTCTATTAAAGCTATCAAATCTACTTCTGGCTATGTATCTTAAAGCAATGCCTATATGGGTTGACCAAAATACATATACACAAATGCTCATTTCCCCAAACTGGAGACACATGCAGCAGATAAATTTCAAACCTAATGTTAAATTAAAGAAGCTAGACACGAAAGCGTTCACATTTCGTAATTCCATGTACATAAATTTCAAAATAGGTAAATATATCTATGGTGTGAGAAATAAGGATAAAGGTTATTCCTGGCAGGATACTTACTGCACAAAATCCAGGGGGCCTTCATGAATGCTGATTATGTTCTGTTTCTTTAAGGTGCACTGGTCGCACAGGAATATTTACTTTGGAAAAGCCATAGACCTATTTAAGTATGGTGTGTGCATTTTTTCATTTTGTGTATGTTTGCTAAAATTAAATATATTAAAAAACAGTCACTGAACTGTTTATTCTGACATAAGAAAAGAAAACTTGAACTTTTAGTGTAAGCCTTTATGTAGGTCAGCATTTCCCAATGTATTTGCGATTGTTGATAATAGGAAATAAACTGACTAGAACTGAAAAGGAAATAAACTGACTCTAGTTGACAGATTTATTGTTATGTGTTTTAGGAGGAAGTGTAGTTAGTCAAATGTCATGATTTTGATCCATTTTAAAATAGACTGTAGACTGTGATCCTTTTTGCATAAAACTAAATAACAAAAAGGGGAAGACTCATACTGATCACTTAATGATCTTTATGCACTTAAAAAGTTTGTGGGATTAGAGTTAATTGCTTAATGTAATGATCTTTTCTAAATCTTTATTATACTTGATTTTTCTGCAGCTATATATTATAGCACTCTTATTTTCTTTTTATTTTTTCTGACTGTTATTCTTAAGATTCTTCTTGCTATGCCTCTGCCAGTCACATCTTAAGTTCAGTATAGGAATTCCCAGCGGTTTGCCTTCAGCTGATATTCTTTTTTACTCTGTGCGATCTCACTAGACAATTTCACACCTTACCATAGCTTCATACTTATATGAAATGCAGCAATTTGCATTGATTTCTCAGAATATTCCTATACACTTGAGACTTAAATTTGTTACTGCCTGTTAAGCAGCCTTATTCTCCCAGCAACTAAATAAAACATTTTCAAAGTTGAATTTATTCCCTGCCTGCTTACTGTGTCAAAATGTTTTTGATGCAAAATGCTCCTTTATCATCCGTGTCAATTGCCAAATCGTATCAGCTCTTTCATATCAAATCTCTTCTTTTTTATTCCCAGTTCTACTGTCCTAGTTTAGGTTCTCATTACCTTAATTCAATTCAAGTCAGCAATCATCTATTAATTATTTACTGTGTGGTAGGAGCTGTGCAAGGCACTAGAGACATTGAGATGAAAAAAAGTACTTGTACTTTTATGCAGTCTTTTGTGAGAGAGTAAGTACAAAAGTAATTATAAAAGTGTTTTCAGTATAATTCAAAAGTTATGAGTGCTAAGTGAGCACATACTTGGGGACACCAGTTTCATAATACAAGGTTTTTCTCACACTCAGAACTAATGACATTTCTAGCCAGATGATTTGTTTTCTGTAGAGGATCTGTTTAATATATGTAGCACATTATTTCAGCATCCCTGACCCCTATTTACTACATGCCCGTAGCACCCCACCCCTAGATGTGGCAACCACAAATGTTCCCAGACGTTACCGCATGTCTCCTTGGATGAGGGGAGAGAATTGCCCCCACATATGAATCACAGACCTAACATAACTCCTATTTTCTCCTATAAACTTCAGGCCTTTCCAATATATCCTCTTAAATATTCGTAACATTCCTTCTCTGAAACCCACTAAAGATGATCCTTTACCTAATAAACAAAGAAAAAACCTCTGAGCATGACTATCCATTCAAGCCAACATACCTTTCTGGTCCTGACATCTTCAGTCAATGATTGTGTTAGTTCTAGATTTTTATTTTTTTCTAAGTGTGCCCCCAACTCTCCACAGGTCCTGTGCCTTCCACTGATATGCTATGCCATGGTGACACTGAACAAGTTGTTTTACTTCTCAATTGTTCATATCTTTACCTTTACTATAGAAATCAGAATAATAACAATTTCATAAGAGGTTGTAAAGATCAAAAGAAGTAATGCAAGTAAAGATAGTAATAAATGTCAATAAATTATAGTTTACATTCTGATCCCTGATTTATCAACTGTTGACATTATCCTTTGTGACCTCTCTCATGTGATGTCTTCTTTACCTAACCCCTGCCACTGAAATTAGTAATTTATTTTTCCATATAAATGATAATAACACACCTGCTTTTAAAAACTATAATCCCTTTCCATTTCATTTCAGATTCTTATTATGTATATTCTCTATTATTCTACAAGGTCCTCTTAGGTCGTTTTTTTGTTAACCTTTGCCATATCCTTGTGCCAATCTAAGTGTACTACACAGAACAAATACCGTAATACTTACTAAAATTAGTGCTGTGAGAAACCATACTATTGAAAAAGCATTTTTTGAAGTACCAACAGTGTATTAAGCTTGTTAGAAACACTGGATTATTCTTTACAATTTCGCAAGGCTAATATTTCTTTTACTAATTTACAAGTACATAATCTAAACCTTAGTGAAAAAATTATAAGCTCAAGTCCATATTCCTAATAATTGCAAACCTATCTGTGGTCTGTTTCCCAAATGTGTGATTTTTCAGTTACATTGTGTTGTTCCTCAGTATGAAATTTGTATGTTGATGATTGATCCATTTAGAACAACATTGTTCCATAAAATACAATGTGAACCATATATTTAAAATTTAAAATTTTCTAGTAGCCACATTAAAAAAGTATTAAAACGGGTAAAATTATTTTTAATAATATATTTTATTCAACCCAATATATATAAAATGCTATTTAATATAGAATCTATAAAATTATGAGTAAGATATTTATACTCTTATTTAAAATATATTTTTTTCCATTGCAGTTAAGGGCAATGTTATGAGAAATTTTTATGAATTAATTAAAAGTAGACTTTATTGTATGGTACATCTGAATAATAATTTAATGGTAGCTGATGGAGCTGACATGAGGCATTTCATTCTTTATCCCTACCTTCGATATATAACTGACACTGGAAAAATAATTACAAACAGAAATAGAAAACAACAAAGAGAGAGATCTTCCATAACATCTCTGAAGCATTGCACAAATGCAAAACCTAAGTATCTCAGACGTCTGTGTATATGATAAAACAAAAACAAAAACATTTAATTTTGTAACTGCTATTGGAGATTGTTGGTTTGATTGTTATTACTGCAGCTAAACCCAAACATTTGAGGAAAAGGAAGGTGCCATATGAACAGAGAGACTCGACTACCTTGTGTCCTCATTTGTCTCATAAGGACACAAGACAAAGGAATTGTAAGTGAAAAAAGTTATAGGTAGAGGAAACTGCAGGTAAAAAGACCTGAGAGTAGGTAGGAATTGAAAGTAGAATGTACTGAAGTGTTCTAGTTACTGATGCCATGTAATGAACTTCCCCAAATCTTAGTGGTATAAAAAATAACAATCACTTATTTTGCTCACACATCTTTAATTTAGAAAACATTTAGTGGGGATGACTTATCTCTACTTTATGAGGAATTAATTGTGATGGCTAATTAAGGGCTAGAGCGTTTATGTTCAAGATGACTCACTCACATATGAGAACTCAACTAGGGTCAAGGGCCAGGTGTCCGTTCTTCAATATGTGGGTTTTTTCATGCACTATGTCCGTTTCCTTGCAGTTTGATTGCCTAGTTTTAAGAGTGAATGTTTTAAGACAATTAGGAAAATATTGCATTGCTTTTAATGACTAGCCTTGGAGATCACACAGCATAATTTCTGCTCTAGTCATAATTTTATCCAGATTTTAAGGCAAGAAAACAGATTTTACCTTTTGATTGGGAGAAATGTCAAGTCACCTTATGAAAAAATAAATGAAATTAGAATTTTTTTAAACTTCCAGTTCCGGGATACATGTGCTGAACATGCAGGTTTGTTACGTAGGTATACATGTGCCATGGTGGTTTGCTACACTCATCAACCCGTCATCTAGGTTTTAAGCCCGGCATGCATTAGGTATTTGTCCTGATGCTATCCCTCCCCTTGTCCCCCACCTCTCGACAGGCCCTGGTATGTGATGTTCCTCTTCCTGTATCCATGTATTCTCATTGTTACACCTCCCACTTATGAGTGAGAACATGTGGTGTTTAGTTTTCTGTTCCTGTGCTGAAGCCAGTATTGGAAATACAATTTGCAACACGAGAATGAAAAATAATATATGCATGATGAGAACTGAATGCAACAATTATTTGTTAAGTTCTTTCCATAAGCTAGATACCTTTTTAGGTACTAGTATTATAGAAGTAAACAGAAGAGACAAAAATAACTTTCCTTCATTATAGATTTTTTATTCTAGTGAAGTGAGTGGAGAGAAGGTGATAAGATATGAGGTTAGAGTCTTGTAGGCCATGTTAAGAAATTTATATTTTGTTGTCAGTATTATAGCTTTTTTTTTTTTTTCAGGGATGTGATGTGGCCTTAATTATATTTTCAAAGTATCACTCTGGCTGCCCTGTGAGGAGAAAACAGAAGGGTTGGGGAAGGGGTGTGAAAATACTAAATGCAGTTAGAAGAATGCAGCATTCAAAGCAAAAGGTGATGAGGTGATGGTGGCTGGGACCACACTGGCACAAGTGGATAAGGCAAGAAGATTCAAGATATATTTTGGTGGCAGATGCAAAATTTAGATTTTTGGATTGGATGTCTACTCTAAAAGTTAGACAATAATTAAGAATGATTTCTAGCTACCATTTTAGTTGGAGAAAGCAGGCAATAAACAAGAAATTTAAGTAAATATGTAATATTAAGTGGTATCAAGATACAACAAATTGAAATCAAGTAGTTAGGGAAGGACTCACTGAGAAGGTGAATAGAATAAAGATCAGAAGGAGATATGGAAGTGAGTGATGCTGTTACATAAGGAAGACATACAAAAAAGGGATACGTCATTTGCAAATGCTTTGAAGCAAAACAATGTCTGGACTGTCCTAGGAACAGTAAGGAAACCAGGTTGGTAGGACCTGGGGACAAGGAGGATGTCTGATCACGAGGGGCCACAATATTCAGGACCATATCATACAGAGGGTCTTACAGGTCCATGGAAGGCCTTTATCTTTTATTTTGAATGAGATAGAAGGTTCTTAATTTGGAGGTGATGCAAAGATAATTTATGTTTAATAAGATCACTTAATTTCCTGTAGTAAGAATTGAATAACGTGGGGAAAGGATGGTAGTACAGAGACCAGTGAAGAGGCTGTTACTGTCTTTTAGATAATTTTGAATATTAATTACTTGGATGCTAGCTTGAGTGGAGGAGATGGTAAGAGGTGGATACACCTTAGATTGGGGATATGAAAGAGACGGGAGTCAGGTATCACCCACATGGGTTTCTTATTTATCTCTACCTTAGGGAGGTTTACACACAATTTGATATTTTCAATTTCCTGCTTTTTATTTGTTCTGAAAATATAATGTAGCTATTTACCGTGGGCGTACCACTCAGATATCTTTTTAGAAAGGAGGGGCACATTCTGCCAGGCACTGCTGAGTTCCTCTTCAGGAATTGTCCTCAGCTAAAGGGACCTGGCTCACTGAGGGTTGTGCCTCTTTCCAAGGACAGCCTGAATCCAGTTTCTGGGCAACATGGTGACACAGATACCCAAATGGCTCACCTTGACTTAGAATAACCCTGAAGGGTCATCCTAACTCCAGACATGTGACCTCTGTCATAATCTTTTACAGTAACTAAGGTTTGTTGCAACTATATGACTCTTTAATTTCTCTTTCTGCCCAATACTGCTGTTTACTCCTTAAAAGTGTTTATTCTGAGAACATTCTCCAATAAATCTCCTGATGATAGACCAATCTCTGTCTTACAGAATCAAATTTACAAGAAAAAAAACAAACAACCCCATCAAAAAGTAGCAAAGGATATGAACAGACACTTCTCAAAAGAAGACATTCATACAGCCAACAGACACATGAAAAAATGCTCGTCATCATTTGCC
>NW_012099165.1:297627-315039 GCF_000951045.1 Mandrillus leucophaeus | reverse complement strand
AAAAAAAATACAGTGTATTTCCTAGGGAGCCTCCTTATGATGTAAAGTTTGTGGGTTCTGTGAAGTTGACAGTTGTATGGTGTTCTCTGTTATTTTCTGTTTTTCAAGAGGAAATTTCTGAATAGTCCGGATGATTGCTGCCATAGTCTCACTGAATGTGAGAGACATTACAGCATGTTTGTATGCTTACAGGAATCATTGAGTAGAGAAAGAAGAATTGATTCAGGAGACTGATGGGTAGGATTTAGCAAAAAAGTGAAATGATTTCCCCTCACAACCATTTCACTTTTAGGAAATTGGACAATCAATGTTAATAGGAAAAAAAGACAGAGTAAATAAGTTGGATGTAGGTGGGTAGATAAATATGGTGGTAGAAACTAATGAAAATTATGTTTACTTCTATTTTCTTAGTAAACTCAGAAGCAAAATTATCTCCAGAGAGTGATTGTTGGAAGAATATTTGGAAATTTGAAGGAAAAAAAAGATAGGAAAAATTATAAGTGTAAGAGAATAAATGGATAAGACAAATACAGTATCATTACCAGGCCACACAACTTTAAAATGTGTAGCTCTGTTTTGCTCCAGCCATATTTAATTTTATAGGTGATAATGTGCAATAAGTACAGAGTTAGAATTAAATATAATCGTGATTTTTATCATGTAAGTGTAGGAAACAAGGGAAGAAATGAAGAGTTGAATGTATATGAAATAAAATGATGATAAAGATACACTAGTGATTTAAAGCTGAGGAAAAAAGGCAAGTGATCATAAGGGGAAAGTGAATAGGTATGAAAAAGGTAGTAAGATCAAATATTTGTGGGGTTCTAAACTACTTTCAGAGTCATAGTATTAAACCAAGTGAGCTGGAAAGATTGGAAATGGAGGTCATGGGTATTGTGAAATTGGGGTAATAGAATGGATACCATTATTGTAGTTACAAAGACTAAGGTGTGACCAATGAAGTGTTTGAGACGGTGTGGAGAATGTGACCTTTTGAATTCGATTCTCTTAACACTTTTTAAGAATACAGTATGTTGTTGTTAACTATAGTCACCATGTTACCATGTTGTACAATATATCTCTTGAATGTGTTCCTCCTATCTAACTCAAGTTTTGTTTCTTTTGACCAATATCCCCCTCAAAGCTCCCCACCCAGTCCCTGGTAATCACCATTCTACTCTCTACTTCTGTAAAGTTTAGAGTTTGACTACAGCTTCTAGAGAGTTTGAGTTTTTTAGATTCCTCATATAAGATAATACAGTATTTTCCTTTCTGTGCCTGACTCAACATAATGCATTTCAATTTCATCCATGTTGTTTCAAATGGAAGAATTTGCTTCTCTTTCAAAGGCTGCATTGTTTTTAATTGTGTATATAGTGCGTTTTCCTTATCCATTCATCCATTGATGGATAGATTGATTCCATATCTTGGCTATTGTGAATAATGCTGCATTGAACATGGGAGTACAGCTACCTCTTTGAGATACTGATTTCATTACCTTTGAATATATACCCAATAATAGGATAGCTACTTCATATGGTAGTTCTACTTTTATGTTTTTGAGGAAACTTTATACTGGTTTTTCATAAGATTTTTCTTAAGCTGGCCCAACTACATTTCCACAAACAGTATACAAGGATTCCCTTTTCTCTACATTCTTGCCAACACTTGTTATCTTTCATCATTTTGATGATCGTCGTTCTAACAGGTGTGTGGTAATATTGTGGACAGGTGTGAGGTACTATCTCATTGTAGACAGATGTGAGGTAGTATCTCATTATAATTTAACTGTGCATTTCCCTAATGATTAGTGATGCTAAGCATATTTTCATATGCCTGTTTCTTATTTGTATGTCTTCTTTCGGGAAATATCCACCCAAGTCCTTTGCCCATTTTAAATCAGTTTGGTTGGATTTTTGCTGTTGAATTGAGTTCCTTATATACTCTGGATGTTAACCCTTTATCAAATATATGGTTTGCCAATACTTTTTACTATTTCACAGGTTGTCTAGGAAGTGAGTCTTTGATATGAGTTTCAAAACTGGGTGATTTATGTGGGAAATAATAAAAGTGGTTTGAAAATAGTAATAAGGACAAGAAGAAAAAAATGATTATCTGGACTTATTAGATCCACTGATCTGAGAACGCAAACACCAACCATGTAAGAGAACTTATAGGGAGAGCATATGAGATCCCACAGGAGATTCAGGCTTACTTAAAAGGAGGAGAAGAGAATGATCAGAGAAGGGGTTGAGGACATAAGTAAGTGTATTGATAACATACTGTATGTTCCAAGGACAAGGGAAAGTTTTTAAGTGTTGGAGAGTGGTGGAAATTATGCTTAAAAGAGGAATTACATAGAGCCTTAAGGAAATTAAAGAGATAAGAAATAACCTGTGACACCCAGGTTTCTTTTGGGAAATGACAAAAGTTGGGAGAAAAGCTTAATGAGATATTCTCACAGAAGATTTTTTGGAGAAGTGGTGATTATCAGACAAAGAGGTGTAGAGGCAGGTAGGCCATTAAAAGGGTGACCTTATTCTGAGGACAAGAAACTCCTGGCCTTTTAATATGATAAGATGATGGTTTCAATGTGTGCCCAGTAATGATTTGGGGCGTGATCATGCACAACACACTGAGTTTCTCTATTCACTTCTACTAGGCATTGATGTCTCAGATACCCGGTTTTCTTCAAGCATGGATGTTTTCTCTTAATTCATCTTTCATAATTACTCCTTTTTGAAATTATATTCATTTAATTTCTCTACATTTCTATTGATTCTTTACCTTTTGATTTGTAGCAACTTTTCATAAGTTTTAATTTTTTTTAAGAGACAGAATCTCACTGTATTGCATAGGCTGGAATGTAATGGCAGGATCATAGCTCATTGCAGCCTTCAACTCCTGGGCTCAAGGGATCCTCCCACCTCAGACTCCCAAGTACTTGTGACTACAGGTGTGCACCACCACATCTAACTGTTTTTTTATTTTATTTTATTTTATTTTATTTTATTTTATTTTATTTTATTTTATTTTATTTTTTGCAGTGACAGGGTCTTGCTATGTTGCCCAGGCTGGTCTCTAATTCCTGGGCTCAAGTGATTCTCCGACCTCAGCCTCTCAAAGTGCTGGGATTACAGGCGTGAACCACTGTACCCAACCAATAACTTTTTGAATAAAAATTCTTTGTAAGCTATATGTGTTTTAAATTTCTTCCTTCAATTTATGAAGAGCATTTTTTTCCACAGAAAACTGAAAGTTTTCAAAATTGTGTTATAATTAAATTTATTAATATGCTTATGTATGGTTTAAATTTTCTATGCTTTATTTCAAAAATACTTTATCTTTTAATTTCATAATTATATTCTATATTTTCCTCTAAAAGTTTCAAGGAATTGTCTTTCACATTTAACCCCTTAAGCTATATGTAATTGATTTTTGTGTGTGATATGAAGTAATGATCCAATTTAACTTATCTGTCACATGAAAAACAGTTTTTTAAGTACCAGCTTTTGAATATTCTTTATATCCCATTATTTTTTTCAATGTTACTTTCATAGCTAACATGTCAGATTTGTGAATATGTGAAAATCTGTTTCTGGACTTTCTACTCTGCTCTATCATCAGTCTATATTCCTACTCCAGCACAAATATCCTGCAAATATTTTACAAGAACTTATAATACATTCTCATATTTGATTGCACAAATCCATGCAACCTCTTCTTCTTCAGGATTGCTTAGCTATTCT
Organism: Mandrillus leucophaeus; assembly: GCF_000951045.1. Taxonomy (NCBI): domain Eukaryota; kingdom Metazoa; phylum Chordata; class Mammalia; order Primates; family Cercopithecidae; genus Mandrillus; species Mandrillus leucophaeus. The sequence continues at coordinate 311,290 of NW_012099165.1, read as the reverse complement.
TGTTATTTTCCATCTATATAAACTTCTGAATCACTTTGTCAAAATTTATGATAAAAGCTTTTCATAAATTCAATAGAAGTGCATTGATTTTATAGATTATTTTCTGGGAGCAGAAATAACATATTTAAGGTTCTAAATCTTCCTCTGCATGAACATAATGTGCCTTCATTTACTGAAAGTTTCTCTTATTTGATTAACATATTATAGCTTTCAACATAAAGTTCTCCGTGTCTCTCTCTGTCTCTGCATGTGTGTATTGTGTTGACTTATTTATATTTTATCTTATGTTGGGAAGTTTATTTTGTTAGTTCTTATCAGTAATATACAGCCCATTATCTTGCTGAGGTACTAATACAAGATATAGATTCTACAGTTATAGATACTTGTATTTCAAACATAATAAAATATAACCCTTTATTCATTAAACAATGTTCTTACAAGAATATGTCAATTTCAATAAAATGATTAAATGGAAAATAAATATACAATTGCTTTAAAAATTTGCTTTTAGTCACTCTGTAACTTCAGGCAAATCAGGTGTCCAACAGGTGCTTCAGTTTCCTCATCTTTAACTGGGAATGAAGCTAAGCACAATTAATAGAATTAATGTGAGAATTGCATGTGCTATGATAGGTTGATAACTTAGATGGCACACAGCAGTGCTAAGTGCTCCCTACTTTTATTTTTATTGCGAAAGCAACAATGACACTTTCTCTTGTCTTCATTATAATTTCATATTCATCTTACATCTAGCAGTCAGGGATTGTTTTAAAAAGGCAGCACTTTGAAACTTTAATCCCCGAGATAAATTTTTAAAATTATAACACCAAGTCACCCTATCTGCTTCTGGTCACCCAAATATCTAAAACTCGAGCCATATTTTGTGAAGTTACTCAGTCTGTAACCAAAGTAATTTTCCCTTTACTTTTGTGAGGCTGAAGCCTCAAAATATGTGATAATTTTTGCAGATTTAAAAACTATGGTAGAGGCCGGGTACGGTGGCTCACACCTATAATCCCAGCTACTAGGGAGGCTGAAGCAGGAGAATTGCCTGAAACTGGGAGCCAAGGATTGCAGTGAGCCAAGATTGTGCCTCTGCACTCCAGCCTGGGCAACAGAGAAACTCAGTCTCACAAAAATAAATAAATAAATAAATAAATAATAAAAAATTATGGTTAGAAAATTATCTTTCCACTATAGACAGATTTGCAAATTTTCACCCTAAAAACACTTTGAATATGTGATATATTTTTATTCTCCTGCACACAATCTTTAGTAGTAAACTACTCTCCTAAATGCTTTGTCTCTGTCTTTTTTTCATAGTATGTTTTCCTTGCTCCATAATAATAAGCTTATCTATGTAATATTTTCCCTTAATAGTAGAAAAACACCATTTAGGAAGAATATTTTAATAATGAATATTTGAGGACATTTTTGGAAAAAAATGTGGAAGAGTTACACAACTTGACACAGATATTCTCACTGCGTGGGGCCAAAAATTTAATCAAGATTGTAAAGAGAGGCCATATGCATTAAGAAAATACGTTACCATTTTCCTCTTCACATTCTTCCTCTTTCCTGTCGTCTTTTCTGTGCTCTACTCATTGACCTAGCAGACAGCTATGAGAAGTACCTACAAGGCATGCTCCTGGGTGTGTTCCCACTGTCCACATCAATCATGTTTAAAGAGTAATAGATCTCTTGTTGTATTGAACACACATCTTCCTCCAATATACCATAGCCCATCTCTTCACAAATTAAAATGAAGTCAAACAAACCTTGGAAAATCTGAAATTTTATATTTGGGGACTGATTATCTCATTTTTTCTCAGATATGTAAATTTTCCACTCTTTACTTAGAGCTCCTGCCACAAAAGATTATTTATATTTGTTTGTATTGTGTTATGAAATCACAATCAATGTCTAAAGTGCTAGAACTAAAAGTTTCATGAGCTTCCGTTCTAAAAGATTGAATAGTGGCTCCTTTAGAGTGTTAGGTACTTCTATACTCTTTTTTATGTACATGCCTCAATTAAACTTGGTAATGACAGTGACATGATGTTTGACTTTCGATAAAGATGTGGACCTTTGTGGGGTGAGTTATTCTGGAGCTCCAAGGTAACCACACACCTCCAGCGCTTGAAACTATCAAAATTTCAAAGAACAGGAAGTAAGTTTACATAAAGTAGCCTTAATAGACATGATTGTTTGATTGACTCACCTGTGATAATTGGATATAACTCTGAAAGTAAAACTAATCATGATAGTAATAATGTGTAATAAATAAGATGACTTACATCAGTGAGTCTCAGAAAAAAAGGGGCACTGATTCCTGGGAGTATTTTGGAAACGTGGTACAACAGGGATTGTCACAATCATTGGGGAATGTTACCAATGAAGGAACAACGCTGTTCCCTTATCCTACAATGCTAAGGAGAGTCCTCACAAAGACATATTTCCTGCATCAGTGGTGCTTTTAAGGATGATATCTGTAGATATACATAGGTGGAAAATCCATTTGAAATTATTTGAATGTATAAGCTAATTCCACTTCACATATAAGCACATAGTACTCTTGCAAAGTTTAATATGCAATAAAATTTCCAGGAATGCATCTGTTATGTAAATCAAGGAAGGATTGTAGTGTATTCTTCAAAGTCTTTAGTAAGTGTTGTTTAATATTTCAGAAAATTTTATTCCTGGCTACAATTCTGCCCACAATATTTGAGGAGATAATACAATTGAATCAGTCTGTTTTGTTACTGTTGTATCACGGAGATTCTAAAAGTGATCCCCGTATGAATGTAGGCATCTAACTATAAAGTTTTTGACAAGGCTGAGCATTTCCATATAGAAGTACATTTAAAATTATTTTCATTGTATTACTCTTTCATATTATTTAAGAGTATGTTGAAGTCTTCTAAAAATGATGTGTGATAGAGTATCATCTAAGAAAATAGATAGCTCTGTAACTTCAATATGGTACAAGCACAAAATCTGTCAATCTGTCAATAAAGTAAGCAAAGGTTAATCTTATATTTTAAGTATTTCTAAAATGACAAAACACTAAATAAGTAGTTTTGACAACTTGATTATAGACATGTTGTCTCTAAGAAACCTACTTTATGTGTAATGACACATATAGATTAAAAGTAAATAAATGGTAAAAAATACATCATGCTAACACTAATATAAGAAAGCAGGAGTAGCTGTGTTGATTTCAGACAGAGCTGACTTCAAAGCAAGGGAAGTTGTCAGGAATAAAGAAGGGGATTACATGACAAATAGGTCAGTTCTCTAAGACAACGTAACAGTCTTTGATGCATATACACCCAAAACAGCACAGTAAACTTGTGAGGCAAAAACTAATACAACTACAAGGAGAAATAGATGAATCCACTATCATAGTTGGAGACTTCAACAATCCTCTATCAAAAATGGACAGATTCAGTAGGCAGAAAATTAGTAAGGACAGAGTTAAACTCAACAATGCCATCAATCAACTGGATATAATTGACATCTACAGTCTACTTCACCCAACAACAGCAGAATGTACACATTCTTTTCAAATTCACAAGGAACATACACCAAGATAGACCAAATTGTAAACCACAAAACACTCTGACAATTTTAAAAGAATAGAAGTCACACAATATCTGCTCTCAGACCATGATATAACTAACTACAAATTAGTAACAGAAAGATGATGGGAACTCCCAAAATAGGTGGAGATTAAGCAACACGCTGTTAAATAACTCACAGATCAAAGAAGAAGTCAAGAGAAATTTAAAAATATTTTGAACTACATAAAATGAAAACACAACTTATCAGAATGTGTGGAATGCAGTGAAAGCAGGCCGGACAGGAAAGTTTGTAGTATTAAATGCAAATATTTGAAAAGAAGAAAGACCTAAAATCAATTGTCTAAGATTCTGCTTTAGGAAGTTAGAAAAATAAGAGGAAATTAAATCCAAAGTTTGAAGAAGAAATGAAATATAAAAATTAGAGCAGAAAGTGATCATGCTGAAAATGGGAAATTAATAGGGAAAATTGATGAAACCAAAGCTGATTTTTTGAAAGCATCAGTAAATCCCACAAGCACGTAGCCAAGCTAACTAAGACAAAAAGAGAGAGGGCATGAACTACTAATATCAGAAATGAAAGACAGGATGTTTCTAGGGACATTTATAATATGACAAATAAATACTGTGAACATTTCTATGACCACAGATTGGTTAGCCTAGATGAAATGAACCAATTCCTTAAAAGACAGAAATTATCAACTATCACACAAGAAGAAATAGATAATCTATATAGGTCTATATCTATAAAAATTTAATCAATAATTAATATTATTTCAAAACAGAAATAATCAGGCTTAAATTGGTGCAGTGGTAAATTCTAACAAACATTTAAGAAAAAAATCATACAATTTTCTACAGTCTGAATTTTAAAACAACTAAATAATAGCAAATGTAATCAAGTAACGAATAAAACGTATTACACATCATGACCAATTGGAATTTATTCAAGGTTTGAAAGGCCAGTTTTCCATTAAACATCAATTAATGTAATTCATAACAAAAATCGGCTGGAGAAAAAAATACACAATCAAATGAATAGATGCAAAAGGCATCTAACACAATATATGTGTTCATGATAAAAGCTTTTATGTAACTAAGCATAGAAGAAATGTTTCTCACCTTAATAGTAGTATCTACAAAAACAAACAAACAAAAGCTCGCGCTAACATCATAATCAATGGCGAGAAGCTAGATTTCCCACTAAGATTAGGAGCAAGGTAAGGATGTCAAGTGAGCAGCACTGCTTTTAAATTTTATTCTGGAAGTACAAGCTAATGGAATAGACAAAAAGAGAAGATAAAAGGTACACTAATTAAAGAGGAAGAAATAAAACTGTCTTTGTTCACAGATGACGTGATCATCTATGCAGAAAATGTGAAAAAAAATTGACAGATAAAACTCCTTGTAAGTGATAAGTAATTGTAGCAAGTTTGAAGGATGCAAGATTAACATGTAAAATTTAATTGCCTTCTCAATGAACAAGTGAAACTTGAAATTAAAGACAATGCCAATTATATTAGCACTCCACAAACATAAAATACATATGTATAAATGTAACAAAATGTGTATTAGAGCTATATGAGAAAAACTAAAACACTGATGAATGAAAACAAAGAAAAGCTACATAAATTTAGTGATATTCCTGTTCATGGATAGAAGGACTCAATATTGTCAAGATACCAGGTATTCTCAACTAGACCTATAATTTAATACAATCCCAATCAAAATTTCAGCAATAAATTGTTTGGATATTGACAAACTGATTCTAAAATTTATACAGGGGAACAAAAGATCCAGAATAGCCAACATAATATTGAAGAAAAAGTTGAAGCACTATCACTACTTAAATTCAGACTTACAGTAAAACTCAATAAAAGACAGTATAGTGTTAGTAAAAAATAGACACATATATTAATGTAACATTTAGACCCACACAAATAGAATGAAATGATCTTTGAGAAAGGAACATATATATATTTTTATATATACACACACTAATATCAGAATATTATATATATTATATACTATATAATATTATATATACTATATATTATATAATACTATATATATGCATATATTTCTTCTTGTGTGATAGTCGATAATTTCTGTCTTTTAAGGAATTGGTTCATTTCATCTAGGTTAACCAATCTGTGGTCACAGTATTTATTTGTCATATTATAAATACTATATATACATATATATATGAATGGGGAAAAGAGTATTTTCAACAATAGTGCTAGCAAAATAGGACATCCACATGCAAAATAATGAATCTAGACACAGACCTTAAACTTACCACAAAAATTAACACTAAATGGACCATGAACTTTAATACAAAATGCAAAACTATATAACTCTTTGAAGAAAACCTAGTAGACAAGCTAAATGAGCTTGATATAGGGATGATTTTTTTACATATAACACCAAAGACACATACCATAAAAGAAAAGATTTATGAGCTGGACTTCATTAAAATTCAGAACTTCTACTAAAGGGGCTCTCAAGAAAATGAAAACACATGGCACGGTATGGGAGGAAATATTTGCAGAAGGCATATCTGATAAAAGGTATATTATCCAAAATATAGAAATAATTATTAAAACTCAACAATAAACAGCAAACAATCCAATTTTTAAAACACGGGCCAAAGACCTTAAAAAACACCTTACCAAAGCTATATAGATAGCAAATAAGCACATGAGAAGGTGCTTCACTTTACATGTTATCAGGGAAATACAAATTAAAACGACAACGAAATACTCCTATACACCAGTGAGAATGGTCAGAATCTGTAACAATGACATTAACAAGTACTTGTGAGAAAGTAGAGCAACAGCAACTCATTCATTTTCTGGTGGGAACATAGAATCGTATAGGCACTCTACAAAACAGTTTTTCAGTTTCTTACAAAATGAAACAACTCATGCTGTGCTACCCAGCAGACATGATCCTTAGTATTTCTCCAAAAACATTGAAAATTTATGTGCACACAAACTTAAACACAGATGTTTATAGTCACTTTATTTACAATTGCCAAAACTTGGAAGCAACCAAGGTGTTCTTCAGGACGTGAGTAGAAACACAAACTGTGGTACCTCTAGGCAAAGGACTATTTTTGGCAGTAAAAAGAAATGAGCTTTCAAGCCATGAAAAAACATGGTAGAAAGATAAAGGCATAATACTAAGTGAAAGAAGCCAATCCAAAAAGGCTATCTACTGTACAATTGCAACCATACGAGATTCTGGAAAAGTCAAAATTTGTAGACAGTGAAAACTAAACAGACAAACAAACAAACAAAAAACAGTGATTTCCAGGGATCAGAGGGGAGGGAGGGATGAATAAGCAGAACACAAAGAATTTTAATGCAGTGAAAATACTCAGTATGATATTACAATGATGGATACATGTTGTTAACACATCTATTTAAACCCATGGAATGTACAAGTCTTAGAGTGAGTCCTCATGTAAACTATGGCCTGTGAGTGATTAGGATGTGTCAATGTAGGCTCCTAAATTGTAAAAAGTGCACCACTCTGGTGGAGGATGTTGATAACGGTAGAAGCTATGCATGTGTAGGGGTGAGAGCTATGTGGCAAATACTGTACCTTCCTCTTAATTTTGCTGTGAACCTAAAATTGTTCTCTCTCTTTTTTTTTTTTAAAGAAAATGCATCTATTAACTATTCTCTTTTTTGCAGTGAAGCATTCTACAAATATCCAAAGAAATCATGACATTTCTCACCACTATAGATTACATATAGGCATGTGATCTCTGTGAGACTTATTTGTTTCCATATGTTAGATATGGATGAATAAACATTGGCTAAAAATCAGATGAGCTAAATTTGTCTCGATTTTAAAAGTGTGTCTCTGATTAAGTAAGCAGAACTCTTTCTCTGAAGCTAAACTTTATGGCCTTGTGAAATAAGAACAATAATTCCTTCATTCTTACTCTTCTCACTAGGTTGTAAAGAAGATCTCTTTATGGAACAATACATGTGAAAACAATGTTTGAAATTTCAGTAGGATAAAATGGTTCAGAGAAAAATCACTCCAGATAATACTTAGTGTATTTTCTATTTTTGAAATTACTTAAAATAATGAGAAATGTAATTATATAAATTACACAAATTAGCTAAAAAAAGAAGTGAAAATGCTGTCACTCACTATCTAATGATGTTTTGGTAAATGATCACATATATGATGGTGGTCTCGAAAGATCATAATGTGGTCTTTTTACTATATATTTTCTATGTTTAGGTGTACAAATAACATTGTGCTATAGTTGCCTATGGTATTCAATAGAGTAACATGCTGTACAGGTTTGTAGCCTGAGAGTAATAGGCTATACCACATAGCCTAGATGTGTCATAGGTTACATCATCTAGGTTTGTGTAAATGCCAGCATGTTTTCACAATGATGAAATTCCTAATGATGCGTTTCTCAGAACATATCCCCATCATTAAGTGATGCATGATTGTGATTATTTTATTTTCCATAATCTCTCAGAGCTGCAACCCACTTTCTATTCTTATTAACAAATATTTCATATTTTATTTTACAGTTTTTCTTCATATTTATCTCACCGTCCACCCAGAAGACAGTTAAACAGCCTTTCTTTATCAAGAAAAAAGTTTCTTTTTTATTTACCATGCTACTTCTGTGAGTTTCATTCTTTCATTTCTAGTAGACTTTTATTCTGGCATTATGTGTTATAATGTAGGAAATCATTTATTTGATCAACCACTTTCAAGAACATCCTTTCTCTTCCTAATTTTTAAACTGAAATTTTAGTGAGTGGTGAAATTATTAGTTGTTCATGCTTATCTTGCAGTATACCACTCCAAAATTTAAAGTTTTTATTATCAATTTATTCTACAAGTTGCACTGAGCATCCACCATTTGTTAGTCTATGTATGTTTAATCCCTGTGGATAAAACCGTGAACAAAACAAAAACAAAAACAAAATCCATGCTCTTATGGGAATGAAGATTTGGTTGTGATGAAAATGCTATAAAGAAGTAAGTAAAATGTATGGTGGACTAATAATGATGAATGCTATGAAGGAAAACAAAGCAGAGAAATTGATTAAAGAGAATCCTGCTGGGGGTCGATCAGGGTGAGAAATTTTTACTTTACATCATGTGGCCAGAGAAAACATCACTGATATAGTGAGAGAGGAGCATAAACAGGAGGCATTTGCTTTGCAGCTATCTTTTAAAAAAATCCAAACATTTCTAACATAACAGATTGCAAAAGTCTTGTGCTGGAAGCAAGTGTGGCATATTAAAGGAATGGTTAAAATGAATGGCTGAAGCAGGGCAGACAAGGGAGTGTGACGCACAGATGGATGTGGTGATGGAGAGGAAGCAATAGGAGAAGGGCCGGCTTACTTGAGTTCTCATAAATGATATTGAGAAATTTTGCTTTGATTTTCAGGGGTCTGCTAAGTCACTGTGGTGTTGTGAGTGAGAAGTTATGTGATCTGACTTCTATTTTACAATTATTTTGGCTACATCATTAAATCATACTTGAATCAATAGAAATGGCCATTAGTTAGTACGCTGGATTAGTTTGGGTAGAGTTTAATCAGAACTGAGCCCAGGACTCCAGATTATTCTCTAGTTGATCATATCCTGTGTTTTTGAACACAAGTGCAACCACTGACTTCCAAGATACAGGGTTCCCTCCCCAAATTTCTCATACCTGTTTGCTCTTGTGAATCTTGAGTGATGTTGCATTCACTTTTAGATGGGATTTCCAGAAAGGTTCTTGACCTTCACTATAGAAATACAGTGGTACTAGAATTAGAATATTTCTCCAGTATATAACATTTTCTGTTTATCTCTACTTCATGCAATTAGTTGTGAAATACAGGGTAGATTGGGATAACGTTTGGGGTTTTGTGATCTCTATATTTTCAGAAAACTTTTCGCTCTGAACCATCATCATAAACCCAGTATCTATTCCTGGTACTGACATGTTGGTCATATTTAATAATCCTTTTTCTGAGTGACTAAATGAATGCTTGAATAAGTGCATGAATAAGAGAACAAATAAACCAAGGCATTTCCCTTGCCTTCTGTGCCAAATGTCTTCCAGTTGCCCCTCCACGGGTACTCTCTAACTTTCCCTCCTGTGTTCTATATCCTTTGGGGTGGAGGGTAACCTGTATGGATTGTATCCATTTCTAGCTCTGCTCTCTACTCAGACAGTGGAAATTGGAGGGAGGGAGGACACTAAGACAGGAAAGTGAGGCTGGGGTATTTATTGCCCTGATTATATCCTTGACAGGTTATGCTGCACTGGTGTTTCTCTCCATAATGGGTCATTCTTCCTTTGAAAATGTCTGCTGTATAGAACCCTCTTTCTATTCTAATTTCAGTAAACTCTTCTTCCTTAATTCCCTTTTCCTTTTGGGCCTACAGGGCTTGGCTACTCCTTGGCTGCTAGCTAAGATTCCTACATACTCCATTGTGGATCCTCTACACTTTAACTAACCTCAAAAATTAGTCTCTTTATTTACAAACCTTCAAAATATCCTAATTTGCTTGTGCCATGTGTCTTCTGTTACGACTGTCACAGATACAAATACAAGTGTTTAAAAGGAGGAAGAGTGGGAATCTTGTCAAGCAAAATAATATTTCACTTGTCTAACTGATTTTCTAGTTTAATTAGCTGTGACTTCCAATTTAGGACACTCAAAGACTAATGAGATATTAAAGCTTAAAACAACTTAAGAGGTCATCAAATCTGATTCACTAATTTTCTAGATGTGAAAACTGGAATAGAGTTTGTGTTACCAACATTTTCTGCAAAGCTGGGTATTTGGCTGATTCAACCACTACTGTATGGCTCTTGCATTACAACCTTAAATTGTCTTCTTTCTTCCACTTGTGCCCACCATAAACTATACTCAACTTAGCAATCAAAGTGAGATAACTTCTTTGTTCCAGACTTTCCAGTGGTTTCCCAATTTATTCATCGTTAAAACCAAAGCTCTTGGAATCACTACATGATCAAACACCTTACCACCTTTGGGTCTTGAGCCATCTTCTTCTTTCACTTTTTTCTCCCTACATTGGCTATTTGTTCCCTGGTAGTCAAAAAATATTCTTATGTGCGTTAACACTTTTGCACTAGAAAGCTCTCTCAAATAGCTGCGTGGATTACCCTAGTAGTGAAATATATTATTAAAAAGGTCTCTGTAACCACTTAACTTAAAATAGAAGCTTTGCCTTCTGTTACATATTCACTCCTTTCGTGCTTTTTTTTAAATCTATCACATTTGTTATAATCTCATATATTGAATGATGTATTTAATTATTTTAGCTTTTCACCTATTTAAATATAAACTCAGTGAAAGTTAGGAGTTTTGTTTTATTTTTTCTACTTTATTCATTTCCAAATCCTTTATGTCTACAATCTCTGGCACACAGGGCACACTCATAAATATTTGTTCAATAAATAAGTAAAATAATAAATAAAAAGCATAAAGTTTTGTTTATACAATGAGGTAGTCAATATCAATAAACAATTATGTGATCTTGTTGGGATGTTATAAAGATAGGAGGACTCAGAGGGTCTATTTCTAGTCGAATAGGTTTTCTGTTATCAGCAGGATCACTACTATTCTATTACATGACTAGTTTTACTGTATATAACACCAAAGAATGAAAAGAAAATTCCTCATTGTTCCAGAAATTAGGTTTAAAAGAATCAATCCAGCGGAAATATAATCAAGCAAGAGAGTACATAGGTGACATTGTCCAGTAACTTATAAATTATATCTGGACATATTGACAACAGTACAGTTGGAATGTAAATTGATGCTGACTTCCTTGATGCATATATTTCCCACACCTACTATTGAGGCAGGAGAATAGGGTCTGGGGGCAGGGAACCTAAGACTGATTCACAGACTTTCTAGAACTGAATAAAAATGAAAACCCCACCTCTCAACACCCAGGTAACAAAAGGATCAGAGGCTACTCCATATGCAATGTTCCCCACTCCCACCCTTTGTTTTCTGTGTTGTAGGTGGAAAAATGAAAGTACCTCTGATTGGTCCTGTCCTGCAACTAATCAGACTAGTCACAGACCAAGTCTTCATATGTAACTCTGTAACTTTACTTCAGCCTATGATTGGTCACCTTATACAACCAATCAGACTGGTTGAAGGTCACTACTTCATTTACATAGGGCGTAAACAAAGTAACCAATGGTAAACCACTAGAGGGTATTTAAACCCCAGAAAAACTCTGTAACCAGTACTCTTGAGTAGCTGCTTGAGCCCTTTCGTAGTTTGTGTAGTTTCATTTCAATAAATTTGTGCTTTTCTCTTACTGCTTTGTTTGTGAGTTTTGTTCAATTCTTTGTTCAAAATACCAAGATCCTAGACACCCGCCACCAAAAACACTATTATTTGAATCCAATTAGAGTATAAAGCCTGTATTACAGCGAGATAATAGAGAAAATAAACACATTTTGTTCTCCAGGAGAAAAATTCAGAAGTTCATTTTTAATTTTTTATTACAGTCAGAGATTTGTAGTACTACTAAGTGTATTTCATAGATCAGGCTGTTAAAAACCAGCATTCTGCCTCCTAAAGGTATACTTCATGGAACTTAAGGAACAAGTAACTATTATATTTTGTGTAAAGTGGAATATTCTAGAATTCATATACATTTTTCATTGTGCCCTTTAAAGTAGATGTTGGAAAGCAATCTATTCTAAAAGTATTGTCAAATTCTCCTTTTCAAAGAATCTGGATTTGTCAAGTTTTTAGAATTTCATTAAAAAGTACATGTTGCTTTTTATTTTCTTGTGTAACTCTTCAACAGAATCTTGGAATTTTAGGAAGTGTTTCCTTTCAACTTTTTGTTTTCAGGTAATTTTAGACTTACAGAAAAGTTGCTAGAAAAGCCTGTAATCCCAGCACTTTGGGAGGCCGAGGCAGGTGGATCACGAGGTCGGGAGATGGAGACCATCCTGGTTAACATGGTGAAACCTCATCTCTACTAAAAAGACAAAAAAATTAGCCGGGCGTGGTGGTGGGCGCCTGCAGTCTCAGCTACACAGGAGGCTGAGGTGGGAGAATGGTGTGAACCCGGGAGGCAGAGCTTATAGTAAGCCGAGATCATGCCACTGCACTCCAGCCTGGGTGACAGAGCGAGACTCCATCTCAAAACAAAACCAAAAAAGTTGCTAGAAAAGGAAAAATAGTTATGTATACTTTCAACTATTTTCCCCCCAAAATAATTACCATATTTCCTTTTTTTTTACCTTTCTCTTTTTCCTCCCTCAATCTGTGTACATATGTATGTACACACGTGCACACACACACATACTATACATAAACATACACATTATTTTCTGAATCTACCCATGTTATAGAAATGGTGCCCTGGCAACAAAAGCCAAAATAGACAAATGGGATCTAATTAAACTAAAGAGCTTCTGCACAGCAAAACAAACTACCATCAGAGTAAACAGGCAACCTACAGAATGGGAGAAAATTTTTACAATCTACCCATCTGACAGAGGGCTAATACCCAGTATCTACAAAGAAGTTAAACAAGTTTACAAGAAAATATCAAATAACCCCATCAAAAAGTGGACAAAGGTTATGAACAGACACTTCTCAAAAGAAGACATTTATGCAGCCAACAGACACATGAATAAATGCTCATCAACACTGGCCATCAGAGAAATGCAAATCAAAACTACAATGAGATACCATCTCACACCAGTTAGAATGGTGATCATTAAAAAGTCAGGAAACAACAGGTGCTGGAGAGGATGTGGAGAAATAGGAATACTTTTACACTGTTGGTGGGACTGTAAACTAGTTCAACCATTGTGGAAGACAGTGTGACTATTCCTCAAAGATCTAAAACAAGAAATATCATTTGACCCAGCCATCCCATTACTGGATATATACCCAAAGGATTATAAATCATGCTGCTATAAAAACACAGGCACACGTATGTTTATTGTGGCACTATTCACAATAGCAAAGACTTGGAACCAACCCAAATGTCCATCAATGATAGACTGGATTAAGAAAATGTGGCAC
>NW_012099165.1:284339-297577 GCF_000951045.1 Mandrillus leucophaeus | reverse complement strand
CGTATGTTTATTGTGGCACTATTCACAATAGCAAAGACTTGGAACCAACCCAAATGTCCATCAATGATAGACTGGATTAAGAAAATGTGGCACATATACATCATGGAATACTATGCAGTCATAAAATAGGATGAGTTCATGTCCTTTGTAGAGACGTGGATGAAGCTGAAACCATCATTTTGAGTAAACTATCACAAGGAAAGAAAACCAAACACGGCATGCTCTCACTCATAGGTGGGAACTGAACAATGAGAACACTTGGATACAGGAAGGAGAACATCACACACTGGGGCCTGTCGTGGGGTGGGGGGAGGGGGGAAGGATAACATTAGGAGATATACCTAATGTAAATGATGAGTTAATGGGTGCAGCACACCAACATGGCACATGTATACCTATGTAACAAACCTGCATGTTGTGTATCTGCACTCTAGAACTTAAAGTATATAAAAAAAATGGTGCCCAAATAATTGGAGTTTAAGTGAGGATTTAATCTGGATAGTGAGGCAAGATAAGAATCAAATGTTTTTTAAAAACATCTTTATTTTGATTATTGTAAAAGAGGAAAGTACAATATTATCCTTTCTAATTTGAGTGGGTTTGAGAAAGACATTCAAATGGTATATATTTTTAATGAAGATAATCCTAAGGATAAATTTGCAATCACATCTCCTGTCAATGTCCTGTATGTACCCTCCTCTCCAATTATACTGTAAAAATTACAGCTGAGGAAATTGTTGTTTTAGGGTCTTGCTGAACAATTGCCTATTTATTGCATAAAGTGAATATTTGAAAACCATGTTGTGCCCAACCATGTGTAAGAGAGAAAAACCCTACCAAGATGATCCTAAGTTCACTACCAAGTACACCATGTACAAGTTCATATCTTCCTTTATCTCTTGTTCTGTTTTATTCCCTAATTAAGTTTTATCTGGTGGCATAAATAAATTACCTCCAGTTAAGACCACAAACTGCCTTTTGCTCAATTCTTATTTGCATTGTTTGTGTGTATGGTTTTAAGTGTTGCATACATTCCCAGAGCATTCCTAATAATGCTGGAACAATAATGATGGAAGACAGCCTATTTTGAGCTCTACATTTATTCTTAGTATTTCAATAACATACAACATTGACAGGCAAACAGCCAATTACTGTGGCTAATATTAAATAATTTTGGTGTACATTTAAAAGACACATCATGGTTGAGCTAGGAGAAAATCCAATTTGGTTGAAATTTAAGATTGTGCTACACTGTTTCTTTGGTCTATGTGTCTGTTCTTGTACTAGTATCATGCTTCAGAGGATGCAAGCCCCAAACCTTGGCAGCTTACATTTGATGTTGGGCCTGTGGGTGAGCAAAAGTCAAGGATTAAGGTTTGGGATTCTCTACCTGAATTTTAGAGGATGTATGGAAAGACCTGGATATCCAGGCAGAATTTTGCTGCAGGGGTGGAGACCTTATGGAAATCCTCTTCTAGAGAAGTGGAGAAGGGAAATGTGGGGTAGGCACTCGCACATAGAGTTCTCACTGGGGCAGTACCTAGTGGAGCTGTGAGAAGAAGGCCACTGTCCTCCAGACCTCAGCATAGTAGATCCACCAACAGTTTGCACAGTGTACCTGAAAAAGCTTCAGACACTCAATGCCAGCCCATGAACACAGGTGGGATAGGTCTGTACCCTGAGAAGCCACAAGATTGGAGTTGCCTAAGGCTGTGGGAGCCAAGCTCTTGTATCAGCATGCCTTGCATGTGAGACATGAATTTCCAAGGAGATCATTTGAGAACTTTTGTGTTTAATGACTGCTGTATCAGATTTTGAACTTGTGTGGGCCTGTAGACCCTTAGTTTTTGCCAATTTCTCAGATTTGGAATGGGTGTATTTCCCAATTTCTGTACCTGCATTGTTTCTAGGAAGTAACTTGCTTATCATTTTACAGGCTCAGAGGCAAAAGGAATTTGCCTTGTTTCATATGAGGCTTTGGACTGAGACATTTGGCATATTGCTGGAATGAGCTAAGAATTTGGGGGACTGTTGGAAGGGCATCACTGTGTTTTGAATTATGAGGACATGAGATTTTGGAGGGGCCAGAGATGAATGATATGATTTTGCTGTGTCTACACCTAAAATCTCATCTTAAATTTCAATTCTTACATGTAAAGGGTTGGACTAAGTGAAAGTAATCAAATCATGTGGGCAGTTTTCCCCATGTTGTTCTCATAATAGTGAGTAAGTCTCATGACATCTGATGGTTTTATAAGGATCTGACATTTCCCCTGGTTACACTTATTATCTGTCCTGCTGCCTTGTGAAGAACATGCCTGCTTCCTCTTCTGCCATTATTGTAAGTTTACTGATGCTTCCCCAGCCATGTGGAACTGTGAGTTAATTAAATGTTTTTTCTTTAAAAAAAAAAATACCCAGTCTCGGGTATTTCTTTACAGTAGTGTGAAAATGAACTAATACACATATGTTGAACTAACCTTGCATCCCAGGGATTAAGCCTACTTGATTGTGGTGGTTAAGCTTTTTTTCTGTGCTGCTGGATTAGTTTATGAGTAGCCTGTTGAGAACTTTTGCATCAATGTTCATGAAGAATATTGACTTGAAGTGTTTGTTGTTCTTTTATCACTGCTAGGGATTAGTATAAAGATTATTCTGGCCTCATAGTATGAATTATGGAAGAGTCCCTTTCCTCATTTTTTTGAAATAGTGTCAGTAGGAATGGTACCAGCTCTTCATACATCTGGTACATTTAGCTGTGAATCTGTCTGGTCCTGGGGTTTGTTTGGTTAGTAGGCTACTTACTATTCCCTCAATTTCAGAACTTGTTTTTGGTCTTTTTAGAGATGTAATTTCTTCCTGGCTCAGTCTTGGGGAGTGTAAATGTTCAGAAACTTATCAATTTCTTCTTGATTTTCTGATTTATGTGCATAGAGGTGTTCATAATATTCTGATTGTTGTTTGTATTTCTGTGAGATCAGTGGTAAAGTCTCCCTTATTTTTTTTCTGATTGTGTTTACTTGAATCTTCTCTTTTTTTATTAGTCTAGCTAGTGGTCTATCTACTTAATTTTTCCAAAAAATCAGCTCCTGGATTCATTGATCTTTTGAATGATTTTTCACATTTCAGTCTCCTTCAGTTCAACTCTGATTTAGATTATTTCTTGTCTTCTGACAGCTTTGTGATTTGTCTGCTCCTGCTCCTCTAGTTGTTTTAGTTGTGATGTCAGATTGTGAACTTGCGATATTTCTAACTTTTTGATGTACGTATTTGGTACTACAAGTTTCCTTGTTAACACTGCCTTAGCTGTGCCCCAGGGATTCTGGCATATTGTGTCTTTGTTCTTATTATTCTCAAATATTGGTTTCTGCATTAATTTCATTATTTAGCCAAACATTCAGGGGCAGGTTAAATTTTCAGGTAATTGTATGTTTTTGAGTAAATATTTTAGTCTTTATTTTGAACTTAATTGTGTTATGGTCTGAGAGACTATTGGTTATGGTTCACTTATTTTGCATTTGCTGAGGAATGCTTACTTCCAATTACATAATCTATTTTGTAGTAAGTGCTATGTAATAATCAGAAGAATGTATATTCTATTGTTTTTTGATGGAGAGTGATATGGCTTGACTTTGTATCTCCACTCAAATCTAATGCCTAATTGTAAACCGCAGGGATAGAGGAGGGACCTGGTGAGAAGTGATCAAATCATGGGAGCAGACTTTCACCTTAGTGTTCTCATGATAGAGTTCTCACGAGATCTGGTTGTTTGAAAGTGTGTAGCACCTCCACCTTTACTCTGTCTCTCTCCTGAGGAACATATGAATATGTGCTTCCTTCCACTTTGCCTTTTCAATGATTGTAAGTTTCCTAAGGCCTCCCCAGAAGCAGAAGCCTGTACAGCCTGCAGAACTGATTAAACCTGCTTTCTTTATAAATTACCCTGTCTCATATAGTTCTTTTTTGCAGTGAGAGAACAGACTAATACAAATTTCTGTAGATATCAATCAGGTCCATTTAAGATAACCAATATTGTTAAAATATGTACACTACCCAAAGCAATCTACACATTCAATGCAATTTCTGTCAAAATACCAATTACATTCTTCACAGAAATAGAAAAAAAATCCTAAAATTTATATGGGGCCAAAAAAGACCCAGGATAGCTAAAGCTATCCTGTGCAAAATGAACAAAATTAGAGGAATCACATTCTCTGACTTCAAATTATACGACAGAGCTATAGTAGCCAAAACAACATGGTACTGGTATAAAAACAGACACACAGACCAATGTAACAGAATAGAGAACCCAAAACCAAATCTGCACAGCTACAGTGAAGTTATTTTCAGCAAAGGTTTCAAGCACATACACTAGGGTAAAACAGTTGTGCTGGGAAAACTGGATATCCATATGCAGAAGAATAAAACTAGAGCCCTATCTCTTTTGATATACAAAAATCAAATGAAAGGGGAGTAAAGACTTAAATTCAAGACCTCAAGCTATGAAACTACTACAAGAAAACATTTGGGAAGATCTCCAGGACGTTGGTTTGAGCAAAAACTTTTTGAGTAATAACCTACAGGAACAGACAACCAAAGTAAACATGGACAAATAGGATCACATCAAGTTAGAAAGCATCTGCACAGCAAAGAATACAATTAGTAAAGTGAAGTGACAACCCACATAATGGGAAAAAATATCTGCAAACTATCCATCTGACAAGGGATTAATAACCAGAAAATATAACGAGCTCAAATAACTCTACAGAAAAAAAATCTAATAATCTCATCAAAGAATGGGCAAAAGATTTGAGTAGACATTTTTCAAAAGAAGGCATACAAATGGCAAACTTGTATATGAAAAGGTGCTCAATGTCATTGATCATAAGAAAATTGCTAATCCAGACTTCAGTGAGGTATTATGTAACCCCTGTTAACATGACTTACATCGAAGAGACAGGCAATAACGAATCCTGGCAAAGATGTGGTGAAAAAGAAAGCTTTTACACTGTTGTTGAGCATGTAAATTATTACAGCCACTATGGAGAAGAGATCAGAGGTTCCTCACAGATGCAAAAATTGAGCTACCATATGATCCAGCAATCTGACTGCTGGATACATATCCAAGATAAAGGAAATTAGTATTTGGAAGAGATATCTGCACTTCTATGTGTGTTGCAGCACTATTTATGATAGCTAAGATTTGGAAGCAACCTATGTGTCCATCAATAGATAAATGGATGAAGAAAATCTGGTACATATACACAATGAAGTACTATTCAGACTTAAGAAGAATGAGATACAGTTATTTGCAACAATATAATTAGAACTGAAGATCATTAAGTTAAGCAAAATAAGAGAAGACACAGAAAGTGAAATATCACATGTTCTTACTTATTTGTGGGATCTAAAAGTTGAAACAATTGAACTCATGACCAGAGAGAGTGGAGGGATGTTTATCAGAGGCTGGTAAGGGTAGTATGAGGGTTGGGTGGAAGTAAGGATGATTAATTGGTACCAAAAGTTAGAAATAATAAATAAGACTTAAGTATTTGATAGCACAATAGGGTGACTACAGTCAATAATAAATTTATTTTATATTTTATAATAACTTAAAAAGACTAATTGGATTGTTCATAACTCAAAAAATAAATACTTAAGGGGATGAATACCACATTCTTTATGTTGTTCTTATTTCACATTGCAAGCCTATATTGAAGCATCTCATGTACCTTATAAATGTATACACCTGCTATGTATATACAAAATTTTAAAATAAAAAATGAAAAAGAGGATAAAAAACTTGACTGTGATATTTGAGAACTGAAACCTTTTGGGAGTAATTAGGATTAGAGGAAGTCATGAGGGTAAGACATTAATGGATATAAAAGGGGACAGAGACTTGAGCTAGCATGTTCAGCCCACCTGCCACGCAGGCCTTGTGCCATTTTGGGATTCTAAGGAAAATCTCCATAACTAGAAGGCCTTCATCAGATGCACCCATCTCCCCCTTAGACTCTGGACTTCATAGCCTTTAGATCTGTAAGAAATAAATGCCTTTTCTTTAAAAATTACTCAGTCTCAGGTATTCAGTTATAGCAAGAGAAAATGGACTAAGACAGTTATCAATAAAAAAGAAAAGTCTGAGAAACTGTCATAACAAAGAGGAGTCTAAGGAAACATCAATAGGGAAATTTGTTATGGTGCATGTGGGAACTCTCTGTCCTAACCTCTTATTCTTTCAAAAAACCTAAAACTGTTCTTAAAAGGAGGCAATTTTTTTACAAAAGTAAAATTGTTACATAAGTTGAGAGCAATTACATATAGAGAGCTGTGATCAAAGGTTTCAGGAAAGTATTTTGGGAAATTCTTTTTGTATCAAGAAAGATGACAAAGTACCATGAATGAGAAAGCAGGTAAGTGTCTAAATATTCCTAAGGATGAATATTCAACATTTGTATCAACTTTTACATGTTTATATGTGATGGCTTTCTAGGTTTTTATAAAAGGCAGTAGCAGGTAAATGATTTTGCTGATGATACAGGCATCACCTTATCCTTTGCATCTCATGAAGTGTAGAGAAAAACTGATTTTCTTATGTAGATGTCATCACAACACTTATAGCCAGTGTCCACATTAATTTATTTGTTATTTAAGCTAACTATAATGTAATGACAGGTTATAAAACGTATTCCAAAACATAGTTAGGTTTTGCAATCATATAACTTTCAGTAGAAGGAAGAGAGAGTGCTCTTAATACCTTAAAATAGCGCAAATTGGTGAAAGTCAGGGTGGATTTAAAGAATCAGAGAAACTGACAAAATGAGGATAAAGAATTGATTACTTCTGTTATCTTGAGATGTCTTATTTCTTGAGGTTGCTTCTGTTTGTTGCATGGACAGGGATTATAAACTGAAATATGGCTGCAAGATCTCCCCATTGTATACTTCTTTTTGATGCCATCTTTCTACAGTGTGTTGTTCATATTATTCTTTATAATTCTCGGTTCTTTCTGAGGTTTTCCTCAGCATAGCTCCTCTAACAGTGGCTACTATTATGTCAATGATGCTTTGAAGTGGGTAGGTGATTGAGGAAGAGCATGACTGAAAGCTATAATTAAACTAGAGCAGGATAGAGTTATTGAGGGTAAAGGGGCACAGAAGAGTATTATAATAAAATTTCATAATGTCTAGCCACTGAAATAGTCTTCACACATCATATAAATTCTGTACTTTATTGACTTCAAGCTATGTGCTTGAATTATATCCTCTCCCTCTCAATATAAAATTAAAATAATAGTAAATGGAAAAATATACTTTTTTTTTAAGAAAAAAGGTCACCAAACTGTCTATCTTGATGTCAAAGAGTTCATTCTCCTTTTCTAGATAAATTAGTGTCAGCATTACACATCATAAGTATCACCTTTAGATCCAGTAACCATAAAGCAAAACATACCAGATGAAATACCCCATTCAAGTACACTGAGAATTTAAATAGATTTCCATGTATATGGTCAAAGCCAATGTACAACTACAGATTTTGAAACTTTAAGGAAAAACATTGAAACAGAAAAGTCAAGTTTTAAGAAGAGAGAAAATAATGGACTCTGGAGGAAACAGAAATATTTGAAATACTAAGATAGAAATTAAACAAAAACAACTGCAGGGAAAAGAAAAATGCATTCTAGAAGTAATAAAGTTATATTTCTATACTAGTTTAAGGAAATGTATTTTTAACTCAAAATGCAATGCACAAATTATCAATGAAAGTTAAGGAAAGAATAAAGGTACAAGAAGACATATAATAATTCAAAATATTTTCCCATTGCACTGTTTTGTTTGTTGTATTTTTTAAAGAAGTTAAATGGGAAAATATCAGCTTAACTATGGAATTTTCATTCACAGAGTTATTTTTTTTTTCTACCATGTCATGGATATCTTTGTGGAATTTGTCCTAAATTTGGTGTGTTGTGGATCATGACCTGATTGTGACCTACTTAGCACTACAAAACAACCAACTACATTTTAGAAGGAGTTCTAAGGTTTTTGAAGTGTGTCTCAAGTAAGTAGAGGTTCATAATACTATCTTTAAGACAATAGATAATTAAAGAGGTCTCAAGTATTTAATATGCACGTTGCTTACTGTCACTGGACTTAGTTCCTTAATACTGTAGAATGCCTCCTCTAACAGACTTTAACATGAGAGTGGCTGGCTTCTTGTCTCTGGCTTGGCATGTGTAAGGAGCTTGGATGTTAGGTCTCCTTTCTAACAATAAGTGAAAAGCTGAAAAAAAAACCTAAAAAATCAGTAATTCTTTTTAGGTTTGTGAAAGAAATGAAGTCCCAGGGCAAATTGTTCTCCCATGCCCAACCCATAGTAGCGACAGACAGGTAAATACAGATAATCAAAACTTACTAGAGCAAAAACAGCAGGAACCAGGCCTGGGATAGGAAAACTAAAAAGTACTTGACGAATTGCTGGAGGCTTAGTGCAAACAAGACTGAGAAATAAAAACCCAATCATGGAGGAGTCTCTACCCTTTTGCGAGTTTTACCTCCAAGACCCTGACCAAATTCTCTGAATGAATACTGAAGAATACCTTGAGTTTGTCTTGAGGGAGGGTTGGGGGAGGATTCATTTTGAAATATGCCAAAGCATTTGATATTTTTTAAATAAGGACCCCTCAAGGGGGTTGGAAGGATGAGAGAAACTTGTGAAGTTTACAGTTCAGAGGTAAAGGTCCAGTTCAGACTGAGACCTAGGTATGGGACTACAGAAAAATTCCCCCTCTCCCCACACCTTACCACCACATTAATAAAAGTCTTTTACTAAAGCATCGTTTGAAGAGATAGAGCAAGAATCAAAACTAAACTTAAATACAGCATGAATATTGCAATTATCTGGCCAAGAATGTAAAACCACTATAATTAATATGCTATAGGCTCTAATGGATAAAGTAGACAGCATACAAGAAGAGATGGACAATATAAGCAAAGAGATTAAAACTCTAAGAAAAAATCAGAAATAAATGCTAGAGATCAAAAACACTGTGTCAGAAATAAAGACTGCCTTTGATGGGCTTATCAATAGACTGGGTACAGCTGAGGAGAGAATCACTAAGCTTAAGGCTATCTCAAGAGAAACCTCTGAAGTTGAAAAGCGAAGAGAACAAAGACTGAGAAAAAAAGAACCAAATATCCAAGTATTTTAGGATAACTACAAGAGGTAAAATATTAGTAAAGGAAATATCAGAGGGAGAAGAAGAAGAGACAGAGAGAGAGAAAAAAAATATTTGAAGTAATAATGACTGAGAATTTTGCCCAAATTAATGTCAGACACAAAACCACAGAGAACACCAAACAGGATGAATGCCAATAAATGCGTAGTTTATTATGATATGCCTATGCATATCAACTTTAAAATGAAGAAAGTAAAAAATAAAGACCATTTTTGAAAAAAAAAAAAGCCCGAAGAAATAAACCCAACATGCTTATAGAAGAATTAGATCCAACTTCTCCTCAAATACTATGCAAGCAAAGGAAGAGTATAGTGAAATATTTAAAATATTAAGGAACAAAGCCCCACCAACCCACAATTTTTGCCCTGTGAAATTATCCTTCAAAAGTGAAGAAGAAATAAAGACTCTCAAACAAAAATTGAGGAACTTTTTCGCCAATAGACTTGTCTTGCAAGAAATGTTTAAAGAACTTCAGAGAAAGGAAAACAGTGTAGGTCAGGAATTGGATCTACATAAAAAAAAATGAAAAACGTAAGGGAAGAAATAAGTGAAGGTAAAACAAAAATATTTTTTTATTCTTAATTGAGCAAGCAGACAACAATTTGTTAAAATAGTAACAGAAAATGTATTCAAGTCCGGTATGGTGGCTCACGTTTGTAATCCCAGGACTTTGGGAGGCTGAGGCAGGTGAATCATGAGGTCGGGAATTCGAGATTAGCCTGGCCAACAAAGTGAAACCCTGTCTCTACTAAAAATACAAAAATTAGAAGAGCATGGTGGTGGATGTCTGTAATCCCAGCTACTTGGGAGGCTGAGTCAGGAGAATCACTTGAACCAGGGAGACGGAGGTTGCAGTGAGCTGAGATTATGCCACTGCAGTCCAGCCTGGACAACAGAGTTAGAGTCTAAAAAAAAAAAAAAGTATTCAATTATGTATGTTTATATATATATATGTGTATACACACACACACACACACACATATATAGTTGACCCTTGAACAACATGGGTTTGAACTGTGTGGGTCCACTTAGACGTGGATTTTTTTGGTTTTGTTTTTGCCTCTGTTATCCTCAAAGAACACAAGACCAGCCCCTCCTCTTTCTTCTTCTGTGCAACTCACTCAGTGTGCCAGTGACAGGATGAAGGTCTTTATAATGATCCACTTCCACTTAGTTAGTATTAAATGCATTTTCTCTTCTTTATAATTTTTTGAATAATATTTTCTTTTACCTAGCTTACTTTACTGTAAAAAGACAGTATATAACACATATATTATACAAAATGTGTGTTAATTTACTGCTTTTGTAAATACAAAAAAAAAAATTGTAACACAAAAAAAGGCTTCTAGCTAACAGTAGGCTATTCATAGTTAAAATTTGGGGAGTCAAAAGCTATATGTCATTTTCAAGTGTGTCTGAGGGGGTCAGCACCCCTAAACTCCATGTTGTTTAAGGGTCAACTGCCTGCCTGTGTGTGTGTGTGTGTGTGCGTGTGTGTGTGTGTGTGTGTGTAAACTTATAAATAAGTGAAATGAATGACAGCAGTGATGCTAGGAAAGGAATGACAGTGACAGAATTGGGATTATTTTGTTGTTATATATTATAAGACATTTGTACTAGCTGTGTAATAGTATAGTTTTATTTGAAAATGGTTTTGTATTATTTGTAAGTGTATATTGCACACTCTAGAGAAGCTACTAAAAAGGTAAATTAAAAAAAAAGAAGTATAACTGTGTTTGGGAAAATATAACATAAATACTATAAATTTGGTGTCTTAAACAACAGTAATTTATTTCTAACACTTTTGGAGTCTGGCATCCAAGTTCTAGGTACCGGTAGTTTTAGTATCTGGTGAGGATCTACTTCCTGGCTTGCAGATGTTCATCTTCTTGTTATACCCTCACATGGCAGAGAGCAGAGTAACCTCTCTGACTTCTTCTAATAAAGGCAGTAACCTCACTTATGAAGGCACCTGCCTCATCACCCAGTTACCACCCAAAAGCTTAAGCTCCAAATACAAACACATTGGAGATTTCCATTTCAATACATAAATTTTGAGGTGACACATTCAGTCAATAACAAACTGATACACTAAGGAAGGAAATAAAATAATATTATATAAAATGCTTACATAAGGCAGAACAAGAGTAGAAGACAAAACTAGGGAAAAATGAGGAATACAGGTAAAGAATAAGAGATGTGATAGATATTAATCCAACAATATTAATAATCACTTTAAATGTCAATTGTCTAAATACTCCAAAAAATAAGGCCCAAATATATGTTGTCTACAATAAATCCACTACAAATATAAAGACTTGTATATTAAAAGTAAAGAATTAGATAAATATATATCATGCTAACACTAATTTAAAAATAATGTAGAACTATATTAATTTCAGACAGAGCTGACTTCAGTTAAAGGGAATTCATCAAGAATAAAGAGGAGCATTGTCTATTGATAAAATAATCAATTCCGCGAATAGACACAATAATCCTTAATTCATCACTACAACATAGTGTCAAAATATGAGGCAAAACTGACAAAAGTGGAAGGAGAAATAAATGAATCAATCCACCATTATAGTTGGAGACTTCAGCAGTCTTTTGTCAGAAATGAACACATACTTCACATAGAAAATCAAAATGAACACAGTTGAACTCTATACCATCAATCAACTGTTATTTGATGGACATCTATGAACTGTTCCTTCTGAAGCCAGAAGAATATCCCTTCTTTTGAAGCTCACATGGAACATTCCCCAATATACACCAAATTCTGGACCATAAAACATACCTTATCATATTTAAAAGAATATAAATTATACAATATTTGCTTTCAGACCACAATAGAATTCACTAGAAATCAACAGAAAGATAACTGAAAAATCCTGTTATGTGGTGAATAAACAACACACTACTAAATAACATGAGTCAAAGAAAACATTTCAAGAGAAATTAAAAAGTATTTTAAACTAAATTAAAATGAAAATACAATGTATCAAAATGTGTAGGACATAGTGAAAGCAGTACTTAGAGGGAAATTTACAGCATTGAATACATATATTAGAAAAGGAAAAAAAGTAAAATTGGTAAACTACAGCCTTAGGAACCTAGAAAAAGAAGAGCAAACTAAATCCAAGAGTCATAAGAAGAAAATAATAATTGAGCAGAAACCCATTCAATTCAAAACAGAAAAGCAATAAAGAAATAATGAAACCAAAAGCGAGTCTTTTATATAGATCAATAAGATTGACAAGCCTCTAATCAGGCTAAGAAAAAATCTGAGAAAAGACACAAATGACTAATATCAAGAATGAAAGGGGAAAATTACTACATATCCCATGGATATTGAAAGGATAATAAAGGAATATCATGACAACTGTATGAATACAAATTTGATAACCAGGTATAATGGACTTATTCCTTGAAAAGATGTTGTCTCAATCAGCTCAGGCTGACATAGTAAAACATTATATACTAAACAGCTTATCAACAGAAATTTATTTTCTCACAGCTCTGGAGCCTGGATGTTCAAGATCAAGGTGCCAGCAGCGTCTGGTTCTGGTAAGGGCTTTTTTTCAAAACTGAAGATGAGTCTATTCTCACTCTGGGCTCACATGAGAGAAGAGAGAACAAGCTCTCTGAGGTCATTTCTTAACAACAAAACAAAACAAAACAAAACAAAACAAAACAAAACAGTAATCCTGTTGTATCAGCGCCCCAATCTTATGAACTTATTTAACTCTAAATACTTTTGTAAAGGCCTTATTTCTTTTTTTTCTTTAGTTTTTTTATTATATTTTAAGTTCTAGGGTACATGTGCACAACGTGCAGGTTTGTTACATATGTATACATGTGCCATGTTGGTGTGCTGCACCCATTAACTCATCATTTACACTAGGTATATCTCCTAATGCTATCCCTCCTCCCTCCCCCCATCCCACAACTCCTAAGCTTCTTAAACATCCCGTCAGCAAACATAGTCTCTCCTTAGTTT
>NW_012099165.1:282967-284030 GCF_000951045.1 Mandrillus leucophaeus | reverse complement strand
TTCCACAATGGTTAAACTAGTTTACAGTCCCACCAACAATGTAAAAGTGTTCCTACTTCTCCATATCCTCTCCAGCACCTGTTGTTTTCCTGACTTTTTAATGATCACCATTCTAACTGGTGTGAGATCGTATCTCATTGTGGTTTTGATTTGCATTTCTCTGATGGCCAGTGATGATGAGCATTTATTCATGTGTCTGTTGGCTGCATAAATGTCTTCTTTTGAGAAATATCTGTTCATATCCTTCCCCAATTTTTTGATGGGGTTGTTTGGTTTTTTTCTTGTACATTTGTTTGATGACAAAGGGGATATCACCACTGACCCCACAGAAATACAAACTACCATCAGATAATATTATAAACACCTCTGTGTAAATAAATGAGAAAATCTAGAAGAAATGAATAAATTCTTGGACACATACACCCTCCCAAGACTAAACCAGGAAGAAGTTGAATCCCTGAATAGACCAATAACAGGCTCTAAAATTGAGTCAATAATTAATAGCCTACCAACCAAAAAGAGTCCAGGAACAGATGAATTCACAGCTGAATTCTACCAGAGGTACAAGAAGGAGCTGCTACCATTCCTTCTGAAGCTATTCCAATCAACAGAAAAAGAGGAAATCCTCCCTAACTCATTTTATGAGGCCAGCATCATCCTGACACCAAAACCTGGAAGAGACACAACAAATAAAAGGGAATTTTAGACCACTATCCCTGATAAACATTGATGCAAAAATCCTCAATGAAATACTGGCAAACCGAATCCAGCAGTACATCAAAAAGCTTATTCACCATGAAAAAGTGGGCTTCATCCCTGGGATATAAGGCTGGTTCAGAATATGCAAATCAATAAATGTAATTCAGCATATAAACAGAACCAAAGAGAAAAACCACATGATTATCTCAATAGATGCATAAAAGGCCTTCGACAAAATTCAACAGCTCTTCATGCTAAAAACTCTCAATAAGCTAGGTATTGATGGAACGTATCTCAAAATAATAAGAGCTATCTATGGCAAACCCATAGCCAATATCATACTGAATAGGGAAAAACTGGAAGC
>NW_012099165.1:275908-277631 GCF_000951045.1 Mandrillus leucophaeus | reverse complement strand
CATGGGCAAGGACTTCATGTCTAAAACACCAAAAGCAATGGCAACGAAAGCCAAAATTGACAAATGGGATCTAATTAAACTAAAGAGCTTCTGCAGAGCAAAAGAAACTACCATCAGAGTGAACAGGCAACCTCCAGAATGGGAGAAAATTTTTGCAATCTGCTCATCTGACAAAGGGCTGATATCCAGAATCTACAAAGAACTCAAACAAATTTACAAGTGAAGGCCCTATTTCTAAATGCAATCCCATTGAGGGTTAAGTCTTCAGCATACAAATTTTTGGAAAAAACAATTCAGCCCATTGCAGATGCAATGTAACAAATCAACACAAGAATAAATAATTTGAATTGGTCAATATCTATTAAAGAAATTAAATTAATAATGAATTACCTTTCCAAGCATAAAACACCATAACTAGACCTGTTCATTGGTGAATTCTATCAAACATTTAAAATATATATATATTAAATCTCTACAAGCTGTTCCAAAATATAGAAGCAGAGGAATTTTCTAACTCATTCTATGAGATCAGCATTATTCAAATACTAATACGTAAGACATTACAAAAAAAGAGTACAGATCAATATATCTCACAAAAATAGATAGAACCATCCTCAATAAAATATTAGCAAATCAATTCTACCAATGTATAGAAAGAATAATACATCATGACCAAGTGGGAGAAGTTCTGGCCAGGGCAATCAGTCAGGAGAAAGAAATAAAGGTATTCAATTAGGAAAAGAGGAAGTCAAATTGTCCCTGTTTATAGATGACATGATTGTATATTTAGAAAACCCCATTGTCTCAGCCCAAAATCTTCTTAAGCTGATAAGCAACTTCAGCAAAGTCTCAGGATACAAAATCAAGGTGCAGAAATCACAAGCATTCACATACACCAATAACAGACAAACAGAGAGCCAAATCATGAGTGAACTCCCATTCGCATTGCTTCAAAGAGAATAAAATACCTAAGAATCCAACTTACAAGGGATGTGAAGGACCTCTTCAAGGAGAACTACAAACCACTGCTCGATGAAATAGAAAAGGACACAAACAAATGGAAGAACATTCTGTGCTCATGGATAGGAAGAATCGATATCGTGAAAATGGCTGTACTGCCCAAGGTAATTTATAGATTCAATGCCATCCCCATCAAGCTATCAATGATTTTCTTCACAGAATTGGAAAAAAGTATCTTAAAATTCATGTGGAACAAAAAAGAGTTGACATTGCTAAGTCAATCCTAAGCCAAAAGAACAAAACTGGAGGCATCATGTTACCTGATTTCAAACTATACTACAAGGCTACAGTAACCAAAACAGCATGGTTCTGGTTCCAAAACAGAGATATAGACCAATGGAACAGAATAGAGCTTTCAGAAATAATACCTCACATCTACAACCATCTGATCTTTGACAAACCTGGCAAAAACAAGAAATGGGCAAAGAATTCCCTGTTTAATAAATAGTGCTGCGAAAACTGGCTAGCCACAGGTAGAAAGCTGAAACTGGATCCCTTCTTTACACCTTATACAAAAATTAATTCAAGATGAATTAAAGACTTAAATGTTAGACCTACAGCCATAAAAAACTTAGAAAAAAACCTAGGCAATATCATTCAGGACATAAGCATGGGCAAGGACTTCATGTCTAAAACACCAAAAGCAATGGCAACGAAAGCCAAAATTGACAAATGGGATCTAATTAAACTAAAGAGCTTCTGC
>NW_012099165.1:242494-275513 GCF_000951045.1 Mandrillus leucophaeus | reverse complement strand
ATAGAACCATCCTCAATAAAATATTAGCAAATCAATTCTACCAATGTATAGAAAGAATAATACATCATGACCAAGTGGGATTTATCCCAGGTATGCAAGGCTGGTTCAATAGTTTATTCAATTAATGTAATCTAGTGCACAAACAGGATAAAGAAGAAAAATTAGATGATTATATTAACAGATGCATAAAAAGCACTTGACCAAACCCAGCATTCATTCATGATAAAAACAAATATTTTAGCAAACTGGAAATAGAAGAGAAATTTCTCAGCCTGATAAAGCATACTATCCAAAAACTCACAAATAACATTACACTTAATTGTTACAAACCAAAAGCTTTCTAGTAATATCAGGAGCAAAGCAACAATATTCCTTTCAATCACTCCTTTTCAACATCATATTGGAAGCCTTAACTAACGCAATAAGGCAAGAAATGTAAAATATATACTGACTGGGATGGAAGAAATAAACTGTCTTTGTTCACAGATGTAGAATTGTCTATGTAGAAAATCTGGAAAAAATGATGAAACCTTTTGTAAGTCATAAGCAATTATTGCAAGGTTTCAGATATAAGGTTAAAGTACAAAAGTCTGTCATTTCCTTTATACCAGTGCTATAGATTGAATTGTGTCCCATCAGTTGGTCTGGGCACAGTGGCCTATGACTGTAATCCAACCTCTTTGGGAGGTCAAGGCTAGAGGATCACTTGAGCCTAGGAATTTGAGTCCAGCCTGCACAACACAGTAAGACCTTGACTCTTAAAAAAATTAGCTAGGTATGGTGGCATGTGCCTGTATCTCCAGCTATTTGGAAGACTGAGGTGGAAGGATTGATTGGGCCTGGGAGGCTGAGGCTGCTATGAGCCAAGATCACACCACTGAACTCCAGCCTGTGTGACAGAGTGATACACTGTCTCAAAAAAAAAAAAAGAAAAAGAAAAAAGAAATCTATTTTGAAGTTTTAACCTCCAATATAATTATCTGGAAATGGGTCTTGGGAGGTAATTGAAGTTAAATAAGGTCATGGAGTTGGCGTCCTGATGATGGGATTGACGACTTTATTAAGTAGAGGAAGACAGATAAAAAACTCTCTGTTATGTGAGGACACAGGAACTCAGCCAGAAGGTGGCTGTCTGCAAGCTGGCCTTGCCAGGAGCTTAATTGGCCAGAATTTTGATCTTGGAAATCTCCACCACTGTGAGAAATAAATACCTGTTGTTTAAACCAACTAGTCTGTGGTATTTTATGACAGCAGATCAAGCAGACTAATACGACCAGCAATGAAAAAGGAGAATATTAAATGAAAAATGATATTATTTACATTAACACTCCAAATAAAATATTTAGGTATAAATTTAACAAAAAATTTACAAGAACAATGTGAGAAAAACAAGCAAAACAAAAATACTCTTGTGAAAGCAGTCAGTTCTTCCCATCTTATCTATATTTCAACATAATCACAAAAAATTCAGCAAGTTGTTTTGTGGTATCAATAAACTAATCCTAAAGTTACGTGGAGAAGCAAAACCCAGAATAGCTAACAATATAAGAAAAGAGGAGCAAAGTTAGAGGACTGACACTACCCAAATTTAAGACTGACTATAAAGTTGCAGATTATCAAGAAAGTGGATAAAAGAATAGACAGATAGATTAATGGGTTCTGATTCGTTAATAATGAGCCCCAAAAAGGACCCACAAAAATATAGTCAACTAATTCAAAAAAGGGGCCAAACAATACAATGAAGCAAAGATAGTCTTATTGAGGCAGGATAGGTAGTTAAGGAAGTAACCACATCTTCAGGACGTGGCAATTGTGCGGCAAGCGCATTCAAACAAAGCTATCTCCAGTAGGAAATCTCCCCTGTAGACAGCATGCACATTTTGATTTTACCTGCCCTAAAACTGACCTTTTGTTCATTATAACAGTAAAAACGTATCACTGGGTGAATATTTAAGACGCTAATGAGACATGTGATGTATGAACAAGCATGTATGCCTACTGCACATGTGCACCCAGAGGACCACCCAGAACATGCTTACTAGCAACACCTCTTCCCACCCCCTCAGGAATAATCATGTAAGACTCCCACAAAAAGCAGTTTCCCCAGTAACAGTCAATACTATCTCATCCTTATAAGCAGTCTGCCCTGAGTCCTCTTTCATTGTGTACTATCTATTCTGCACCTGGCTTTCAGAATATTCTTTCTCCTTGGCAATACATTGTTCTATGCTGCATCTCCATTGCTGGGTGTCTCTTGTTTAAATTTTTTTTAACCAAGAAGACAAGAACTGAGGTTTTACTACAGCTGTCAACATTTCTAATAAATAATGCTGGAACAACTGGGCATCCATATGGAAAAAAATGAATATAGACACAGACCTTATACCTGTTAAAAAATTAACTCAAATTGTATAATGAATGTAAATGTAAAATGCAAAAGTATAAAATTCCTAGAAGATAACATAGGAGATAATTTAAATGATCTTATGTATGAAAACAATTTTTTAGATATAATGCAACACCATAAAAGATAGAAGTGATTAGCTAGATTTCATTAAGATTAAAATCCCTGCTATTAGAAAGACACTGTCAATATATAAGCGTAGAAAAGTTTACAGACTAGGAAACAATATTTGCAAAGGACATATCTCATAAATGATGGTCATTCAAAATTTACAAAAACTCTTAAAACTCAACAGTAAAAAAAATAAACAATCCAACTAAAAAAATGGGCAAAAGACCTGAATAGACCCCTCACCAAATAGGATTTACAGATGACAAATAACTATATAAAATATGCTGAACATCATATATCATTACACATTGAAAATTAAACTGAGAGAGATACCACTATAAACATGTAAGAATGGCCTAAATCCAAAGTACTGACAACAAAAGCTAATGAGATTGTGGAACAAAAAGAATGCTCATGCTCATTCATTGCCAGAGGGAATGCAAAATGATGGTACAGACACTTTAGAAGACAGTATAACAGTGTCTTAAAAAACTAAACATACTCTTACCATATGGTCTAGCTATCATGATTCTTGGTTTTTGCCCAAATGAACTGAAAACTTATTGTACACAAAACCCAGCATCTGAATGTTTCTAGCAGCTTTATTCATAGTTGCCAAAACTTAGAGGCAACCAACTTGTCTTTCAGGAGGTGAATGGATAAACTGTGATGCATCCAGGCAATGGAATATTATTTAGTGCTAAAAAGAAATGAGCTATCAAGTCATGAAAAGACATGGAGGATTCCTAAATGTATACCACTAAGTGAAAGAAGCCAATATGAAAAGGCTGCATACTGTGTGATGCCAACTAAATGACATTCTGAAAAGGCAAATCTATGGAGACTATAAAAACAGCAATGGTTTCCAGGGCTTAAGGAGGGAGGGATAAATAGGTGGAGCGCAGAGAAATTTTAGAACAATGAAACTGCTTTATTTGAACTATAATGGTGGATACATGTTGTTGTATATTTGTCAAAACCCATAGTATAGACAACAGTAACAGAGAATCCTAACGTAAACTACGTACTTTGGGTAATAATGTATGAATATAGGTTCACGGATTGTAACAAATGTACCACTCTTGTGAGGGATGTTGATAATGGGGAAGGCTCCATATATGTGGGAAAGGGGATGATATGGAAAATCTCTGGATCTTCTACTTAATTTGTCTGTGAGCCTAAAACTGCTCTAAAAATTAGTCTATTATATAAAATTATTTTAAAATGAGAGGAAAAAATTACAATGGTCAGATTGTCCCAGTTGTCACTTATGCAAAACATATCTAAGGATTTGTATTAAAGAACGTATTGCGAAGAGATATTAAAACACAAGTTTTAGTTACAATATTGCATTACAAAATCTTGCTGTGACCAATTTGAAACTATGATGGCCATTATCAAAACAATGAAAATAATTATTGCTTCAACTAACTAGTAAATAACCCTGTTTTCAGCATATTGGGAAACAAAAGTCAATGTAGTTTAAGAGAACTATACTGTCATCTACTGATAGGACAAAGTCAGTGACAATATTTAACATTGAACAATGAAGGCATGGATAAGCACATAATAGGGAAATACAGTAAATTTTAATAATATTTAATTCTGGGTTGTAGACTGATGGATGAAAAAGTGATGTTAGAGGAATTGGTTTTTATCATGAGTGTCTATATATGTTTTTAGATGTATGTTCCATGTTTATATAATGAATTTATACATTATACGCACATATACTATTATAAAAATAAAATATAACTTCCATCTGTACAGTTTTAGATGACAGGTCATTATAAAGCTAGATGTATGCAGTAAAATTAATAAGAAATTTAAATGGGCTAAATTTTAAAATATTTTTCTAATTCCTTTTCAATTCAACTCCTTTCCATCATCATAACGGAAGTTACAAATAATACCCACACAAATATTTAGAGTAATTTGCTGTACTGACAGAAGGGAAAAGCTTTTGAGGTTTCTTGTTGGACAAGCCCCATCTGGCACTTTTATCATTTGTGTGGACTCTGAACATTTTATGAAATACAGCACCTGGCAATTAGCACTGTAAAATCTACAGATAGATTGTGGTATTTCATGCAGGTTGCTGCCAAGAATATGCTTTAAATTTATATATGCCATCTTTACCGGCCAACGTATTCCCTTCAAAATAGGAAGGGAATGAGAACTATTGCTTGAATCCCATTTACAATTGAAGAAGAGGATTTCAACTCAAACTCTCCAATATAAGAGAACATAGCGTTCCAAGGAAAAGGTAAAGCTCAGTGGTGGTAAAAAAAAAAAAAAAAAAAAAAAAGTCAAAGAGTGTTACCTATTATAAATAGTTGATCATATAATGTATTATCCAAAATGAGATATTTTTAGAGAGGGTGTCACACAGTATTAAGAGGGCTAAGGTTATTGACAAGAAGAAACACAGTGCATATCAGATAATTGAGGTCTCTTTAGTTACCCACTGTCTTAAAAGATCTTCAGGATTAGTAAGACCAACATGTATGTTGGTAGTGAGCATTTATCATTTGTCTCCCCAGATCCCTGAGCCCTACTTTCATTACAGCCCTATGTTTGTTTGTTTAATTATATCTCCCATATTTAAGTCCACGTGATCTGATGGAGCTTTACCTCACATTTTTATAGGCCAAAGTCATTTAAAATCACAAAAAAAATATTGTGAACTAGCATTATTTATATTCTGATGTTTTCTTTGCTTGTTGTTACCTTATTTCAGAAATTTCAGGCACAAGATTGTGCTCATAAGTATGTGAACAAGCAAGAAAAGCAAAGTGTTAGTAGCAACTGTAAAATTATCTAATTCAATTTTTAACCTTTCTATAAATCCCCTCTCATTTCTGCCAAATAGCTGTTGGTTTATTTGCAGCTTGCTATTCTGATGACATATGATACCATTAGGACAATAAACCCCAATGTTCTCTTGTTTTCTCAAATTGAAGTGTTGAAGACTTAACTTAAATTATTTATGCCCTTAAATTCCAATGTAGAGTAGACACAGAAATAAGCATCAAGCATATTTCTAGGTCTATTTTGTATCAACTCTTTTTTTTTGTAATACTTTTTCTTATTTCTAGTGTTCAACATCATATCCTGTTTAAATTAGACTTGCTATAAATAATGCAAGAAAGCATGAATCAATTTTAAATGCATATGGTTTTGTGCATAAAAATAAGTGAATTACTCATTGACTACCAGGCAGGAAGTTTAGGATAACCTCAGTTGAATGGTGACATAAAATACAACCTAAATTTTTGTTCTATCATCTTTTACTCTCACTATTTAACAAAGCTTGTGATTATATTTTTGAAAAGTTTTAACTGTACCTTTTTTTTGTTTAGCTGTTAATGCCATTTTATTTTATGTACTTCATTATGCTTACTTTGATTAAAGTATATTACACACACACACACAATTTTGCACCTGTAAGATTTGTGATATAACTGACTCTTAAATATAGCTGCCATAAAGAATTATGTACTAAATCAGGCATGCTAAAAATATCATTTTTACTTTGAGGCTGTGTATACACATGTCAAAACAAATGGCTGAAAATTTAAATTAATCAACCAGTTATGTTGTCTACATGATGCTAAAACAGTCAGCTTGATTGATATTTCTTCCCAACTGGATGAACTGACTCCATCGAACTACTGATAATATCTTTATCATGAACAAAGTTGATCATTCCATATCTATGCTGAAGAATCTGTCCATGATTTAGAGGATAAAATCCAAAATCCTTAGCTTGACATAAGAGGCCTTTCCAGAACTGTCTGCTCTTTGCCTTTCTTACTCCACCTTCCATCAACCTCCCCACCTTGCTATAAGAACATGCTGTTGATGATGTCACTTTCCCTCTGACATTTCAGACAGTTTCATGATTGTTTTCTGTGGGCTGTTCCTATGCCAGCATCCTCCCACCATTTTCTACTGTACCTGCTGGCTTGACTTGTTGCCTGAAAATTCTTTTTTCACTTTTTAAATTATAGCCTGAAGGTCGTATTGTCAGATGTGCTTTACCTTGCCCCCGCCTCTGCTCAGTCCTATTTGCTTCCATAATATTTTCACTTAGGATATAGTAAATAAATCATTAATGTTAGTTCAATGAATATGGGAAAATAATTGAACGGATTGTTTAGTTATTTAATTTTTAAACCTGAGCCAACATTCCTAAAATTAATTATGTATCTATTGTGCCTCTACCGCGTCAATCTACTTGGAAATGTTATTTATATACCTTTAGTTCTGTGAAAACAAATTTGTGATTGAAGTGACAGTCTCTTTATGTGAGATCAGCAATGTTGTAAAAAGTAATCTAGAAAAATCAGGCTTATTGTCATATTTGTTATTAATGTTAATGGACATTTTTATTCAAGTCTTCATAAGCTTTAGGATATCTTGAATATTTTTCTTCTTCAGTTTAGTTTCATCGTCCTCAATAATCTTCCACAATTGATTCTGGTGACTAAATGCCATATAAAATCCCAGATACAGATGAATGAATGTCGTAGAGATTTTAAGGTATGAGGAACCAGAAACTTTCCTCTCTTTCCTTTTTAGTTTCAGAATCAATTGTTTTCACTTTGATCTGAAGCACCATATTCTCCTGACTTGCTCCTATCTTATTGGCCACTCTTCTCAGTCTTTTTTGAGGCTTCCTTCTCGTTCTTCAAACTTTGTAATACTACTATGTCATGGGGTTTTGTCTTGGGATGTCTGTACTCTACACTCACTCTCTTGGATCACATCCATCCTCATGACCTGAAAAATAAAATGTTATATGCTTATAATTCCAAAATTTATGTTTGTAACTTATACCTTTCTCCAAACCTTGGTATTCACTTTCTACATTACATCATCACTTGCGTAAATACTAGATATTTTAAATTAACCTAGTCAAAGCTAAAACTCTTAATTACCCCCATCTTCCAAACCTATGCTCTTTCCTGCCTTAATTAATAGGAATTCCGTCATTTTAGTTTCTTAAGGAGCATAAATAAACAAGCAAATGAAAAGATAGCTATGAAGACAAGTATACAAGATAGATGGACAGATGGAATTAGAAACATCGTTGATACCCCTAATGCTCTATATGCAATCTCCCGAAATATGTCTACTATATTGCCACTTTGCAACACAACTATATGCATATTTACCTTGCTGTTGAAGACACTATTATATAATATTTCAATAGCCTTTAACTGGTTTCTGTACTTAGAATTGTATAACTCTAAAGTCTATTCTCAACTTAGCAGTCAAAGTGATCCTTTTAAAATGGAAAATCAGATCATGTCCCTCTGCTCAGATCCTTTAATGACTAGTTAAATAAACCGAAGATCCCAATATTCTTCATCAGCAGATGGTACCAGAAAAGAATTTGCTGTTTTACTGCTTGGAGGTTGAACTGAGTGACTCATCCTAACATTTCCTAGTTTAAGCTAGTTTTCATGACTGTACACATTCATCGCAGTGCTTTATAGGATTTAACTTGCATCATAGGCTATTTAATCAGATCTGTACTAATTAGAATCCGAAGTGCCTTATAATTATATTTTTGGAAAATGATTTAGTAGGAAAAAAGTCTTGGGAATCTCTAATGTTTCATAGTCAAAATCAAGATCCAATATAACAGATTAAATTATTCCAAGGACAGTACAGCATATGCTTACATATTAACAAGTAAAATGAGCTGCTCTCAAGCTTTTAAAGCAGGGATAGAAGTTAGGGAGGCAAATACAGAAAGGTAATTAAAAATAGCAGCAGTTAATCATTCAGAGCAAATTACTCATGGAACATTCTGGGAACTATTACGAACTTAGTATTCATATCCAACTAGACTAAAAAAGGATGGAGGAAAACAATGAATAATAGTATTATTCTTCAGATATACAAGCTTCTTCATAGCTGTAGAGACTTCATTTGGCTTAATTTTAATTATGCAGAAAGACTAAAAATTCCGAGGAATTTAATAAATCAGTAATGCATGACATGTTATTAGCTTTGAATTAATAAAAAGTATCATTTTACATTTGTTTAAACAGAAAAGTAGTTAACAGAACTCTTTAAAGAAGCAAGAATCAAATTTTAACTCAACACAACTCAACAGTTTAAGCACTGTAAAGTAATACTGCATTGTCTACTATCTTAGATATTAAGGATTTGTCAGGACAGTAAAACGTTCTGACATACAGTAAAGAACACAGAAATAAGACTTGGCAAAATTATTCCATAAATTAGGCTCTTGAATTGGGATTGGTTACCTATCCACATTAAAATATACATGGATATTGTTTCTTTTTAATATTTACAGAGATTGGTATGATCTGTATTAAGAATTAAGATAGTAAAGAAGTTGTCAATAAAAAATTATTATTCTGGGCAAGAGGTAGTAACAGGGTTGAAACTTACTTTACTTTCTGGAAAAAACTAAAAATAATACAATACATTAAGACTTAGAAGGTGTTTTCTGTAAAGGGGCAAATATATTTCAGCTTTGAGGGATATTCACTTTCTGTTGACTATTTGACGATTTGACTCTGCTATTATATCTCAAAATCAGTCACAGACTATATGTAGGTGAATAGACATTACCAAATTTGGCCTGTGAGCCATAGTTTGATGACCCATGGAATATAGGAAGCGATGGTTTTCTTTTCAAAATAATGGAAACTAATAATAGAAGAAGGTCACTGCTTTGACATGGGAAACAAATGAAGTGGGTTCTTAAAAATAGTTATTTCCTCAGCTTATTGTCTTTTCCAGACCATAATGAAATGATGGAGAATCCATGTTGAAACCTGGTGAGCTCTTACATTGAGATGCCAGAGTGAAGAGTCCAGAGAGACCTAGAGTTTGCAGGAAAAATAATAATGAGAGCTGGGGGAGGTGGGGAGAGAAGACCTCTGAAAATCTTCTGAATATCTTAGTCAACTAGTTCACAGAGTGCTGCCCCACACATGCATGTGAGGAAACTATTGGATACAAAAGCAGGGGTGAGGTGGGGTGAGGGGATAGAATAGCACAGGAAAAAATAAAAATAGAGGAAATGGGAAAGCAGTACCCAGAGCTCGGAAGGCCAGAAATAGTGCCTATTCCCCCAAGCCAGAATGGAAAGTCTCATAATTCATGAAACATCGAAAGAGCACTTTAAAAAGCATCTTTCCTCCATAGTGTGAAGCAATTATCTCCAGAAGAAATGCTACACTGATTCTACCAATCGAAGGAAAAACTAAAAACAGAATCAAAACACAAAATTGTTTCCTAGTAACTTATGTGCAGCCCAGAACAAGGCTCAAAAATATATATGGTAATATAGAAATATTCCACATCCAAAAGGCACACTTCACAGTGGTTGCCATTCTATAAAACTTTTTTAAGTATGGAAAAAAAGCAGGAAAATATAGCCCCACAACTAACATAATATAATTCAACACAAACAAACTCAAATTTGCACAGAAGTTAGAATTAACATGCAAGGAAAAAAAGTTATTATAACTGTATTTTACACAGAATGGCAGACATAACACTGAGCAGGTTAAATAGAGACATGGAAGACACAGACGTTTTTAAAATGACCCAGCTTTTAAAAATGAAAACCAGGCCGGGCGCGGTGGTTCAAGCCTGTAATCCCAGCACTTTGGGAAGCCGAGACGGGGGGATCACGAGGTCAGGATATCGAGACCATCCTGGCGAACACAGTGAAACCCCGTCTCTACTAAAAAATACAAAAAAACAAAACAAAAGAAAACAAAACAAAAAACCAGCTGGGCGAGGTGGCGGGCGCCTGTAGTCCCAGCTACTCGGGAGGCTGAGGCAGGAGAATGGCGTAAACTTGGGAGGCGGAGCTTGCAGTGAGCTGAGATCCGGCGACTGCACTCCAGCCTGGGTGACAGAGCAAGATTCCGTCTCAACAAAAAAAAAACAAAAACAACAACCAAAAAAACAACCAAATTTCTGTATTGACAGTAATACTGCCTAGAAATAAAGATAACTTAGACATTACAGGAAAAAGTATCAGTAAACTTGATAACAGAAACTAGCTGCACAGAGAGCAAGCGGATGTACTCAAAAAAATGTACAGAGTATCCCTAAGTTGTGGGAAAGCTTTATGTAGACTAAAATATGTCCATGATACATATTTTACACACACACACACACACACATAATTGTATTGCTGCACACACACACATACTGTGTTAGTCTGTTTTGCATTGCTATGAAGGAATACCTGGGACTGTATTATAAAGAACAGAGGTTTATTTGGCTCACAGTTCTGCCTTTCAGGCTCTACAGAAAACATAGTGCTGTCATCTGCTTCTTGTGAGGTCCTCAGAAAGCTTACAATCATGGTGGAAGGTAAAGGGGGAGCTGGCATACCACATGGCAAGAGAGGAAGCCAGAGAAATGCCATTCTCTTTTAAACAACCAGCTCTTGTGCAAACTAAGAATGAAAACTCACTCAACACCCAGGTGATGGTGTTAAGCACTTCAATAGGGCTCCACCCCTATGATCCAACACCTCCCATTAGGTGCCACCTCCAACACTGAGGATCATATTTCAACATGACATTTGGAGGAAAGAAAACCTTGAAACCATATAATATACATACACATAATTTCCTTCAGGAATTTTGGAATTCCTGAAGGGTGAGAGGAATTTCCGAATTGGATAAAAATTCTACAGTCACAAATACAGGAAAAAATAATGATTTCCAAGGACAAAAATCATGAGGAAAACTACAGTAAGGCACATCATAATCTAATTTCACAAAATCATGATAAAGAAAAAAGTCTTCAAAGCAGCAGATTTTGAAAAATAATGGTAGATGCCGTGAAACAAATATATGACAGTAAGTCATGCTTATTGGAAATAATGCAAATGAAAAGGCAGTGGAGCAGCAAAATGTGAAGAAGCAGTAAACCAGTAAATAGCAAAGAACATTAGAGATTGTAACAATGATTACAAGAACATGAGCCAATATATAAGATTTTTTAAATACTTAAAACTATTATTCAATATTTAAAGCTTATTAATTATTTAAGCAAAAATTATATCAATGTACTGTGACATTCAAAACACATGTTTCTCAAATATATAACAACAGCATAAAATCCAGGAGAAGAGAAATAGAATTTTACCATTCTCAGGTTCTTATATTTGTAACAACATTGTAAAAATCAAAGATTAAATGTGATAAGACAAAAATTATACATGATAAACTCAGAAACAGCTACCAGTGTAAAAAGAAAGTGTAACAACTAAAAATCAACGATGGGTACATAATGGAATCATTTAAAAAACTCATAATTAATACAAAATAGGAAAGATACAGGAAATGAGGGAGAAAATAAAGAAAGTAAATAGCAACATGGTAGATTTTGACATAAACATACTAATTATCCCATTAATTTTATGTGGCAAAAAAAGTAAAAATTTTCAGATTGGAGAAGAAAGCAAAACTCAACTCTGCAGTACCAAGAATCTCATTTTAAATATAAAGAGAGAAAAAAGCAGACATGAAAGGATACAAAAAGTTACACTGTTCAATCACTCATGAAAGGGAAGCTAAAGTGCCTTTATTAATATCAGGCAAAGTTGATATTAGATGAAAGAGTTTGGCAAAGATAATTAGTGTTCGTTAATGACTTTTGATGCAAAACTGTAAATGTTTTCTGATAAATTCTTTCAAATTTCCCAAAGAAGTATTTTAATTTATATATACAAATAAATATATATAGATAAATACATAGCTAGGTAGGCAGATTATGTATATACATTTATATATTTAACTTATATTTGAAAATACATTTGTTATATCATATGTGAATAATGTATAAAAAATACATATCGTATATATATTTAAGAGTAAATGTTTTCATTTTAGCTGGATGACAGCAAGTTCTGAAATTTTATATTAGCTTTATTAAATGGAAATTTAGCTACAAGAAATTTACAGTATAGCTATTTAAAGAATAAGTTTAAAATGGAGATACAGATGTATAGACAGTTATTTGATTTTAGAAAAGATCCTATAGTGATTTTAAATATTTCCAAATAAATTCAATAAATAAAATAACATTGTAATTAAAGTGAATTATGTTAAATGTTAAGAAAAAAATTATAATCTATTACAATTATTTTAATATGAGGAAATGTGTTTTATAATGGCTAAAGTACTATCTTCTATTTTTATTGTTTATTGTGTATAATATAAAACTGATATGTCCTTTGTTTCCTAGACCTGGGAATTTAATAATTAACCTCATTTTATTATGCCTAATTGAATTACACTACGTACAATGGATGGAGAAATTAGAAAGGTAATTTTGTTTTTCTCATCTGACGTCTTGCATTTTTGATATTATTTCTAAAAGCTAATGGAGCAAAAAATAATAAAACTCATAGGAATATGAAGAAATTACATGTATGTTATAACAGCTTTCAGAAACAAGAACCTAGTGGTCCTTATGAGAGTCAAATAAGAAAGTAAGAAATTCAGGAGTCCCTCAACTTGCATGTTAGAATTAGATTTTTTTCAGAAGATAAAAACAATTTAGAGCATG
Source organism: Mandrillus leucophaeus (assembly GCF_000951045.1). NCBI lineage: Eukaryota > Metazoa > Chordata > Mammalia > Primates > Cercopithecidae > Mandrillus > Mandrillus leucophaeus. Next base: position 262,411 of record NW_012099165.1, on the reverse strand, counting down.
TGTTGACAAACTAGAGTCCAGAGTACAAATATGTCCAACTGAATATTTTTGAAAATAAAGTTTTACTGAGATATATTTTTAATGTGTTATCTCTGGCTCCTCTCATACTACAATGGCATACTTGTGTAGTTGTGAACAAAGACAGCATGGTTCCCCAAACTGAAAATATTTATTATCTGTTACATAAAGTTTACAAACCCCTAAAACATTTAAAATATTTTTATTTCTCTTCTCTTTCAAAAATTACGCAGGCTCAAATATTACAGAAAATGGAAATTTGACAAAATTTACATACCCTTAAAGTTATTTGAATTCCTTGGCTATTGCTCAGAAGACTGCATATAAAAATTGTATTTCTCTAAGCAGTGGTTTTCAATCTTGGCTACATACATATTTAACAATTCAAATGTCCATCTCATACTTCAGACTAATGAAAAGAGACTGAGTAGAAAAAAGAAGACACTATAATCAGGTAATTTTTAATGCACACCAGATAATTTCAATGGGCAGGGTAGATCAAGAAATATATCTTGGTAAAATATGATCTGTTTGCTCCTTCTATAATGTTCAGGAAAAGTAATGCATAGCTAAAAATGTATAAATTAGTAGACAATATACCTCCAAAGACAATATGCTACTGAGGCAATATACTACTGAGGTAATATTTTAAATCACAATTACATTGCTTAAGTCTGAAAGACAAACTTTGATTTGGTGTGTATACAGGTTTCAGGGAAAGATATCGGTAACTTGTACAAATTTTATATGTCGATAATGTTTAGGTAAAAATTATGAACTATCACTCTTTCGTCCTATTTTATTTCCTTAAACTCTTAGCATGTGCAATCTTTAAAAGCCTATTTGAAATATGAATTGACGCAGAGAAAACAACAATATTTTTCTACATGGGAAGTTGTATTCTTTCAACTAAAGATAATAAACAAAAAAAATAGAAAAGTAGCAAATCCTGGATTGCCAAGAAAAGAGATAAACTATTCTCCATCCCTAATAAAGATGAAGCTTCAGATAAAAAGAGTCATCTTTTGAAATACATGAAATCAGAGAAGGTGAAAACTATTAGTTATAAAACTGTATATGGACAAATGAATAAAATCAAGCAATGAATCTTGAATATAAAATTTATTAGGAATTCATTAATAGAGAAAACGAGGTACAATCTGAAAGTAAAAAAAAAAATTACATTACGTATCTTTAATGAGGAAAGTACGTTCTTTGTTTTCTCAATGCTATTTTTAGAAACATACTACAAACTACAGAAAATAATATAAGGTTAAAGCTATAATACTATTATTGCTTAAACTGAAGCCTACATGAAAAGTATAAATGTTATAAAAAATTCACAAGTAATAATTAATAATATGACTTTTCTTCTGTACCAGAAGAAAAAAGTAAGATATTGCCAAATTAAGTTGGTCTCAAGTTATAAAGAGAGGGGAATGGAAATGGTCATTTGAAGATTTAAAACAAATATGATAATAATAATAACATTAATGCTAATAGTCATGTTAAAAATAAAACAATAAAATAATTCGTAATTCATAATTATAATTTCATAGGAATTTTCTCCTTGAAATTGAAATAATTTCCCTTGAAATTGAAATAAATCTCTATAAATAATTTTATAGAGATTTTTCTCATTGAAATTGAAATAAATAAATAAATGACACATTGTTTTGCTATAAATATTGAATCTAGTTTACAAATATGCAACTTAATGAGAATTACAACTTGTATGAGCAGAAATAGGCTTCATTTTAAAAAATATATATACTCATGAGACTGATGAGTGGGTAAGGAGAAGGTAATTTTGTAGCCTAAAAGGAATCATAACCTCTTCCAGTTTATTCAATTTCTTATGGATAAATATTTTTTCACAATTTATCTCTGGACTTTTAAAATATTTTTCTAGGTTCAAATGAAATTTGTTTAAGGCTCAGGTCCTTATGAGAGAGACATTTGCTACTGCACACTATTTTTTCCAATCTTCACTGAATGAGCTGAATCGCTTTATCTATTAGTACCTTGAGTACCTGGGGTATCCTTCATTTCATCTGCAGACAGGTGTTCACATACAGGTTACTCCCAATGTCTTTTCTCACATGATCATTTTCTACCCATAGATCCCATTCTGACTCCATATCACCTCAAGTTTTCAAAGGCAGTGAGTGTTGATGATCTGAAAGAAGTCGCCTCATCCATGTGTACCAAATTATGGCTTCTCAAGTAATAGACAAGAAAAACAACAGTATTAGATCCCAGATAATAAAACAGAGAACACTGAAATTACATGACTATAAATTAATTATATTCAATACATATAGAAAAATAAAGTAAGTAATTAAAAACATGAGAAAGAAGAAGATATCATAAAGAGGATCTGGCTGATGTTGAAAATAACTTAATTCTGAGTAGCTCGCCATTCATGTTCATAACAGAAAGGGTACAAAACGGTAGAATACGATTCTCCAGCAAACATTTATCTGCAGAAATGTCTATTTGAAAAACTAAAAACATGTACAAAAATACCTTCACGAGAGCTAAGAAGACCAGGTAGGAGGTCACAGTACCTGGTTATAATAAAATAATAAGAATAAACACATTAAAGAAGGTGGGAAGGGCAGTTTTGCATTATGTGGACCTTCCTCCAACCTCAGGAAGCACAGCATAGACAGAGATATCATCTGATCGGGAAGAGAGAGGAAAATGAGCATAGAGATTTGAGTTGGACCCTAACATTAGGCTTGCTACAGTAAAACCTAGTATTGGTCAGACTGTCATGGCCTCTGACTCCAGGCCAGTACCCATGGACTGAGCTTTTAGATCTGCCTCAGTGCCAGGTGGGAGTCTATACATTAGACTGTGAAGACTGTACATTAGACTGTGAATCTGTGACGCAGATTTAACCTTCTATGAATTATAAATATAAATCCCATATATAATGGAAAAGAGCGTGGAAGTTCTCAAAAATTAAAAATAGTACTACTATATGATTCAGCAATCTTCTGTGTGTTTATCCAAATAAATTATAATTAGAATCTTTAAGAAATAGAGACACTATTTCATTGTGGCACTATGCACAATAGCCCAAGTTGTGAAAACGACCTGGAAATGTCCATTGACAGATGAATGGATAAAGAAAATTTAGTGTATAAATAAACTGAAATACTATTCAACCTAATAAAAAGAGAAATTCTCCAAAATGTGACCACATGGATGAACCTTAAGGACATTAGGATAAGTGAAATAAGCCAGTCACAGAAAGGTGATAAATACTGCAGGATTCCACTTATCTGAGGTATCTAAAATAGGAAAACTTATATCACCACAGAGTGGAATGGTAGTTACCAAGGACTGAGGGAAGGGGGAGATATGTAACTTTTAATCAATGAGCATAAGATTTTAGTTAAGCAAGAGGAATAAGCTCTAGGGATGTGCTGTACAACATTGTAACTATAATTAACAATAAAGTACTATACTCGTAAACATTTAAGACCATAAGTAAATGCCAGTACACACACACACACACGCCCCTCAAGTAATGCTAAAGATGACAGTAAAAGAGGGCCAAGACACAAGAAAGATTAACAAGATACAATATATCAATAAAGATGCAAGATTTTAATCTGGCCATATAAAATTACCTTAAATACAAATTATCTAAACAATAAGATACACAGTTTATCAAACTGGATAAATAATTGAGGGCCAACTCTATGCTATATTTAATAAACCAATTGTAAATACAAAGACAAAGTAAGTTTCAAAGTAAAATAATGGGAAAATGTATACCGCATCAACACTAACCAAAACAAAGCTGAAATAACTATAGTAATATTAGTTGAAGTAAAGTGTAGAAAAATGAAATGTTGCCAGTAATGAAGCAGGACATTGCATGACAATAAATCTGTCAATTCTGCAAGAAGAACTAACAATTCTAAATGTTTATACACCAAATAACAGAACTTCAAAAATCAATAAATTTAAAAACCTCATAGAATTGAAAATAAAAGATGAAAATTCATAATTATAGTCGAGACGTCAACACTCCTTTCTGAGTAGTTGATAGAACCAATATACACAAGTAGATTGAATACACACAAATGATAGAAGCCATGTAACCATGTAAGATTATAAAAATATCTGAAAAACACTATCAACCAACTTAACCTAATCACATTATTATAATATACTTACCACAACAGGGGAAAGCATATTTTTTCCCATCTGCATATGACAAAGTCATCAACATATACAGTATTCTGTGTCATAAAATATACTTTAACAACAGTTAAATAATGTCAATTACATCATGTATATTTTTGGTTCGGAACAAAATTATACTTGAATCAGTAACAGAAAGACATCTTTACTATTCTCAAATATCTTTTTGTTTGTTTGTTTGTTTTTTGAGACGGAGTCTGGCTCCGTCGCCCGGGCTGGAGTGTAGTGGCGCGATCTCGGCTCACTGCAAGCTCCGCCTCCCGGGTTCACGCCATTCTCCTGCCTCAGCCTCCCGAGTAGCTGGGACTACAGGCGCCCGCCACCTCGCCCAGCTAGTTTTTTGTATTTTTCATAGAGACGGGGTTTCACCGTGTTCGCCATGATGATCTCGATATCCTGACCTCGTGATCCGCCCGCCTCGGCCTCCCAAAGTGCTGGGATGCAGGCGTGAGCCACCGCGCCCGGCCTCAAATATCTTAGTATGAAACACAGTTCTGAGTAACACATTGATCACAGAAAAAAATCACAAAGGAATATAGAAAAAAATGTTTCATTCTGAGCAAATAAAAATGCAACATATCGAACTGTGTGGAACGCGGAAAAAGCAATGTTTAGAGGGATGTTTATTGAATAAAAGGCTTATGTTGGAAAAGAAGTAAGGTCTCAAGTCATTGATGTAAGCTTCTACCTCATAGAAACTAGAAAAAGAAAAAAACAAAATTAGTAGGACATGGTGGCACGTGCCTGCAGTCCCAGCTACTACGGAGGCTGAGGCAGGAGAATCGCTTGAACAAACAAACAAACAAACAAAAAGACAAGAGCCATTTAAACTGAATTCCTACAGCGTCCAGAGCATAATAATGAGCAGAAAGCAATAAAATTTAGAAAGAAAAAATAATAGAGAATATCAAAGAAGCAGAAAGCTGTTTTTTTGTTTTTTTGTTTTTTGTTTTTTTTTTTAAATAATTTGATAAGCTTTTTAAAATTTCAGCCAGATGACCAAGAACAAAAATAAAATAAATTACAAATATCATTGATTTTTGTAATGGACATATCATTAAAGTTTTCTACAGATACTGAAAGCATAAGTCAATAGTTTGAACAGCTGTAAGCTCTTAAATTTCACAACTTTGACGGAATAGGAAAATTCCTTCAAATCACAAACTGCCAGAGCTCACTGAAGATTAGTTATTTTTTGCCACTTACCAATATTACAAAGTTAACAAGCAACATAAAAAGAACAGGTTTATTATCTAGCAGTATTTTGGGGGGGGTCAGGAGTCCAAGCACAGCTTAGTTGCGCCTCTGTTTAGGGTCTTATAAAAGGAAAATCAGGATTTCAATCCGTGCTGTGGTTTCACCAGATTTTCCAACAAATTTATTAAATCTATACCACTTACTTTGTTGGTTTGTTTGTTTATGAGACGGAGTCTCTCTCTGTCGCCCAGGCTGGAGTGCGGTGGCGCGATCTCAGATCACTGCAAGCTCCGCCTCCTGGGTTCACGCCATTCTCCTGCCTCAGCCTCCCCCGAGTAGCTGGCACTACAGGCGTCCGTCACCTCGCCCGGCTATGTATGTATGTATGTATGTATGTATGTATGTATGTATTTGTATTTTTAGTAAAGACGGGGTTTCACTGTGTTAGGCAGAATGGTCTCGATCTCCTGACCTCGTGATCCTCCCACCTCGGCCTCCCGAAGTGCTGGGACTACAGACGTGAACCACCGCCCCCGGCCTTACTTTGTAATTATTAGAATTCTTTTTACATTTATAAAAAATTAAATAAAAGCAAGGATGACCACTGGCACATTTCTAATCAAACTAGTGCTGAATGTCTAAATTGGCTAACTAAAGGAGGCAAGGGTACAAGCTTAAAAATTGGAAATGAAGAAATAGATTTGTCGTTATTCTCACAGGAATATATACATACGAACTACATAGGAAACAAAAAAGTATCTCTAGGCAGCTTGGTAAAAATTTCTTAAAAAATCTAAAAATCTCCTATATATAAAAATTTTAATATATAACAATAAACCATAGTTTTGTACATTAGCATTACAAAATTAGAGCATGTAATTTTAAAGAAGATATTATGCACCAGAAAAACAAAGTAGTAGGAAAAATTATTAAATTATGTCAAAATTTTCTTGAAGGTTCTCACTGGGATTGATGGTTTATAAATCAAAAGTTTTGTTCTATTGTTTCTATGTCTGGAGACCAGGAACATAGAGTAGCTTCCCACTTCCTGGACCCATAGAAATGTGACTCATTTTACTACTTGTGAATTCTTCACATACCATATCATCTGTTTTGATTATCGATAAGTGAGTATCACATATTATCACTTTTATTAAAGAGAATCTTAATTTTTAAGATAAATCATCATATTTTATTATTTATATATAATTACTATAAAGTGATACATGCTTTTCTATGCTTTGCAAATAATTATGCTTTCTTTAATAGGCTATGAAATGATGCATACATTTAGTAATCATAGCTAAATTTTTATGATTATAAGTGACAGATGTCTGTAGCTTGAAATCATTTTAACTTGACATTTTCAATTATATAGCTATATTGATGAAAGAAGACTAAGAAGCTCTCAGATGACAAATCCCATTATATCAACTTTATGTATAGCTGTCAAGACCTAATAATTCCAAAGGGATATAACTGTTCTTGAATAAAAATGCACAGGGAAGGTCTTCTTGGAAATCTGAAATGCAATATAATCTCTCAAATATAAATGATAAAAAAGATTACAAGTCTACATTTTAACTTTCAGTTCTCCTTGAAAAATGATACTTTGAACTTAAAGCAATAATTACCAAGTACGATTATATTGCTTACCAAATTTATGTAATCTGTTTATTTGCCACAAATGTTTAAATAAATGTGTAATTTAGAGTCTATAATCAGGGCTGGAGACACTAAATTGTTTAGATTTTAAGATTCCTTCTGTCTAATATTTCCTTCGGCACCTTGCAGCTCAGTCCTTTTCAATTCATATTTGAAGGGCAATTATTCACACAAAGCATCATGTTTAGGTCTTGGTACTCGCACAGAAAGCTCTCTGTAGCATAGCACAATTCTGACCTATTAAAATTATCATGAATTGTTTCTATTAAGGTTATAATAAAAAACTCTCTTAATTTATCCTGCTTTTAATTTTTTTCTTTAGTTTTTGAAAGTGTTATATTTTAATTGTTAAGCCTTAAATAAATATAAGGGTCTTCTGTTTACTACTGAACAGATTAAAAATTCACATGTATACACATATTGTGAATATTGAGTATAAAATGAGATGGTGATTAGGATTGGAGAGTTAGCAATTATTTTTCAAACTATTTAAAAATATTCACATAATCTCCTAATTTCTCTTTGATACTTGCCTTGCCATTTCCACATAAATGTTTTGCAGAAACTACGATGTCTCACAAACTATTTCTGTACCTTAGTTTGCATTTCCCAATACATCCTATAAATGGAATTATGCATAAAGCATCATTTTAGCCCAAGATGGTTAAACTGGTACGTAATAATAATACAGATATTAAATAGTCAGATAAGGCCCTACCGAAAATGAAATAAACCCCTGGAATGATGAGAGAATGAACCATTTACATACCTGTGGCTAAAATGCTATGGATAGAATCTTAGCATATGCAAACACTCTGACAGACACAGGGGCATGCTTTATATGTTCTTGGAGTAGCGAGGAGGCCAGTGTAGTTGTAACAAAGTGAACGATGTGGAGGGTGGTATGAGATTAAGTCACAGGTATAACATGGTGTCTATAGTGTTAGTTTACTAGGGCTGCCATAGCAAACTATGACAAACTGGTTGCATTAAATAACAGAAATTTATTGTCTTACAGTTCTGGAGCAAGAAGTTCAAGATCAAGGTTTTGGCACAGTTGGTTTCTTCTGAGGGGTCTCATAGAAGGATCTGTTCCATGCAATCACCTGGTTTTTGGTCATTTGTTCACAATCTTTGATGTTCATTGGCTTGTAAAAGCATCACCACAATCTCTGTCTTTATTTTCAAATGGCACTCTCTCTCTCTGTGTATGTGTCTAAATGTACTCTTCTCAAAAGGATGCTAGTCATATAGGATTAGGGGCCCACCTCACTCCTATGTAAACTCATCCTAACATAATTGATTACATCTCCAACAACCCTATTTTCAAATAAGGTCATGTTCTGAGGTACTGTGACTTGAGACTTCAATATATCCATTTTGGGGGGATGGGTGCACAATTCAACCCATAACAAAAATTCAACCCATAAAATTGTGTAAACCATCAAACATTTAGAGACAAAATTATACCAATATTAAACATTATTTCAGAAAAGAGGGAAGAAGGCTACAATTCCCTATTCGTTTTATGAAGGCATCATAAGCTTAATAAGAAAATAAGACAAAGACATTATGAGGAAAGAAAATTATAGACCAATATCTTCCATGAACACAGATAGCAAAATGTTTAATTAAATCTTATGAAATAGGATCCTGTAATATATAGAAAGGATAGTGTATTACAAACACATAGTATTTGTTCTAGGGAAGCAAGCTTGATTTGTCATAAATCATATTAATCAAATTAACAAAAATGAGAATAAAAACATAAATAAGAGTAAATTGTGTAAAATTTGATAAAATATAGCAAAGTACTATAAAAATTATCAGAGTAGAGATTGACTGGAATTTCTTCATTCAGATGAAGGGCACTGATAACTGCCTAAAGATAATATTGTCCTTAATAGTTAGATATTGCACAGTCTGTTTTTCATAAGGATCAGAAATAGAGGAAGGAGGAGGGATGCACATTCTTACACTTCTATTCACTTGTACACTAGAACTCTAGGCTGATGCTGTAAGGCAAGGAAAACAAATAAATAGTATAATGTTCTGAAAGGGAAAAGCAAAGCATATATCTACACAAAGATTCATATGTTCTAATTCAGAGAAATTGTATTCATAATATTCCCAAACTGCAATTTATTTATGTATCCGTCAATAGGAGAATGATAGGAAAATTGTAGCATATTCACATAATAGGACACTGTGCAATAAACACAATCAATATGAACAATCTATATGAACACACTAATTGATTGTTCACAATCAATATGAACACACTAATATGAACAAAATGGATGAATCACATATGCACTATTCTTTGAGAAAGAAGATGGACATAAAGTAGAACATGAGGCATGATGCCATTTATATTAAATTCCTGAATAGGAAAAAATAGTCCATGGTCATAGATGTAGAAAGTGACTGTCTACTAGTGGGGAAAGTGACTGCAAAAGATACATTCAAACTTCCTGAGAACATTGGCATGTTTTCTATCTTGTGTATTTGTTACACAGGTATCTACAGTTGTCAAAACTCATGTAACGGAATATCTAAGAGTGCTACATTTTGTTTTCTGTGAATTATACCTCAACAAATGAATGAATGAATATGAATGAACTGGTAAGTCACGAATGACTACCCTACGTCTGCCTATCCTGATTGTCATCTCTCTTCCTCAAAGAATGGGTAAAGAGCCCTAGCCTCAATGAACACTATTAATGATGGGATGGTTCTAGATTTTTCCAGTGTGTTGTAGTGAGGTGAATCTTGGAAATCACTGTCACAGCATTATATTTTAGAGAAAGAAATTAAAGATGCAGGAAATTCAGTAACATATCTAAAATCACTTAGCTATATAGCTGCATGTTTGGTTATTTTAGCAGGTGTTTTAAAATATTTTAGTTGGTAATTATTTGTCATAATAATAGATTATCTTAAGGTAATAAAACAACTCAAAGCAACTAAAAGATTAAGCATTGAGAATATTTTATCTCACGAGAAGATGGTTTACACCCTGGAGTAAGAATCATTCAGAAGTCTATTATTCTACCCTAAGAAGGATATTATCTGTAGAAAATATTGACAAGAGACAGGAAAATAACAGCTAAGATGTACGTTTTTCATAAAAATTATCTCATGAGTTTAGGTTAAATTTAAGTCAAATAAATTGTTATATTTATGATCCTAAAATATACTTTAAAGCCAAATAGTGGTATGTTTTCTTTATTTGCCTGAGAGTTCTGAATCTTGATCATAATTATGATTCTATCATTTTGTTAAGTGACCTCAGAGGACTCTTATCGATAGTTCTCAGTGTAGCATCCCAGTGCCTTGTAAAGTGACTTGGTGGCAGTCAGTTTTCTATTCTTTATAATGATGTAAGACAGTGTAAAGATGTGATGACTTCTACAAAAATTCGAGGTATTTTCCTTCAGGGAAACATACACACACACAAACACACACACACACACACACACACACCCCATTGAAAATGTATTCTAATTATCTTTGTCAACTTGCTTTTACTTTATACCACTCTAACAATTCTTTCCATGTTTACTTGGACAGCGAGAAAAAATAGTAGTTACTGTCTTTCCTCCTGACAGTTACCAGACTCATAGAAGTCCAACATCTGTTAAGCCACAGCTTTGTTCTGATTATTTTATTCCTTGTGATCACTCTTTATCCATTTAAATTTGTAGACAGCAAGTTTTCTAGAGTCTCAGTAATTTGTTGGTATGAGTTGTTGAAAGATATTCCCTGCTTGTGTGTTCTAATGAGCCCAATGTTCAATCTGAGTGTCGGTGTCTGGTGAAGATAATAAGCCTGGCAACTCTGTTAGTCACAGACATGTCTGTAATGAAGGGTGCAACGAGCTTCAGGTTTAAAACAGACCTTTCTATTTGAAGCAAATAGGGTTTCAAACACTCATACTGAATTTTCTTTTCTTTTTTATTTTAGCATCAGGTGGCATTTTAAAATTATACAGATATACCACAAATCTAATTTTTTAAAATATTATTTTTATCTCATTCAGAAAAACAAAACAAAACTAGCAATACATATTACTCCATGAAATGTTAGCCTCAGGATGCTTAAGAAAAGTCACTCTTTGTTCAAATGTAATCTGTAATCTGTAGAGAATTTTCCTAGTTGAGGTCAGAGGTTAGAAATCCAGTTAAGCAATAAGCAGTAGTAAATTTTCTTAGATCTTGTTTAAATATATTGTAATATATGGTAGTTTAAAAATGTATTTGAAAGCAATAAAAATAACATTCTAATATTATTATACTGATCAGATTATTATTCTATTTTGTTTGTGTATATGTGTGGGTGGTTTACCATCCTGAAAAAGCCCTTAGCTTGGTTAGATCCAAATTAATCTCTTTTTAGGTTTGAATTACGTTGTTAGGAAAATATGTCTTCTGAATTTAGTCTGTAATATTTTAGATTATTAATCTATTAATCTATTATATCACATATATATTATTTTCAATCTTAATTAGAAATGTCTGCCAGCTACAGAGATTTCATATCACAAATTTTGTAATTTCAGGGTTAGTTTTATTTCATGGCTGATAAATACAAAATAACTTCACTCTTGAAGTGGATATTTTATTTTGACCATACTTTCAATTTTTTTCTTTTCTAATAAGTGATTAACAACCAGATTTAACACATTTGAAATGCAAATATGTATACAATGACAAAAATGTTTAAGAAACTGATGAAAAGCCTTTCATTGAACCATTTTTTAATTGCCGGGCATTTAAGTTTACTTTCTTTAGTTGTTTCAAATGTTTACATTTTGAAAATACAGTTCATTTTACTGTTTAGGACTGTTTAGGCATATAAAACAATTTCTAACAGGTGGATACTTTAATAAAAAATGCATACTTACAGCAGCAAAATTCATTTCATGATTTCTTATAAAGATATTTTTTGTTTAATTTGATTTAATTTTGAGAGTTTGTTGTTGTTGCTGTCTTTTGAATTTTCATTTGTTTGGCATTGATCAATATAGTTTATTCTGGTAGTAACTCAGAAGAACACATTTCGGACAGGAGAAAAATCAGAAAGAGTATTTAGTGTTTCTAATTTTACTTAGAATGTTTCTGACAGTAATTATTTTTGGGGGGAGGGAATCTAGGGCATCACTTAGTAATATACTGAAATAATTCATAGAGTTTTCAGAGAGGTCCAATTTATAAATTAGAAATAGTTTAGAAATAGAAAGCATCTAGACTTACCATTTATGCTCCTTGAAGAAATTAGGCATATTTCACATGATTTTTCCACCTATTTCCCAGTAGTGAGAAAGTTGCCTCTGGAAATTGGAGTATTATTTGGATTCAGGTTTTCTATGAATTTTAATAGTTAAATTCGTGAAGCACATTTTTTTTTTTGAAAACTTGACTGAATATCGGGTAAATGTGGAATAAGCATCCCAGTTTTTTAATGCCTTTAATCAGTGAATCTTCAGGAAAAATTGAGGTACTTCCTCATTCTGAGAAGTTTGCTGTGAAGTTATATACAGTTTGATATAACTGAAAACATCCTGAAATTCTCTTATGCAAGTATTAGTGAAGCCCAAATGTACTGTGAACACAATTATTTAAAGTAGTATTGACAGACTGGTGGCATGCATCTGTAGTCTCAGCTTCTTGGGAGACTGAGGCAGGAGGATTGCTTGAGCCCAGGAGTTTGAGGCTGTAGTTTACTATGATTGCACCTGTGAGTAGTCTCTGTGAATAGTCATTGCTCTTCAACCTGGGCAAAATAATGACACCTTGTCTCTTAAGAAATTGTTATCAACCTTTAATAAAAAGGATAAATTATTATACAGTCATATTTTAAAATTATATTAAAGAAAATATTTTATAACTGAACTTGCCTAACTTATAATTGTTGTATAGTATTGTTGAAAGTGATTATAAATAGATAATGAAACAATGTGTGTCATTTATCTAATGCACTACAAGGTGATATAAATATTTTGTTCTCTGCTGGGCACGGTGGCTCATGCTTGTATTTCCAGTTGAGGCTGGGGTGGATCACTCGAGGTCAGGAGTTGGAGATTAGCCTGGCCAACATGGTGAAACCTCGTCTCTACTAAAAATACAAAAATTAGCTTAGGTGTGGTGGCGCATGCCTGTAATCCCAGCTACTCGAGAGACTGAGACAGGAAAATTGCTTCGACCCTTGAGGCAGAGGTTTTAATGAGATGAGAACGCACCACTGGACTCCAATCTAGGCAACAGAGTGTGACACTGTCTCAAATAAATTAATAAATAAATATTTTGTTCTCTAGTTTTCTTAATAATAATTTGATTCTAGCAAACAGACGTATTTTATGCTTAAGGGTATATAAATGACAGTGATATTATTTAGAAGTGAATACAAATTGATATGTATTCTTTCCTTGTACAGAATGAAAAATGTAAGTCAAGAGTTAACTAACATATAGATATTTGGAAATAAATTAATAACCATATAATTTTCAAGTATTAAACTTTAATTTTGTATTTTGAACATTATATTTTGAACTTGTTTTCAGCAGTTTACATTAAGCAGATAGATGACCCAATTAAATCATCAAATGAATTTAGCCCTCTATAAATGACTATATATCATCAATTCAATTTAGTCTTTTATGTGAGCACCTCCTTTAAAGATCTTTATTAGTTTATATGGTCAATGACGGCGTCCTAAATTTTCCGCAAACTCTTTAAAATAATTTTGAAATCGACATATAAAATCGCATATTTTAAATTAGCATTAACTATTTTCATCATACTTAAATAAAATCAACTCAAAATAACATACGTTTTGTGTTATTAGCATTAAAGCATATATTACTTTGGTAAGATAGCTAACGAAATATAAATACTGTAGTACATTGATTCCCATTTTTGCCCATTTACATAAACTGTTTAAAATAAATTTTAAATTGTTCCTTTTATTCTTTGAACACATATTCATTTTCTATTTGCTTCACATTTTATTGTACCATATTTTTATTCTAGTAATTCATCTACTAATTATATTAATCATGCTTCTGTATAATAACAATGCAAAAATTACTTGAATTAGAAAAATTATTTCCTATGATTATAATAAGCCTATGTTGACAGATTTTTTTTTTCCTGGATTGAGATGATACCACAATTATTATTAGTGTATAATTTGGAAAAATGTAAACACTGTATAATTTGGTAATTATTAAACATAAAAAACAAAGTAGTATCTGAAATGATTTGCTTAATGAGATGACTAAAGTTGTTTTGTTTTGCTTTGTTTTGCTTCTTAATCGGTGCATGCATTTGTAAAATAAATTATGGCTAGAAAAAGACAATATTTCATATCAATTCATTTTCTAATGTTTTCAACAATTGCAGATGTTAATTATAAAATATTTGCAAAAATAAGTCAATTGGAATCATATAAAATTTTTATAACAATGTATCCATTTTTAAAACTCATTCTAATATGATATAAAAGGAGTTTTATTTTTAGTTACAGAGAGTAGAAGGAAGATAATTTGAAACTACTTTACTTTTGTAATGTAGGTAACCGTGTCATTAGAATCATTGACTATAACACATTCTGAGAAAAAGATATTCCGAAATATCACCAATATAATCAAATTATTATTAATTACACTTTTTAAACTTATAGGTAACATTTTCCCTATTTTTCTTTTCTTTTTCTTCTTTTTTTTTTCTAGTCAAATAAAGCATTGGGAGTGGAGAAAGAATGAAGTCTGTAACTGATTGTGTTTAGAAGCATCTTTTATCCCTGATAGACCAAATGTTACAAAAATGGAAGTAATATGGATTTCATTATGCCTTTGTCAATAAAGCATTTTACATATACTTTTAATTGTTACTTGCTTTTAATATTTTGTCAAAAACAAAAACAAAATTTCATATTTAATTAATTTTATACAAAAATGTTTAGCATATGAACCATTTGGTAAAGATAGGCTATAATTCTATTTATTCAAAGCAGACTTAGACAACATCTGACTTTTCTAGTTCAAAATTACAGCATAATGCATACTCACAAGAAATGTAAGATTTCTAAAAGTTAATTCTAAGGAAGATAAAACAACAAAAGGTGTAACCTTGCTGCTAGGTTGCTGTCTGGGTACTAATAAAGCTAGGTAGACTCAGTATCTCTTTTTAAGAATCTTTTTATTTTACTTTCCTGGTACTCTCTCTTCAAGTGATATATTCTTTGACTGTGATGGAGGAAGAAATGCCTTAAAAGAAAAATTTCCAGAATGTATCTCTTTGACTGATACCCAGGAGATTTTATACTCAAGAGTAATACATCAGAGTAAGATTCTGGATTGCTGAGAGATTTGCCTTTCTTCTGTAAAGTGTGAGAAAAGCAACTGAGAAGCAAGGTGAAAATGGAGATCCTGAGGGAAGCGAAATATATGAGAATTAGTTCTCTGCATACCTCTGGGAAATTTTTTATGTACTTCAGTTTTACTGTATCTCAATATGGAGAACATTGATATATGAGAAAAACTTAAGCTTCTTAACAAACATATTCAGTGACTTTCCTAATCCAGTGGTGAATTAC
Source organism: Mandrillus leucophaeus (assembly GCF_000951045.1). Lineage (NCBI taxonomy): Eukaryota > Metazoa > Chordata > Mammalia > Primates > Cercopithecidae > Mandrillus > Mandrillus leucophaeus. Next base: position 246,709 of record NW_012099165.1, on the reverse strand, counting down.
TTATACAAATTTTTCTTATTGAAGTTAAGATATGCATATACGTAACATTGGATTTATCATTTTAGCCATTCTTTAAGTTACATTTCACTAGCATTAAGTACACTCACATTGTTGTGCACAGTCCCACTATCCATTTTCAGAATTTTTCATTATCCCAAGCTGAGACGCTGTATCCACTAAACAGTAACTCTCCTAATTCCCCATTACTTGCCTCTCCCGCCCCAGGGAACCACTATTCTACTTCCAATCTCTTTGAATTTGAGACTATTACAGGCACTTCACATAAGTAAATTGTACGATATGTGTTCCTCTCTTGTCTGGTTTATTTCACTTAGCATAATGTTTTCAAGTTTTATCCAGGTTGTAGCATTTATTAGAATTTCATTCCTTCTTAAAGTTGAATAATATTCCGTTGTACGTATATACCACATTTTCTTTATCCATTCCTTTGTGGTTGGACATTGTATGTTTCTACCTTTTGGCTACTGTGAAGAATATTACTATGTACAATGTTGCATAAATCCAAATTACTTTTTTGAATTCTTTGGCACTGCATGCTAAACTTTTCTATCCACATCTCCCTTTCCATGTTCAGTTGCCAAATCTGCAATTGCCTTCCTATATTAATATGCTTTTCCAACATAATGGTTCTCTCCTGTTTCTCCAATTATATTATTTTTGTTGCTACTCTTTATTTGCCAAATCCCAATTTAATTAAACAATTCTGCATATAAATGTCACTACGTAAAATTTAAGGGGTAAGGTCATACATATTTTACATATGTTTTATCTTTATGTATCATGTATTTTACTTTATTCACCTCAATACCTAAGATAATTTAAAAAATGATAGGTAATTTAGAAGTTAGTTTTGGAAGTCATAGCAGAAGGAGTTAAACCTGAAAAATTCCAAGCAGGCTCCAGAATAATTTACAAATACTAAGACTAGTAATAAATCAATAAGTGCATTTCTTATAAATAATGCAAAAATAACCTAATAATAAGGTAATTTTTGCATTATTTATAAGAAATCTACTTATTGAGGAGTAATGCTTAATTATACTCCAATATTATATGATGCTAGTTAAAGTGCTATTATGGAGAAAACACAGTGATCATTATTTCCCTTTCATTCTCTATCTTTAGAAAGAAATTATAGTGATTTTATTATGTCATATTTTTCTTTCATGTAATGTTAATTTCTTCTAAAGATTAATATTTGAAATACTTTGTTTCCTCATCTTGATATAAACATTATGAAAATTTCTTTCTCAAATATCTTTTAAGAAACTCTAACAACTGCATTGCTACATCTCTAATCAGTCAAAATTGATGTATATACAGACATCAACTGGAAACTAAATTTATGTTCATATACTTATTAATTACTATTAGATATTCATGCCTTCATGCCATGTGAATATAGCTTAAAATGCAAATTTTTAAAAACAAATTATTCCAAAACATTCACAATGGATTGTACAAATTGAGAATTGAATCTACAAATGTGTTAAGTAGTTCCAAGAAATAAAAAACAAAGTTGAAAAGTTTCATGGACTTAGAAAATGGTAACAATTTTACACGAGAAAATAAATATTTCTAAGTATACATATGTGTATGTGCATGTATGACTATATACGTAAGAAAGCCGTTGCCACATTGTTGACAAAATTGAAAGGAAAGAATAAACTTATTACACTAAAAATAGTCTGAGGAAGACTTCTGCTTCCATCTTAAAGGAATTGCTCTCCTTCTGTAAAGAACTAGACAACTAGACAAAATATGAGAAACAATGGTTTTTAGGCTACAGATAACAGGCATCACGAGACTGTGATTCCTAAAATAAGTGAAACACCTGGTCAGCCTCACAGTTGTCCTAGTTTTGTGGCTTGGACGTAGTTATCAGCTCACAGCCGGGAAAAAATTAAACACAGGACCTTGTCCTCTCAAATGGAGAAGAACTATATCAGAGTTCAGGAAGGTTCAGATGGCTATATTTTGCAATACATATTATCAGAGAGGAGGAAGTTACACGAGAGAGAGAGTGCTTTGGAAATCTGCAGAAGTGTCCTCTCAAGTCTTTTGGCTGAGTGATTGTACTAATGTGTACATACACTAGAAATTGTCCACAACTGGTGAAAGAACCGCCAGATAGTGGACTGATAAACATAGGTGCAAAAATATTCAACAATGTAATAGCAAACTGAGTTCAAAGGCACGTGAAATAATCATTCACTGTGACCAATGGGATTTATTCCTGCAATGTAAGGAAAGCGACATTTGCAAATCAATAAATGTGATACTTCACCTTAACAGAATGAAGGACAAAAACCATATGATCATCTCAATAGATGCAGGAAAAAAACACTTGAGTAAATTAAACATCCTTTCATAATAACTCTGAAAAATTTGATGTAGAAGGAATGTACCACAACACAATAAAGGCCATATATGGTGAACACACAGCTGACATCATGCTCAACAATCAGTAGAAAGCACAATCTAATCATATGTATTCAGCATAGTACTGAAAGTCTTAGCCAGAGCAATTATGCAAGACAAAATTTTTTAAAAATCCAAGTTGGAAAGAAGTTAAATTGTCCCTGTTTGCAGACAACATAATTGTATACATAGAAAACCCTAATGACTCCACCAAAAACTGTTATTAATGGTAAAATATTGCAATTACTTTTGCATCAAGCTAATAAAACTAGTAAATTAATTGTGGTAAATTCTTATAACTTTTGTTGTCTCAGCATTCATTTTGAATGTAAGTAGATTTTCTGATATCAGAAGCAGGGCTTAGTCGTCCTTAACACAGTTTCCAGTTCTATACCTCCTCTCAGTTACCCAACTTACCATCAATATGCTCTATCCACATATCTTCCTTATACCACCACCTCTTGGAGACCATCTCCTGTTGGCAAAGCTGGATACAACCTGCTTAACTTGCCCCACATCCAGCGTAGACTAAACAGAGAAGCCACAGTGACAACTCCTCAGTCACAGCATGCCTCCGCAAAGCTCATGCCTGCTTACTTTAAAGCCACTGATTAGACGTCTCCATGAGAAACTTGTTGGGGTAATGCCATGGATCCCAATAAAGTCACCGGCCCTCTGGTCCCTTGCTTTCTCTCTAATTCCACATTTTCTAGGTGAATGTGTGTGTCCTGAACAGCTCTATCTTTCCCATTGATTATGCAAGGCATCCTGCCCACTTCATTCTGGGACCTGTAAGTAATACAATGCTTCTGTTATTTCATGTGGTTTTGTTTTGCCTGACCAACACGTCTAAATGTAACTCTCTTCCTGGTAAGGGCTCCCCTAGAGAGTGATTATCTTGTTAGATATAAACTGAACACAGGTCAGACAAGAGCCAAAGCTGTCAGCATAAATAAGTTACCTATGAAAGGAACACCTGGTCACAGCTCGAACACATAGGCTTTAGACTGTCTGCCAAAATAAAGAAGGCTCCTATGAAAGACACACTATAACATCTAAAACTATCACCCCTGGAAGCCCATCAGGGAAGAATCAGCATTTATAGCCACTCTCCAAAGAGAGTCTTCAAGACCAAATTAGACGAAAATCACAACGTGAATTCAGGAGGATGCAGCATACAAATCAACCTACAAAAATCAGTAGCTTTTCAAATACACTAACAATGAACTACCTAAAAAAATCAAGAGAAAAATTCTTGTCATAATCACTACAAAAATTCCTTAGGAATATGTTTAACAAAAGAGATTAAAGACCTGTATGCTGAAAACTATAAAACACTGATGAAAAAAATTAAAGACACAAATAATGGAAAGATATCTTTTGTTAATAGATTAAAAATTAATATTGTGAAAAAATCCTTACTACTAAAATTGATTACAGATTCAATGCAATTCTTATAAAATTGCCAATGGCATTTTTCGCATAAATAGAAGTAGCAATCTTAAATATTGTGTGGAATCACAAAAGGCCCTGAATAGTCAAATGCATCTTGAATAAAACAAACAAAGCTAGAGACATTATACTGCTTAACTTAAAAAACTACCTCGAGGTGGGCGGAGCAAGATGGCCGAATAGGAACAGCTCCAGTCTCCAACTCCCAGCGCGAGCGACACAGAAGACCGGTGATTTCTGCATTTTCAACTGAGGTACTGGGTTCATCTTACTGGGGTGTGCCGGACAATCGGTGCTGGTCAGCTGCTGCAGCCCGACAAG
>NW_012099165.1:241949-242444 GCF_000951045.1 Mandrillus leucophaeus | reverse complement strand
AGAAATGGGGAAAGGATTCCCTATTTAATAAATGGTGCTGGAAAAATTGGCTAACCATAAGTAGAAAGCTGAAACTGGATCCTTTCCTTACTCCTCATACGAAAATTAATTCAAGGTGGATTAGAGACTTAAATGTTAGACCTAAAACCATAAAAACCCTAGAAGAAAACCTAGGTAATACCATTCGGGACCTGCTTTAATTAAAACTTTAAGGATAACAGGTGTAGACCATCAGGAGCTGTCCTCTCCCAGGTGCTGACTGCCAATTTATCACTTTTAGAAAGGCAATATGGTAACTGCCAAACCATCACCCAACATTTCTCATGTGTGAGGAGAGAACCCTCTCCTGCTCCACTCATGCCTATCTACCCATAACATTGAAGTGTTATTTCTACTATCATAAAATGAGCCAATTAATGTTTTAAGATGTTTTATTTCTATTTTCAACATAATAAATATAAACACTTACATCCCACACATTTTAAAGCAGCTAAA
>NW_012099165.1:238196-240747 GCF_000951045.1 Mandrillus leucophaeus | reverse complement strand
AGCATGGTACTAGCCCAAAAATAGGCACATAGACAATGGAACAGACTAGACAGACCAGAAGTTAGCCCATGAATTTATGGTTAATGGATTTTCAACAAAGGTACCAAGAATATAGAATGAGAACAGTGATCTCAATAGATGACACTGTGAAAACTGGATAATCACAAGCAGGAGAGAAATTAGACTATTTTCTCACATTATATACAAAATGAATTAAACGTAAGTCCTGAAGCTGTAAAACTACTAGAAGAAAACATAAAGGACATTGGTTTGGGCAAATAATTATTGGATATGATACCAAAAGCATAGGCAACACAAGCCCAGAATGTGAATGATTCCTTTGATTAGTGTAGCCACTGCTGTATACTCTACCCACCATTAGTCATTAGCTGCCTTGGTTATCAGATTTATTGTTGTAGTATCTCAGTGGTATGTTCAATTACCATTAGGTAAAATTTTACATTAAGTAAAATATATAAATGGCCATAAAGCAAAAAAGAAGTGATGATGGCATATGGTTATAATTGTTCTATTTTATTATTAATTATTGTTCATCTCTTACTATGCCTAATTTATAAATTAGACTTATTATAGGTAATTATATATAAGAAAAACATAGTATGCATAGGGTTTGGTTTCAGGTATCTTCTGTGAGTCTTCGAACATCTTCCCTGCAGACAAGCAGAGGACTACTGTATTTTCAGGTGTGTTCTCTAAAGTTTTCTGAAATTCAAGTCGCTTTTGTGCTTCCTTCCCAGGAAATAGTCCCATAGCAGCGTAGTGCTGTTAGTTTTAGAGGCATGTTAATAATTTCAACAGCTTGAAAGGCAGAGGTGTGGTCCTTGGTCAACTCGACACTTTATTCTTGAATATGTGTTTTGTACCAGTTTAATAACCACAAGTTGGAACAGCTTCACAATTTCAATGAAAAAATATGTCCCAGAGATGTTTTTACTCATTTTTTTGATTAATAGACCACTCATTTATAAACTATTTCTTAGTAAACTCTGCATTGGTATTTAGGACTTAAACTTAAATACATAGTACTAATCTTGGAAAAAATATATTCCAGGAAAGACCATAAATATAGAATAAATAAGTACTATAGAATCTTGCAGATCTTACCATAGGAACATACATGATAACGTTTCACGGTGACTGATACTTATAAAGGCATACAGGCATGAGGGAGGCAGGGTCAGATGAGTCAGAACCTCATGTATATGATGTTGAGATTTATTCTTTTCGTTATCAAGGGGTTTTAATAAGGAAATAAAATTATTCAAAGTTCATTAAATAAAAAGAAACAAACAAACCAAAAAACATTATCTGGCAATAGTATAGAGAATATATTCCTGGTGATAAGTTTTAATAAAGACAGATCTTTCAGAAAATTATAGCAATGGTGCAAAAACAAAAAAAGGGATAATGAGAAACTAAATTTAGCAAAATGGCAATAGAATTTTTTTAAAAATAGGCCAGCTTAGAAAGATATTAATGTGGTAAAACTTATATGTCCCCATGACCCATTCAGTTGGAAATGATATTTTAAAAAAGAGCTTTGAAGATGACTTTCAGGCTTCTCTGACTTCCCTGATATTACTATGGAGAAGGATAGAATTAATTAGATTTCTCAAGGAAAAAAGATTGCCTTTCACATTCTGAATGTGTCTTAAACATTGAATTTTTAGTATTCATTGGCCTGTGAAAATCCAAATGCAAGTTTTTCCCGAATCAGGCTAAAACCCTGAAATCAATAAAAACCCTTCAGGGTTGTGTTAGATAAGAAAATATGTAAATGTTTTAAAAACTCTAAGTGGATATTCACATAGTGTTGTTTTTTTTTTTTAATTATAGCTAAACTCAGAAGAGTAACTGCTTTAACATTTATATGTGACATATACAAAAGAGAAATGTATCTTTGTGCATAGTGATATTTTATCATGAAATAGTTTCACTTACTCTAGCAGAAACTAAGTAAGCATTGTCCTGGGCATTTATACTGATACTCTGCCTCAGAAGCATGATAATGGTTGAAAAATAATTTAATATAATGAAGAAAATATATAAATCTTCTGATAAAACTAAACAAACTCCAGAAATCACATATAGCATAACACTCATTTTAGGTCTTTCCCTGTTGTGAATGACATATAAAAACAATGTATCTTTTTCCAAAATTTATTCCAGATAGCATAAGTCATTTATCTTTCAGTAAATAAATAAATCTTTCAGAAAGCTCTTAGAATAAACAACTATTATCTTTCTCCGCAAAAGTTTTCAGGAATAGTAAAATTAATTTGATGAAGGTAGTAGAATAGCAGAGTTCTGTTAATGTAGACATGTATATGGATGTGGATGGTTTTAATTCTTACTACGTTTTTAAAGCAGATAATAAGTGCCAAAAAAATCTGTTTGATATCAGTGCCTTTGTCTATACTTATGGAATCACTGAATGACTGGAAAATCTCTACCACAATTTGGTACTCTTGTCACTTTTGTACATTAATGTTATCCATGCCTTAATAGTATCCAGGCCACTATACCTTTT
>NW_012099165.1:233517-237186 GCF_000951045.1 Mandrillus leucophaeus | reverse complement strand
CTTTATGTTTCTGTTATTTGTCAATACTTTACTTAATTTCTAACAATAATTGTAAAATTAATTGTAATGGTCATAATGGTAATAAAAATAGCAAGAACCATGCTAGCCATATGTTATTTTGAGCTACCTAGTCCTCCAAAATCTAGAAATGTTTCTGTTTAATTTCCTAATCCTAGAGCCTGAATAACCCAAATATGTAATCAAGATTATTCTTAATTCCTGGTACCATATTTCCTATGGTCCCCTTTAATTCTGTACTCATATGTGTGTTTTAATTCACCTACAGCTTGAGATATGAAACTCAGCTCTTTATCGGCTTCCACCAAAACGCATACACACAGAAAGCAATGAAGCAAAAAACTAACAACAACACAAAACTCTCCTAAAGAATAAATGTTTTTAACAGGTGAAATAATAACTCTCATAAAATTACAAACTGAATACTTTTCAAATATTTTATTTAATTTAGTAATTAATGAGAGAACCAGAAATATATTACAACAGGTTCAAAAGTAAATTCAAAGAACCACATATAGATAGAAAATGAAGAAATGTTGAAACCAATTTACACATAGGTGTAAAATGGGAGTATCCACAGGCAAAAATCATTTGTATTTCATGGAACATAATGAATTTATACTTCTGTGAACAAGAATTCTTTGCACTAATATCAAGTTTCTACATTTTACAAGTTTTAAAAATACCTCAAAGACAATGAAAGGCTTAGATGACTAGGAATGATATGTTGGTTAAGACACCATAATCTTTTTAGATAGTTTCAGTCTTTTATAATTTGTCCTTAAAGTAGCTTCCTTACCTCTTTTGATCATAAATCTCAAATATAACTCTTGAGCCCCCAAATTTTCAATATTAGGGACACAACATTCATTTTAGTCCATAAGTTTTCACAAGGAATATATTATTGAACTTTTAAAAGCATATTTGATATCCCCAGGCTAGAAAACCAAGTTGAAGAACTACTCTGTAACATTTCATCTGCAATACATATAAATTTACATGTGTTCTTCTCTTCTTGAAGCCCACCCCCACAAATCTGTCACAGTTCCAGGACTTTCAGGAGTTCCTTTCTTGACTACCCATAGCCTGGGACTCAATACACCTGCAGTAGATTCATTTCATGGCAGAATTTTGTAGACTTTAGATCCATAATTTGAGTAGACATATCATTAAAAGTATCTTGGTCATATCTGGGTCAATGTAAATTATCCTCAAATATGAAATTCCAGCTAAAACTTTGGTTGCCCAAACATTTGGCCAATTATATCCTGGCAAGTATAAGAACAGATTCTCAAAAAGTCTTAAAAATCTTTGAAATAAATATATTGCTATTTAGAGAAAGTAAAGAGATTTAGAGTCAGAACCAGCAGTGGTCAGCAAGAATGGACCGTATCTAGAAATATTTCACTTCATTTTACAAACACAGAATTTAGTAACTTGTGAGTTGACAGATTGAGAAAAAGAATTTCTTTGTGTAACCAGAAAACAAAATTAACATGAATCACGTTTATTTCAAACACAATAAAAATTTTCCTCATTCGTTCTTTCAGTCTTTTGTATTTTAATTCTTGTTCTGCTGGATTTGGGGCAAATAGTCTTATGAAGTCATCTGCTTTTCAGCTAACAACCCTGGAAATTCAGACTCAGTCTATAGCCTGAATGTTTTCTACACACTATCAGCTCTGAAGCACAATTTTTATAAGGGGAAAATATTGATACAGTGTATAGTTTATTTGAAGCTATGTACTTTATCTACCATGACTATCACGTAAAGAGATACAGTAAGTCTTGAGTACCACTTAGGTATCTGAATTTTTATAAAACTCCGTGCAGTATCATGTGCATCATCAATTAGAACCTAGTTGTCTACAAACAACTAGATTTCATTTTTAAAATTAAAGTTTTGAACAATTAACTATTTAAATAATTAATATGGTTTGGCTCTGTGTCTCCACCCAAATCTCGTAGCTCCCGTAATTCCCACGTGTTGTGGGAGGGGCCCTGGTGGGAGATAACTGAATCATGGGGGCAGGTCTTGTGCTATTCTGGTGATAGTGAATAAATCTCACGAGATCTGATGGTTTTAAAAACAGAATTTCCCTGCACAGGCTTGCTCTCTTTGCCTGCTGTCGTCCATATAAATGTGACTTATTCCTCCTTGCCTTCTACCATGATCGTGAAGCCTCTCCAGTCATGTGAAACTGTAAGTCTGTTAAACTTCCCTTTCATTTGTAAATTGTCAAATCTCAGGTATGTCTTTATCCACAGCATGAAAACAAACTAATACAATAATAAATTACGATTAGTAAGTCTTTTGCTTTGTCTAACAGCAAATGATCACTGAAACTCTGAAAAATAGAGAAAAACTCAACAAAAATGTTTCATAAAAATTTTGATCACTGCTTCCCTCAGGCTAAAGCACATTATCATGGGTGTGTGGGCTGGAAGGGGGAGTGAATTAAGACTTCTCATAAAATGTGCTTCTTTAGGATAGTACATCATTTTCTTTTTTCTTTTTTTTTTTTTTTTTTTTTTTTTTTGGAGGGGAAAGAACAAATACTTGTGATTTTCCACGGTTCTACGGAGAAAATTTTAAGCTTCATCTGTAAATGATACTGTGAATTTTCAAAAATATTTTCCCCTACATTTCAAATTCAATTTAGAGAGGCAAAATTAAAGTCATTTGAAAAAATGTAAACATTTGATTAAAATAAGATTATGAGTAATAAGAAGCAATAATTGATTACCCTTAAAAAAGTTTTTTTTTTTTAAAGTAAACAGAGAGATTAAAACAGTTATAAAGAAACTTATTTCTTTTACTAAGGAGGATCACATTTTTTATTCTTAAATAATCAAGCATATAATAAAATCAATATAATAAATCTTATTCTAGTAAAACACAAAATCTGTTTTCTAGACAGATTATACAGGTTAAAAAAATTTCTTTAAAATTCTAGCTAAAGATATTAATCGGTAAACCAAGGAAAGAAGCCCATATAATTTTATCAAACTTTGCTAAGATTTTAACATATTGCATATCTTACTTTCAGACTTTTGTAAACTAAGGCAGACAGATTCACTTTCCATATTTTGTCCTTCATTATATTCTTTTATAGTCTAGAACAAACTGCCACTTTTTTAGATTACAGGAGGTCTTTGTGGTCAAAACTAATTTTATACTCACACTTATGTTAGCTGTGGAAGAAATCTGAATTACCCTCAGTTACTGGAGGCATATCCATATGGGTCTGTAGCAACTTTAGTCCTTGCCTCTTTGGAAGAAAGAATTTGAGGAAACTAAAACAGGAAAAGAGACCAAGGCAAGTTTCAGAGCAGGAGCAGAAGTTTATTTAACAAGGCTTTATAACAGGAAAGAAAGGAAAGAACCCTTGGAAGATATTCAAGTGGGTGACTGAAGGTCAAAGAGAGAAAAATAAGGGCCTTTAACCTTGATCCTGGGGCTTTGACAGCTCACCTCTTTCCCATGATTCTTCCCTGAGGGTGGGTTTTCTGCATGTGCAGTGCTCTCCTCACCCTTTGGAAATGAGCATGTACCGTGTGTTTAGGGATTTACATGGGTGTGTATCTGAGGCTTTCTTCCTTTTTCCAGTGGAATGTACCCAGAAGGTCATACTTCACCAATTTCATCTC
>NW_012099165.1:168253-231152 GCF_000951045.1 Mandrillus leucophaeus | reverse complement strand
TAAAATGAGCCAATTAATGTTTTAAGATGTTTTATTTCTATTTTCAACATAATAAATATAAACACTTACATCCCACACATTTTAAAGCAGCTAAAATACTGAACAAATTTTAAGAGTGTAAAAGAGTCAAGCTACAATAAATTTACAAATAGATGCAAAATGGACTTATCTGTAGGACAATGGTTCATTCAGTTTTACTGATAAAATCATTCATATTTCTATGGGAAAGAATCATTTGCAATGTTATAAGTGCCTACACTTACAGAGTTGTGAAATGTCTCAAAAATAATGAAAGATCGAGATAGCCTGGAAGAGTGACTTAGAGAAAACTGTCATGATCTTTTTGGTCAGTTTAAGTCTTTCACAATTTTAATTTTCCTACACCTTTAATGTATCATTGGGCAGAGTACCTATTTCTAATGAAATAGTTATGGATAATGATAACATTTCCTATTATAAACAAATAAGATAAAAATAAATGGGATATATAATTATTAAACCTAAAGTAATCTCCTAAAGTTTCCTGTTTTTGAAGGTTCACTTCAACCTCTGAACATACGAGGAATCATGGACTTTTCCCCATGGCGTGGTAAGGCTAAAATCTCTCTGACTCTTCACTTCTAATTCTTGTTTTCCACTCTCATAATGTTATGAAAATTGAAAACAATAGATGTTTAGGAGAGTAGGCATTTTAAAATGTTAGAGAGAAAACATTTACTTAACTTGTCGAGTAACGTTTTTGTTAACTAAAATTTAGAAATAACAGTTATGAGGGGATATCAGCTAGTTTGAAAATCACTTTGGTTAAAAGACATAAGGTCTATATAAACTGTGTACATTTTATTCATACATATATCTAGTAAAACATTTAAAAATTGAGTCCAAATAGCATTAACTGATAAATAGCAAACTTTTTAATTAGAAAAAGATTCATCTATACATTATTAGCAATGTCTATAAAGTAGGAATAAAAGAGATTGAAGATATTAAGGTTACATAAAAATAAGAAATATAAAATTTAATGTATTTCTTTATGACTGTTTAAAAATGGAACTTAGCTGTTTCCATGGAAATTTTGTAAAGAAAAAATAAACATAAAAAAGTTTCAATAATTTTATCTAGTAGCTATGGTACATTTTCTTTAAAATACAAACCTGCTGCTATTCCAATCAAATTTTGGGCACAAAGTCACATCACAATGTCACTGCTGAATTTAGAGACCCTCTAAGGCTAACATGTCAGAAGAACTAAAAAGGCAGTGTGTAGATGGTATGATTTAATGCCCTTTGCCAGTGGGAATTCCTGGAGCTCAAAGTAATGATATCTTCCACATTAATGTGCAGTGAAGTGAAGGCTGCATTAATCTTCATAGAAGGTTCAATTCTTTTGTGAGGATAAGAAGATAATGTCAACTACATTAATACAAGAAAATAATTGCAATTAGATATCATTAGAATATTATATTTTACATAGGTTTAATATTGTATGTTTTCCATTTTCACCATTTTACACTGTTGTTAGCTAAAAATATTGATTGGACATCAGTTTCACATTTAATTTTTTAGTGAAATTATCCTTTTTTGCAACCCACTACATAAATATATGTTTATAAGTATACTGTTATATTTTATTGGCAATTGTTTTTTAAAGTAATTTATTGGCTACTTTAGCTGGTTTAATCGATTTGATGTTACGTGAGTAGAAAGGTAAGAATTAATACTTTACATTTTAAAATTGTTTTTATGCATTCTAAATTATAATTTAAATTTTAATGTAAATGATTCATGGTTATAAGTAATGGCTTCTTCCTGGTTGGAAGTATCTCTGCTTCTTGGAGAAGGATATCAAGTCAAAGCTTACCATTTTAAAATGCATAACAAAAAAGAAACAGATGCAAAAATACATACTCCACGGTATCCTTCTGCTAAGATCTTAAAACTAATCTGTGTTCCCAGGTTTAAATCCTAGAGACAAAGAAAAAATTTGGCTCTGTGGTCAGTGAATTTGTAAGAGTTGTCTACACTTAACCTCCTTATCTTTAGAGAAGCTAATAATTGGAAATTTTCCTTATGAAAGAAGGTTTGTAAGTAATTCATTTCTACTTAACAAGTTCTAGAATAACCCTTTCTCAAAACTGTATTAGTTCATTGGAATAGGATTCTTTTCTATCTCAAAATCAAATATGTGAAATTTTGACTAGAAGCAAAATATTTAAACCAAATATTTAGTTATTGTCCTGAGAAAATCGTAGAAAATATTTTTATCTTCTAAACCTATTATTTTTAGGTTGAGACAAATTAGAATCAGTAAAACGATTTTTTTACTTTATAAAGTAAAATAGACTTATTAAGTGCATGTTTAGAACATATAAACTTACAAAATATCCTAAATAATATTAAAAGGCAAAAATGTTAACTAATACCAATGACACTATGAAGAAACTGCATCAACAAATGTGCAAAATAACCAGCTAGTTGACAGGATCAAATTCACACATAACAATATTAAACTTCAATATAAACGGCCTGAATGCCCCAATTAAAAGACACAGACCGGCAAATTGGATAAAGAGTCTGCTTCTGATAAAACAGACTTTAAACCAGCAAAGATCAAAAAAAGACAAAAAGAAAGACATTACATAATGGTAAAAGAATCAATGCAACAAGAGCTAACTATCCTAAATATATATGCACCCAATACAGGAGCACCCAGTTTCATAAAACAAGCTCTTAGACACCTACAAAGAGACTTAGACTATCACAAAATAGTAGTGGGAGACTTTAGCACCCCACTGTCAATATTAGAAGATCAATGAGACAGAAATTTAACAAGGGTATTCAGGACTTGAACTCAGCTCTGGACCAAGACGACTTAATAGACATCTACAGAACTCTCCATCCCAAATCAATAGAATATACATTCTTCTCAGCACCACATAGCACTTATTCTAAAATTGACCACATAGTTGGAAGGAAAACATACCTCAGCAAATGCAAAAGACAGGAAATCATAGCAAAAAGTCTCTCAGACCACAGTGCAATCAAATTAGAACTCAGGATAAGGAAACTCACTCAACACCACTGAACTCCAGCCTGGCAATAGAGCAAGACACCATCTAAAAAAATAAAATAAAATAAAAAAAGAAAGAAACTCATTCAAATCCCACAACTACATGGAGACTGAACAACCTGCTCCTGAATAACTACTGGGTAAATACGAAATTAAAGCAGAAATAAAGACGTTTTTTGAAACCAATGAGATCAAAGAGACAACGTACCAAAATCTCTGGGACACAGCTAAAGCAGTGTTTAGAGGCAAATTTAGCACTAAATGCCCACATCAGAAAGCATCTAAAATCAACACTCTAACATCACAATTAAAAGAACTAGAGAAACAAGAGCAAACAAATTCAAAAGCTAGCCGAAAACAAGAAATAACTAAGATCAGAACAGAATTGAAGGAGACAGAGACATAAAAAAATCCTTCAAAAAAAAAATAAATGAATCCAGGAGCTGTTTTTTTTTTTAAAGATTAACAAAATAGATAATCTGCTAGCCAGACTAATAAAGAAGAAAAGAGAGAAGAATCAAATAGACACAATAAAAATGATAAAGGGGATATCACCACTGATCTCACAGAAATACAAGCTACCATCAGACAATATTATAAACACCTCTATGCAAGTAAATTAGAGAATCTAGAAGAAATGGGTAAGTTAATGGACATATGCACCCTTCCAAGACTAAACCAGGAAGAAATCGAATCCCTGAATAGACCAATAATAAGTTCAGAAATTGAGGTAGTAATTAATCATCTATTAACCAAAAAAACCCAAGACCAGACAGACTCATATCTGAATTTTACCAGTGGTACAAAGAGGAGCTGGTACCATTCCTTCTGAAACTATGCCAAACAATAGAAAAAGAGAGAATTCTCCCGAACTTATTTTATGAGGCCAGCATCATCCTGATAACAAAACCTGGTGGAGACCTTAAAAAAAAAAAAAAAAAAATTCAGGCCAATATCCCAGATGAACATTCATGCAAAAATCCTCAATAAAATGCTGGCAAACCCAATCCAGCAGCATATCAAAAAGCTTATTCACCATGATCAAGTCTGCTTCATCCCTGGGATTCAAGTCTGGTTCAACATGAGCAAATCAATAAATGTAAGCCATCACATAAACAGAAACTGACAAAAACCACATGATTATCTCAATAGATGCAGAAAAGGCCTTCAATAATATTCAACACCCCTTCATGCTAAAAACACTAAATAAACAAGGTATTGATGGAACATAACTCAAAATAATAAGAGCTACTTATGACAAAACCATAGCCATTATCATACTGAATCAGCAAAAGCTGGAAGCATTCCCCTTGAAAACCGGCACAAGACAAGGATGTCCTCTCTCACAACTCCTATTCAACATAGTACTGGAAGTTCTGGCCAGGGCAGTCAGGCAAGAGAAAGAAATACAGCGTATTCCAATTGGAAGAGAGAAAGTCAAATTGTCTCTATTTGCAGTTGACATGATTGTATATTTAGAAAACCCCATTGTCTCAGCCCAAAAACTCCTTAAGCTGATAAGCAACTTCAGCAAAGTCTCAGGATACAAAGTCAATATGCAACAATCACAAACATTCCTACACACTAGCAATAGACAGAGAACCAAATCATGAGTGAAATCCCATTCATAACTGCTACAAAGAAAATAAAATATCTAGGAATAAAACCTACAAAGAATGTGAAGGACCTCTTCAAGGAGAACTACAAACCACTGCTCAAGGAAATAAAAGAGGACACAAACAAATGGGAAAACATTCCATACTAATGAATAAGAAGAATCAATATTGTGAAAATGGCCATAACACCCAAAGTAATTTATAGATTCAATACTATTTCCATCAAGCTACCATTAAATTTCTTCAGAGAATTAGAAAAACTGCTTTAAATTTCATATGGAACCCAAAAAGGCTGGTATAGCCAAGACAATCCTAAGCAAAAGGAACAAAGCTGGACGAATCATGCTACTTGACTTCAAACTGTATTACAAGGCTACAGTAACCAAAATAGCATGGTACTGGGCCCAAAACAGATATATAGAGCAATGGAACAGAACAGAGGCCTCAGAAGTGACACCACACGTGTACAACCACCTGATCTTCAACAATCCTGATAAAAATAAGCAATGAGGAAATGATTCCCTATTTAATAAATGGTACTGGGAAAACTGACTAGCCATATGCAGAAAACTGAAACTGGACACCTTCATCACACCTTATACAAAAATTAACTCAAGATGGATTAAAGACTTCAATATAAAACCCAAAACCATAAAAACACTAGAATAAAACCAAGGCAATACCATTCAGGACATAGTCACAGGCAAAGACTTCATGACTGAGACACCAAAAACAGTTACGACCAAAACCAAAATTGGCAAATGGGATCTAATTAAAGAGTTTCTGCACAGCAAAAGAAACTATCATCAGTCTGAAGAGGCAACCTAAAGAATGGGAGAAAATTTTTGCCATCTATCCATCTGACAAAGGTCTAATATCCAGGATCTACAAGGAACTTAAACAAATTTGCAAGAAAAGAAAAGAAAAAACAAGACAAACAAAAAACCATCAAAAAGTGGTTGAAGGATATAAACAGACACTTCTCAAAAGAAGACATTTACACGCCCAACAAACATATGAAGAAAAGCTCACACTGATCATTAGAGAAATACACATCAAAACCACATTGAGATACCATCTCATGCCAGTTAAAATGGCTATCATTAGAAAGTCAGAAAACTACAGATGCTGGAGAAGATGTGGAGAAATAGGAATGCTTTTACACTGTTGGTGGGAACGTAAATTAGTTCAACCATTGTGGAAGACAGTGTGGTGATTCCTTGAGGATCTAGAGCCAGAAATATCATTTGACCCAGTCATCCTATTACTGGGTATGTACCCAAAGGATTATAAATCATTCTACCACAAAGACACATGCACACATATGTTTATTGCAGCACTATTTACAATAGCAAAGACTGGGAACCAACCCAAATGCCCATTAATGATAGAATGGATAAAGAAAATGTGGCACATATGCACCATGGAATACTATGCAGCCATAAAAAAGAATGAGTTAATGTCCTTTACAGGGACACGGATGAAGCTGGAAACCATCATTCTCAGCAAACTATTGCAAGGACAGAAAACCAAGCACCACATGTTCTCACTCGTAAGTGGGAGTTGAACAGTGGGAACACATGGATACAGGGAGGGGAACATCACACATTGGGGCCTGTCAGGGGGTGAGGGGCAAGGGAAGGGATAGCATTAGGACCAATACCTAATGCATGCTTGTGGGGCTTAAAACCTAGATGATTGATTGATGGGTGCAGCAAATCACCATGGCACATGTATACATATTTAACAAACTTGCCCATTCTGCACATGTATTTCAGAACTTACAGTACAATTTTTACAAATGGCAACTTAGTAGTAGAAGAAAAATTACAGCAGTCCTTAAAAAGTTTTGTATAGAAAGTGTTTACTTATCAAGAATGGAATAAAGATTACAATAAATATGTGCAATTATATAATTAAAAATAGATATGACACATGTAAATACATTATTGAGATTATTCAATTTAACCAATTTTATTAGTTATCTACTGCTCCATAAAAAATTATCCCAAAACTTACTGACTTAAAGCAATAAACATTTATTATCTCGTATTTTCTGTGGATCAAGAATTTAGCTGAATGACTCAGGTTTTTTAATGAGCTTGTAGTAATCATCTTGTCTGCTCTCAAAATGCCTCACTTAATGTATTTTAGTTTCTTAGGGCTGTTATAACAAAATACTGCAAACTAAGTGGCATAGAACAACAAACATTTATTCTCTCATAGTTCTACAGGCTGGAAGTCTAAAATCAAAGTGTCAGCAGGGTTGATTTCTTCTGAGGGCTGTGAGGGAAGGATGTGTTCCAGGCCTCTCTCTTTGTCTTGCAGACAGTGTCTTCTCTTTGTGTCTCCACACCTTGTCTTCCCTGTATATGGTCTGCCTCTGTATTTAAATGTCCCTCTCTTTATGAAAACATCAGTCATATTGAATTAGATTTCACCCTAATGACCTTATGTACTTATATCTCCAGTGACTCTCTTTCCAAATAGGGTCACATTCTGAGGTACTGGAGGTTAGAACATCAACACATGAATTTTGGGGTGACACAATTCAACTCATAGCACTATAGCTTTAGGCAGGAGGTCTCAATTCCTAGCTGGTTGTTGGCAAGAGGCCTCTTCTTCACTGTGTGGGTCTCTCCATAGGACTGATTGAATGTCCTCAGGAGATGGTAGCTGGCTTTTCTCAGAGCCAACGATCTATGAGTGAGAGCAAGGAGACTCATAACGGCCTCTATGCCTGGTCTAGGATACCTGATGCAGTCATTTCCACCATGTTTGACTCTTTTGAGTTATTCAGTTAGTGCATACATAAGAAAGGGAAAACCAGCCTCCACCTCTTAAAGAAGGTTGTATCAATCAATTTGTAGGTATATTTGAAAACACTACATTTGCTCTCAAGGAAATGAGAATTAAAACAAAAATCATATGTCACATCATCTAAAAACTTAAAAAGTAGGAAAAATATTAATGCCTAATATTGGCTAAGTATTGATGAAAATTGAAAGTACCATCTTTGTAAAAAATAATTCATCATATCCCTTAGAAATATGCTTATTCTCTGACAAAGCAATTACAAGAGGGTAGGCTCAGTTATAAGGCAGAAAGTGAAATGACAATATTGTAGGCATTTTTACATGACGTTAGTCTCCTGAATCCATGAAAGAACTTGTGAAGTAGAACAGTTCTTGTAATCAACACAGAGTATTATGTGAGTAGAAAAACAATATTCAGTGTTCTTTGAGCAACTGAATTGCTTGCTGTGTGTTTTACAATGGATTGGAATTTTGCTCAAAATATCTTAAGATGGATATCACTGCCTGAATTAGTATGTGAGAGAATTTGAAAATCTAAGAAAGATAGCAAATCTTAAGTACTAGATATATGGGGAAGTTGATTGGAAATAAGCAACATATGAATTTCAGTTTTCTGAACCATCCAGAGAATTTTTTCAGCTATTCTACTAGGTTTTGCACACTGGTAGGTTAAGTGAATCATGTTGGTGATACAGAGCTAAGGACTGTCAAAGTAGATACACCCATAAAATGAGAGCTATCAGTTTCTGGAAATGTGTGGACTGGCTAAACTAAAAAGCCTGCTGCTAGAAAAAAAAAAAAAAATCCACAACTGCTAAAATAAAATAGAAGCAACAGATTTTTAAATAATATCTCAAAAGAATTACAGATTTAAGAAATAAACAATAAAAACACATGACCTTGATTTGACCCAGATTGAGAGGAAGTTGTTAGCTTAGAAAAATCAGGGGTTTAACTTTCAACACACAAATATAACACAACTAATTAGATCTTGCATGAACTGGAAAGTAGAAAAAGGAGATTGTTGTAATAAAACAAGACTTCTAAACCTACACCTTATAAGAAAAAGATTGATTAAAAATGACCTCAATAAACAAGTCATAATTATTAGTCTGTGCTAAGGATGTTTTTTAAAAAGATGAAATTTGAATATGCCCCCTTGAATATACTCTGAAGCACAATGATCACCAAATTGAAAATTCAGCATTCCAGTGATTAACTCCCAGGAGCCTACAGAAGTCAATCTAACCTTTCTTGGACAAACAGGTGCTCTACTCAGACTATGCAGGATTATTTCAAATACAATTTCTGTTAAAGATAGCCTTGTAATCCACAATTACACATGAAAGAATAAATCTATGAGTGATAAATTAAAAAAAAAAGGGTACACACTAAGAATGTGAAAAACTTGATTAAAGACACCATAATAGAAATGAGAACATAAAACCAAAGAAAGTATTTGAAAATTTCCAGCCATATTTTAAGAAAAACCAATTAGAAATTCAGAAAATACCAAGTGTAGTGATTACAATAACAACTCAATGTTTGGGTTAAATTTACAAAACCAAAAGGTGATGAAATTTTTGAAGAATTATTAGACCATAATAAAAGAGAAAATGCTTAATCTTGACTTTTAGTATATTTCATCTTGAGTGCTCAAATGGTCATTACATTTGATACATATTGAAGGGACTAGTATTCTTTGCATAATCGAGTATTTCCATAGCAAAAATAATAGTTTTTGGTAAGTAATACACTTAAATTATCATTTTGGAAAGTAATTAAAGATAATTACGCTTAATAACAAAGTTATTGTTATTGATTCAGCCATATTAAAGTACTGCTATTGGGAACTGTAATGAAGGAGACAAAAGAAAATACAGAACAGTAATATTTTTGTAGAATAATTAGCCAAAAGAAGTGGTCCATAATAGAAAAAAACAAAAATAAATTTAAATAGAATACTAATTCTAAAGGCAATTCTTACAAGGTTTGAAATTTGGGATGAATGAGGTACCTTTGAAGAACAAGCAATGAAATCATAGACGCTGGTATATCACAAATGAAAAAGTTCTGCTTCTAATTCTTACCCCAACCAAATTCAAAGGTAAAGGGACCTGAGATGGATTTTTGGAATAGTGTAACAATCACAAGTGGGAATGTGAGGAGAAAGGGACAATAATATGGGAACCAAATCCTTATCTATTTAAAATCAGAAAACAAGGACTGAATTGATACATCAACAATCAGGGGCATTACACATATTTGTTTAGACTTATGCAAAAACTCACAGTGGAAACTACTAAGAGTTGACCCTGGAAATAGCATTGGGTGAGAGACTGGCGCATTTTATGTTAATCTTTTTTACCCTTTATATTTTACTAAATATATTTACACTTTTATATATTTTAATTTTTTAAGTTGTTCAATTAAAAAATTTAAATTCTTAATTTTAAAGTTAATAAATACAAGCAAAAATAAAAGAAAATATAGGAAACAATAAATGAAGTTGCCAAATTCTCACAAACAAAATAAAAATTGGAACATTTGTCAGTTATATTGATGGTAGATAGTTACCAAGATTGTTTCTATGGAATTATATTTAGTACACTGAGAGAATAGTTTTAAGGTGAAGTTATAAATTTACTTAAGCTCACATACAGCATTTTTCATATAGATACTTTGTAGATTTTGAAAATAACTTTAAAGCCCAGTGAAAGTTTCAGAAAAATATATATACTTTCTGATGTAGCTTCTATCTTGGAAAAGTTAAATCAGAAAACACTTTATATTTTTATCTTTGTTTATCTGTGATTTGTTTCTCTTACAAAAGGGAATACTGTAAATGAATGACAGTCAAAATATACAAAATATTGGGGAAAGAACATTCCAAGTTCTTGTACATGAAGTACATATGCATATAAGTAGAATTAAATCTTTCTTAAAGGAAAAATATTAGGCAACAGTAGCTTTAAGCAGCAGTAATTTATGCTCAGTAATTTATGAGTTCCTTACTAACTTCATTATTTGGTGAACAAAATCTTTACTTATTATACGACCCTTTATATTCACTCTTATGTAATAATTTAGAAGAGACAGCACATCAATATATTATAATATCAACCAGGAAAGGACTTATAATGTAGATTGTTTTCTAAAATATATATTATAAATATCTTGATTCAATTTTGTAAGCATTTCTTGAGGCTGAAACTTCATCAGGATATTTCTCAGTCTCAGGTTTCGAATAGCTAGGTAATATTCTCAAAATATTAATATTTTTAAGGTTTCTTAAGTTGACCTTCATGAAGTAACTAAGCTATTTGACATTTCTTCCATTAATAAAGAGATTTATTTTCAGGAAGCAGAAAAAAATTGTAATTTTCTCGCACTAAATTTGAGTTCAGAAAGCCTAGATTCTTGGAAAACAAATAGGAGAATCGTGACATAGACCATGTTTATATTTGAAGGATGAGGATGAGCTAATTTAAATCATTGTACCCTTCTCTTTTGCCTCATCTAAATATAGGTAAGAAAATAATTGTTTCAAATTTGGGACAAATGGGGTACCTTTGAAGAGCAAGCAATGAAAGCTTAGATGTTGGTATACTACAAATGAAAAAAGCCCGGCTTCTTGTCTTCTACCCTGAACCAAATCCAAAGGTAGGCGACTTGAGATGGATTTTGAGGAATGAACTGTGATCTTTAATTTCATATACATATATTAGATCTATTACTATGAAGAGTTATTTCCTTATATAGCTCATCCCCCCAAGACTGATTGGCATAACTTAATTCCTTAATCTAACCATAGTTTCATCATATTTCAAAGTTTTCCTCCAAGGATACATGATATCCTACATTGATAGCCATAATCATCATTGGGAGGGATCTATGAATAGTTAAAAAGTCAGTGTTCAATCATCCTGATACTGCACTTGACTCCTTTTGTATAGAAAAGATTAAAAAAGCATTATGATGGAGATGTAGTAATTTAATAAATAATAAATACCCAGGTATTATAGGATCATTCAACTTTAAGTTACAAAATGAGAGTCTTGATCTTTCATTAGAGGTTCTTACAACTCTTTTCTTCTTCTGATAAGTTTATTGAGAAAAAAAATCTAAACATGTATTAAACTTCAAAGAATTTAAGAAACCGTTTGGCACAGAGGATCCTTCAGGAAAATAAATATTACTATTGGAAATGAAAATATGCATTATGACTTTTAGCTATTTAAATGACTAAAAAATATGTGCCTGTATTATGTTCAGCTTCCATGATAGGGAAACTGAGTCTGACAGGAGTTGTTCATAAACTTGAGATTAGAACTGGAAATGGTTTATTGTATTCTGCAGGTTATTTCTGAATATCTTCCATGTGCTAGGAACTAGGATGCAGCAGTGAATAAGATACGGCTTCCTGTTCTTCTCTACGTCAGACCATACTCTCAAGAACTTGAAAGATTTCATCTTTTTGGTAACCCAGGAGAGCAAAACAGACAAGAGTAAGTAGTGTAATCTGAGGCAGTACCAAAGCACTGATTCAGAAAAGTCAAAAGTCAAGGCACTTACCCATTCTGCTCTATAGTTATGTCTGGTGTCTGGAGGTTCTAGCCTGTTATAAACTTCAGACCTGAAAGGTAAGAGTGTTGTACTACCCATCTTCTCTAACAATATCTAATGTAATCACATCCCCAGGATCCCAGTCTAGAATTTGTGTGCTTGAGAATAGTAATTCTAAAATTGTTCTTCTTGCGGCTTGTTACAGGCCTTTCCACTCTCTAACTTTTCTAAAAGGCTGCATTCAAAATTAAATTAATGTGACCGTTTTACTCTTCCTCCTTTAGTCTTGTGTAACCATCCTTGTATGCTGTCTGTTTCCTTCACCCAAGAAAAGATAAGCTTCTTCTCCAAAAAAAAAAAAAAAAAGCATGCAAACCATTTGGGAATTTTTTAATCCTTTCAAAAAGTCAGCCAAAAACTTCTTTTCAGCTTGCACTAATGCATAGATGCTTACTCCTGATAAACTAATATATATAATTATATAATTAGTTATAATATATAACATGGTCTTGGTCATGAGGGTTATAAAATTCCCTATATTCCTAGAGGGAATCTTGGCTCCAGGAGGTATATTATTTCTCCAGAAAATCTCATGTATAAGCCTCAGTGAATACCACATAGGAAGATACCAATTACCTATAATAATGTATATAATCTTTTCAGTTATAAGCTGTAATGCAAGATGAGAGAGAGAGAGAGATTTTTAAATCACTATACTCCACAAAACTGTGTTTGGAGCCAAATGGTAATTATGATGGCAGAAGGCAAAACAGCTAATCTAATTTAGCTACTTCAGCAGCTTTTGATCTAATATTAAACAAGGTGATGACAGACCATGATAGGAACATCAGCACAGTATTTGGCTGACTTTCTGGCATATAATGCAGCCAGGACCACTTTAGAGTATTTCTGAAGCAATAGTGCTATCTTTGTTTTTAATGTGTGGCGTAAGACTTGTAAAACAGCCAGAAGACAATGCATCCTGCTATGGAAAAACGTCTCTGAAACATGTATCACCCCTTTAGTGGGATAATGTGACAAAAAGTGAACTCTTACATGCATTATAGAAGAAGAGCAGACATCAAGAAATCAATTGATTACTTAAAAGTAGTAATAAAGAAGCTCACCCTGGTGTAGTCAACTCTAGATTTAATCAGTCTGGAAATAATGGCAGCCAAAAGAATATGTTATACTTGAGTTTTCTTGTGCCTATACAGTTTGGTTTCAGCAAATAAAGTAAAATTATCAAGGCAAAAAGACATTTTAGAAGAGTTAAGAATATAGCTATTGGGATTCACTACTCATTTTTAAGGTGCATGATTCACTTCCTGAAGATTGGTTTTCTTATGAGTAAATGCATAATGATAAAGGAAATGGATTGCTTCTGTTCATTTTCTTTTTTGAACTTACTTTGCGCCATCCTCGGTAAAATCTTGGCGAGAGTCTGTCACAACTTATATAAATGTCAAGGACAACTCTCTGAAATTAACCAAATTTAATAAAACCCCATAGGCAATTTATCTTTGAGTAGAAAGCAAGCAAGCAAGCTATTAGATTAGATTAAAGATCACTTTATGATTCGGTTTGGAGACAATGAACTATTTATGTTTTAATATATATTATTATAAAATAATTTTATATTATTACTTTGGGATTACTATATTTAGCTTAAAATTATAAATTTCAATGCGATATATTAAGTTGGTAACATATTGGTAATTTTTTTCTTCCTTTTGAATTTAGTGCTTTGCCTCTTAAGAATAAAAACACAAATATGTAAAAGTGAAATAATCAGAGCCATTATTCTAATTTCAAATACTTATAGAATCTCCTTTTAACTTTTTGCATATTAGACTTAACATCAACCCTTTCTAATGTGAAAATAAAATGTTTACTGTAATTACTTTCATGTTGTGTGAAAAATTACTTTGCACCAAGCAAACATGTAGATGTATTAAAATTATCAAAAAAGATTTAAGTGAAAACTACTTACCAAAAATAGTATTTTCTTGGGTTCTCTTCTTGTGAAGCTTTATCTTTGCTATCCATGGCTGGCTTCCAGTGTTTTTTTTTTTTTTTTTTGTAGTATTCAGTTAAATGTATCTCTCTCATGAGGATCAGGTAATGGTTCTTCAGAATTCCCCATGAGCTCTTCCACACTGCAAGTCCCTGACATGAGTGCAATCTATGTTCTCCATCTGTCCTCCTGAAATTCTTTTTCAGCCTGACTCCTCTCATCTCTTTAGGGCCCAAGCCTGGCTAATGTCTGCTGTGTTCATCCGGTCATACTAAAAAGGAACAGCGCATGCTTTCTCCATTGTCCTTTCTTCTCAACTGGACATTGGTAGCAGTTCTGTATGGTTTCCAAACTTTAGAATTCTCCAGGCAAAAACAGCGCACCAGTTTTTATGTTTGTATATACAGTCATGCCCCGTTAATGATTACAATACATTGTGAGAAATGCGTAGTTGAGCAATTCCCTTGTGCGAACATCATAGAGTGTACATAAACATACGTAGATGATATATGTGTTTATATATACACTTTTTCATATGGAAAATCAAATGTCCTAGCATCATTACTAGCAGTAATTTCCACTCCTTGATCTTCACTGCCAAAATCCAGTGCTATATATTAGTGTTTCATATATGCTCCATTAGAATGTTATATGACCATTATCATAATATGCCGTCTGTCATTAGCTTAAACATCATTATGCATCCATAACTTTATCCCCGAATTCCAGAATACAAATAGCAAGCTCTTGCAAGCACTCTATTATCATGCCCTATTTTTGTGGCCACACCAGACTGGGACAATGAGATTTCAGATAAAACACTCTCTATGTCTTCTGCCTTCCTTCAATTTCTCAGCAACTAGCCTTTGAAAGGACCATTTTTCCTTCCTCCATGAGGAAAGGTGGAAACATTCTACAGTATTCCCCATAAAAACAAAAATCCAGTCACCCTTACTTATTTTTTTCCCAAATATCTAATTTTTGGCTTACATAGGTTGGATTAGATTATGAGGTAAATGTCACATGAGAAACTTTCCTATTCTGCTGGAGGACATATCTGCCTTAATTTAGAAGGAGGGGAAATTTAGGATCTTTTTTTTTTCCTATTTGATGCTCTAGGCTAACATTTTATTTTATACACAAACAGAATAAGAAGTTTCATTTTGAATTATTATTCCACCAGTTATTATAATTTAGCTATAGTATTTCAGTGATAGCTTAGTCAGTTTATTAAAATTTACAATGTGTTAAGCATATTGCTAGGTTCAGTGGAAAAATAAAGCCTAGTGACTCTCAATTTGGAGGTTGAATATAACCTATATAATACTACAATTACAGAAAAAAAAAAACAAATATAAAAGACACAGGTGTACTAACTATACAAGTAGTAGGTGTTTGCAGAAGCATTAGATTTGTGTGGACTGGTATAATCACAGAAATATTTGAAGTTAACCTGAGCCTTGGAGGGTGTGGAGGACATAGACTTGTATAAGGGATGTGTTAATTCTGCAGCTGTTTGAATATATGAAGTAGTGGAGCTGGCAAGCATGACATATTTAGGACATTGAGGAAAGCAGTTTGACAAGATTCCAGTGAGAATGTTGAAAAATGATGTTAGATGGTATTAAAAAGGAAGGAACACAATCTATTGTGGAAGCTATTAAATAGCACAAAAATATCTTAATAGAGCCATTACAGTCCTTGAACTGAGGAAATATAAAAAAAAAACATGTTGTAAGGGATGATCTTAATTTTCTAGTTGTCACTAAATTAAGAAAACAAACTAATTACGCAATGAAATCATAATTATTTTCTATTGAGCAGATACTGAGTAAAAATCTAGTGATAGATAAAGTGGGACATCATGAAAAATATAAAGTAATGACTGTATCTTCAATAAGCTTATATTCTAAATAAGTGATTGTTAAATAATCAAGAGCTTTTCTATTAATGTGAAAAATTCTAGAGATTTCTAAAATTAATAGTTTCATACTATTTGATTGTTAGGTGAAGGAAAATGCTTAGATATAATATACAGTGTAAAGTGTTATCATAAATGATTTAACATTAACTAATACATCAAAACAATTGTTGAGTACTAGCTCTAGTAGTACTGTACAATATGGCTTAGCTCTATGTGCACTCGAATCTCATCTCAAATTGTAATCCTCATGAGTTGAGGAAGGGACCTGGTGGGAAATGTTTGGATCATGCTGTAACCATGATAGTGATCTGATGGTTTAAAAGTGGCAATTTCCTCTTCTCTCTTTCTCTCTCTTCTGCTGCCATGTGAGACATGCCTTACTTTCCCTTTGCTTCTGCCATGATTGTAAGTTTTGTGAAACTTCCCCAGCCATTTTGAATTGTGAGTCAATAAAACCTCCTTTCTTTATAAATTACCTAATCTCAGATAATATCTTTATAAAGTGTGAAAATGGACTAATATAGGAAATTGATACTGAGAGTGGGGCACTGCTATAAAGATAACCTGAAAGTATGGAAGTGATTTTGGAACTGAGTAACAGACAGAGATTGGAACGATTTGAAGGGCTCAGAAAAAGACAGAAAGATGTAGGAAATTTTGGAGCTTCCTAGAGACTTGTTAAATGGTTTGACTAAAATGCCAATAGTGATATGAACAATGAAGTCTAGGTTAAGGTGGTCTCAGATGGAAGCGAAGAACATATTGGGAACTGAAGCAAAAGTCACTCTTGCTATATTTTAGCAAAGAGACTGGTGACATTTTGCCCCTGTCCTACAAATCTGGTGGAATTTTGAACTTGAGATAGATGATTTAAAGTATCTAGCAGAAGAAGTTTCTAAGCAGCAAAGCATTCAAGAAGTAATTTGGCTGATTCTGAAAGTGTTCAGTCATATGCATTCACAAAGAGATGATTTAAAATTGGAAC
Source organism: Mandrillus leucophaeus (assembly GCF_000951045.1). Taxonomy (NCBI): domain Eukaryota; kingdom Metazoa; phylum Chordata; class Mammalia; order Primates; family Cercopithecidae; genus Mandrillus; species Mandrillus leucophaeus. The sequence continues at coordinate 214,159 of NW_012099165.1, read as the reverse complement.
TTATGTTTAAAAGGAAAGAAGAACATAAATGTGTGGAAAATGTTCACCCTAAGCATGTGGTAGAAAAGAAAACCCATTTTCTGGGGGTGAATTCAAACCAGCTGCAGAAATTTGCATAAGCAACAAGGAGCCAAGCCAAATGTTAGTAGTCAAGACAATGGGGAAATGTCTCCAAAGCATGCCAGAGATCTTTGTGGCAGCCCCTCCCGGGACAGGCCCAAAGACCTAGGAGGGAAAAATGGTTCTATAGGCTAGGCCCAAGGCCCTACTGCTCTGTGCAGCCCCAAGACCTGGTAGCCTGCATCCCAGTCACTCCAGCTCCAGTTGTGGCTAAAAGGGACCAAAGTAAAGCTCGAGTCATTGCTTCAGAGGGTGCAAGCTCCAAACTTTTGCAGCTCCTATGTGGTGTTGGGCCTGCAAATGCACAGAAAACAAGAGTTGAGCCTTGGGAGCCTGTGCCTGGATTTCAGACTATGTATAGAAACACCTGGATGTCCAGGCAGAAGTCTACTGCAGGGATAAAACCCTCATGGAGAACCTCTGCTAGGGCAGTACAAAACGGAAATGTGGGGCTGGAGCTTCCACACAGAGTCCCCACTGGGGCACTGCCTAGTGGAGCTGTGATAAGAGGGCTACAACCCTCCAGAACTCAGAAATATAGATCCACTGACAGCTGGCACCATGTGCCTGGAAAAATCACAGGCACTCAATGCCAGCCCATGAAAGGAGCCACAGGGGCTGTACCCTGCAGAGCCACAGGAGTGGGTGCCCATAGGTGCCCATCCCTTGCATCAGTATGCCCTGGATGTGAGACATGGAGTCAAAGGAGATTTTGGAGCTTTAATATTTAATGACTGCCCAGCTGGGTTTTGGACGTGCATGGGGCCTGGGGCTCTTTTGTTTTGGCCAATTTCTCCCATTTGGAATGAGAACATTTACCCAATGCCTGTACTCTCATTGTATCTGGGAAGTAAGTAACTTGATTTTTGTTTTATAGGCTCATAGATGCAAGGGATTTTCCTTGTCTCAGATGAGACTTTGAATTTGGACTTTTGAGTTAATGCTGAAATGAGTTAAGACTTTGGTGGAGTTAAGGCATTTTTGGTTTTGAAATGTGAAATGGATATGAGATTTGTGAGTGGTCAGGGTAAAATACTATAGTTTGGCTCTGTGTCCCCACTCAAATCTTATCTAGAATTTTAATCCCTATGTGTTGAGGGAGGGACCTCTTGGGAGGTGATTGGATCATGGGGATGGTTTCCCCCATGGTGTTCTGTCTGCTAATAGTGAGCGAGTTCTCATGAAATCTGATGGTTTAAACATGGCAGTTTCCTTTGTTCCCTCTCTATCTCCTGTCACCATGTAAGATATGCCTTGCTTCCCCTTCAACTTCCACTATGATTATAAGTTTCCTGAGGCCTCCCCTGCCATGCAGAACTGTGAGTCAATTAAACTTCCTTCCTTTATAAATTACCTAGTCTCAGGCAGTATCTTTATAGCAATGTGAAAACAGACAAATACAAGTACTCATTCTGTGCCAGTTAGTGTTCTAGGAAGATAGAACATAAAAACAAAAAGACAGCAACATCTTTTTCAGATAAATACGTCTCTTCTAATGTGGGTGGTGGGGGCAGAAGAAAAATAAAGTACATCACATGGTACTAATTCAGGAAAGAGGGAAGAAGTATCAGAGAGGTGAATGGAAGATACTTGTTTTGTTTTGTTTCTTTTATTTTGTTTTCTATTTTCTTTGGAAAGTTCAGGAAAGTCTTAATTGTTAAGATCAAATTTATGCAGGGGTCTTGAATTATGGTAATGAATAATACAGACATATAAAAGAATAATAGACACAAGAGGTATCAAATACGAAAATTTTGATGCAGGATATTACTTAATGTGCGCAAAAATCAGGAAGATAAGGAAGCTTGAAATGTAATGAGTGTGAGAGGAGTCGGAGCTGACAGCAGACAGATGAGTGGCAGTGATTCTGGTTGATGTGCATATGTGTGTGCATTTTGGAACAAAGTATATTACATAATGCCTTGTTGGCCACTTTGGAGTAATTTGCTTTTATTCTGAATGAGATGACAAGATATTGGTGAATTTTAAGCAAAGGAATAACCATAGGAAATAATTCTGGGGATTATTGCTAATAAATTTTTCAGTGTGAAGTCATAAACAATCTTGATAAGTACTATTCAGAAATGTGAGGGTAACAAAAGCATATTGAGATGTATATTAGGCATAAATGAGGAAGAAAAAGATGAGAGAGACAAGAGGCAACAAGACAGATAATTCAAAAGAGTTTAAGTTACTAAAGATGAAAAATAGAAGAGCAGTTTGAGAGAATGTGGGTTAAAGAGAGGTAGTTATTGATGTTTTTTGTATATTGCTTTAATTTTTAAGATAAGCATTTATTACAGCCAGTTTAAGTGGTGACATACATACAGAACAGAGGGGGAAATTGCTGGATTGATGTTATTGACTAGGCAAGAGAAAATGGATTAATTGTATAAGTAGAGGTGATTGTGGCTGAAAAGAATGTTGAAAGCTCTTTAATAGTAACTAGAAGCTAGAAAGAATATATTTGTCAAAATAAAGATAGCTTAGTAAATGTTGGACCATAGAACAGTTTTCTGAAGATTATTCTATTTTGTCAGTAAAATAGGAAAAAAAAATCTGAATAGGGAAAATGGCTGAAAGAGAAGAAAGTGTCAAAGCTCTTCTAGAAAAGAGCCATACTGAATGGATTAGTAACACGTAGTAAGATTACTAGATAGTACGAAGGTCCCCTTAGAAGCTAATGGTCATGAATTTAAAGTGAGACTGAACAGCATGCTTGTGTGTTTCTTTCCCCCTTCATTCAGCTGTATGTGAAGAGGAGAACAGAGAATTGGAATTATACAGTGCTAATCTCTGTCCCTAAAGGAGAATAAAAATAAAGAAGTTAAGAAAAATGCAACACTACAGGAACTTAACGCAATAAAAGTTTCTTGATGAAAATAAAAAATATATACACATTGGAATGGTTTTAATGAAGGGCCATTGAATCGAAGCTGTATAAATCAGATTGATGCGGGTATAATGAGGATGAAGCATGGATCGATGGGTTTTAGGTTCTGGTAGAAGCAAATTTGTTTTCTGAGTGGAGTACACAAGGAGTTGAGTTGGAAAATTGAAGGTGATTGCTGGAGAATGATATGTTTGATATTAAGTAGGGAAGATACTAAAGCTATAACTCAGGGAGTGATAAACTGTTGTAATTGCACATAATCAGAGAAGCCAACATGTTGAAAGGATTATGAGTATTGTAAGGACAAATAAAAATTAAAAATGAGAGGCTTAATTGTCCCTGTTGAAATTAGGAAATGAGATTTCTCCTCCTATCCCTTTTTTTCACATCATTTACTTTAGAAAACTTGTGATTTCTTTCTCTGTCTCTTTGAAATGCATATAAATGTTTTGAAAACTATATAAGCCTCTTGCTATCTTTATAATCCAGGAATGTCTTTGTCAGGAACCAGGGAGCCATCTCTTTAAAATGTAAACCCCAAGAGAGATAGCATCCTTATCTCCCTGTTTCTCTGGGACGGTAGGAGCCTAATTTCAGTAGATGCCTTTTTCTTAGTTTAAAACTATATCCTATCATAAAGAGTTGAGATGTCTGTTGTTCTTGTGTATAAACAAATCAGCAAACACAGATGGCCATCCCAATTACCAGATGAATGCAGGTTCAACTATGTGTGACAAATGGTGCTGTCAAGTCCTCTTATTTGAGGACTAGTTATTGTTTATCTTGAAAACGTGTGTAATGGGTTGTATATGCTTGACAATATAAACGATAAGATTTCTCTTTTTGCGTTCTCTTAGAGGATTGCCTGTGATGCGTATCACAAACATTCTGGTTTAATAGATATTCAACAATAAAACTATTTTTCCTACTACCTAGATAGGAAGGTTTACTGGGCTGAGAGAAGATTTAATTTCTAATTATATTCCCTTGTTAGCATCAATATTGATATCATGGAAAATCATAACACTGAGCCATGGTCCAAGTCTTCCAGGAATGAAAAGTGACCTAGGAGTCTGTAGGTGAGTTCAACCAAAAAGTAGGAAACAATGCAAATGTGAGCTGAATTTCAAAGGCATATTGCACAAATGTATAGCAAAGCCTACATGTGACAGCAAGACAGGTATTTCCATGGTCATTATATCAGAACATTTAGAATTCACTGGCTATAGCTTTGACTGCACAGCTTAATTCGGTTAGAAATGCAGAGCTGCATGTTAAGAAATAACGAGTCAAAAATATTTTGTTACATTACAAATTAAATATCAATAAAACAACAATTCAAGCAATGTTACAAGCCAGCACATGAGTGATTGACAAATGAGTTGCACAGACAATTTGTGCAGTAAGTTCAGAAAAACAAGAGGCCACAAATGAAATCAGTTGGAAAGCATTTTTCAAATTAATATGTATGTAGTATTCTCTGTATCAAATCAAAAGGATCATGTCTAAACTAGTCTTCAAGTAGCACCTACGATGGGACATACACCCCATGGGGGCTCAATAAGTGCTAATTATCATAATATCAAAGGGTGAGAGGCACCTCATCTAATCCAGCCCTCAGGCATCAAGCTTAAACCATCCTAGATAGAAGAAAGCCTGTCTGAGTTTGAAACCCTTCTTTGAGAAACCAATTTATAATTATTTTTGTTATAAAACTTTCCTTGTTTTAAAATCTAACTCAATTTTATATGCATTTACTTTTGTAATATCTGTAGACTCTCAAATAATAAAGGTTAGATAAAATAACATTTTCTAATTATTTCTGTTTGATGAATTTCTTCTTTTTCTTATGCAATCAATGTCAGAATTAAATCTAGACACCATACTCAAATAAAGCCCAATTATTTATTCAGCTGTTCATTTATTCACTTTTTCCATATGTATTTTTTTGTTGAGTACCATATTATTTATTGCTACCTGACGAATTACCTCAAACTCAGTGCTGAAAACAGCACATTTATCATTGCACAGTCTCAGTGGGTCAGGAACCTGGAGACACCTTAGCTAGATAGTTCGATACAGGCTTTCTTAAAGGTCCTTAATCAAGGTATTGACTAGGACTGCAGTCATTCCCATAGTTAGTCAGGAGAGGTTCTGCTTCCATGCTCACTCACTTGTATGTTAGTAGGTTTCAAAAATGCCCTTTCTAAGTTCACTCATAGGGCTGCCTTCTGGTATAGGATTGGTTTATTCCAGAAGCATATAATTCAACAGAAAGTGAGAGAGAATAATCAAACCAAAAACCAAAGTCTCTTGTATAACTTAATATTAGAAATGTCAGTCTATCACTTCTGCCATATTTCATTTTTAAGAAAAGAATTGTTAAGTCTGGCCCACACTCAAGAAGGTAGAAATCATTGGTGATGTTCTGTGATATATCAATGAAATATACACAGGGATTCTAGTAACTTCACTGTGACATTTTTATGAATTAAAATTACATACATTAAGAGCTCCGTGTGTGTGTGAGGGGGGTTAGGGGTGGGGTTGTGAAGTAAACTGCTTGATGTAGTAGGTTTCCATAAATGTAAAAGTACGAAGAGAAAAATCTAGGGTATTCCAAATTAATAGAAGGTTTCTTGGTTCATTAGCCAATAAAGATTGATATTGAGGACATGAGAAATGACCAATCTTTAGAAGACAGATTTGAAAGCAATAGTAGTGGAAAATCACATTGACAGGCTTATCAGATGGTAAGATTCAGGCAATTGAAAAGTATATCCTTTGCTCTGATCTTCACCGGTTGGACATTTTCAAGGATGAGATCCAAGGAAAGCATTCATTGCTGGCTACTTAGAATATTGGTTACTTTCAAGACTTTAAATGACATCAATAAAAAGATGCATAGAAGTTTTCTTTAACCTTCATGCCAAAGTTTGAGACTTTGCATTCAGCTAAGCCTCCTCAGAGTTACAGAACTCACTCAGGTGCCTGAAACTCGTTCTGTATAACTAGAGGTTGAGTGGAGAAGAGAAAAAGCTGTTAAAAAGTTTCTAATGTAGAGTTTACAACTAGTCAGTTAAAATGCAATACAGTCTTATGCAGACATTAAAATAGTCTTATATAGGCATTAAAGATAGAAATATTTAGTTATTTTATAAATTGTATCCAGTTTTGGGAAATGCCATGATGAGGGAAAGATAACTTGTTTTAATCCAAATATGTTTACATCTTTTTTGTAAGTATTTTGTCGTTTTTGTCTCACATGAACAGGTCAGCTAGAGTAAAAACCAAAATAACTATAGTGTTTTGCATTTTTCATATTTTAAAAGCCATATAAATTGAATGAATTGTGTTTAAATAAATTGCATTTAAATAATTGTGTGTTAAATAAATTGTGTTAAGATAAATTGTGTTTAGTATATTGAAAAAAATATGGTTGAAAGCGGTGACTCACGCCTGTGATCCCAACACTTTGGGAGGCCAAGGAGGGTGAATCGCTGGAGCCCAGGAGTTCAAGACCAGCCTGGGCAACATGGCAGAACTGCATATCTACAAAAAGTACAAAAATTAGCCATACACGGTGGTGCACACCTGTAGTCCCAGCTACTCAGTAGGTTGAGGTGGGAGGATTGCTTGAGCCTGGGAGGGAGGAGACTGTAGCAAGCTGAGCTCATGCCACTGCACCCCAGCCTTGGTGACAAAGTGGGACCATCTCTCTCTCTCTATCTGTATATCTATCTATCCAATCCTTCTATCTATAGACATCTGTATACCTATATCTATCTATAGATAGTTAAATAGATTAGATAGATAGATAGATAGATAACTAGATAGACATATTTTTCTATCTATAAATAGATATAGTTATATATTTAGACATTTACCTATATTTAGACAGATATATAGCTATATACTATATTTAGACATCTATATACCTATATATATAGATATCTATGTAACTATGTAGTCAATAAAGATAGATATTGAGGACATGAGAAATGACCGATCTTTAGAAGACAGATTTGAAAGCAATAGTAGTGAAAAATCACATTTACATTTATTTTATATACATAATAAATTAATCATGTCACAAATTTTTGTAACTTTTAATGGTAAACAATTTCTCTCATGAAAAATAATAATTTTGAAAAATGTTCTTAAAAGTTTTTAAAACAGTTTAGCCTTAATAACAAAATAGCAATGGAATTGAATGTTTGTAACTCGTGTGGTTGTTTTTATCATTTGTCTACTCAAGTAAGTTTTGAATCATCATATTTATTTCTTCATAGAGAAATTAACCCAAACCCAGTCATAGTTTTCTCTATAGTCAAATTATTATTCCTAAAATCAAATTATTTTGACTGATTACACCAGTGAAATCAAATAGATTAGCAGAATAAACTCTCTGAAACTCTGGCTTGTTATTAAACAGAATGAATTTTCAATAGGAATGCAAATAAAATAAGAAAGCAATAAAAAAGAGGAACTATAGTTTTTCATAGACTATTTATATACAAACCAGGTCAAAACTAGTTTTGATGCTTAGTATAATAATCAGAATACTTATTTAATTCTCGTAAACTTTAGCTATTGATATTGGGAGTAAATAGTAGTACATAATCTGTGTGATTGCTGTAAATATTGAAAGTAATACTGCATGGGTTATCTCGTATCAGTGGCTGGTCACATAGTAAATGGAGTAGATGGTCAAAATATAATCTACATTGTTGTCGTTGTTAATATTTTAGAGACAATTTGAATTTTAAGCAATCAGTATATTTCTACCAAAAAAGTAGTAAAAACTTGCATTGCTTCACAAAGTTTATGGAAATTGGCCACCATCAAATGATTTAGACCTTGTCCTAAGTTCATTAAATAACAAAATATAATGAAAAATAGGGCCATGCTTGTAACACCCGCACTTTGGGAGGCTGAGGTAGAAGGATTGCTTGAGACCAGGAGTTTGAGACCAGTTAGGGCAAACATGTACCTGGGCAAACACGTCAAGACCCTATGTCTACAAAAATAAAATAAAGATTAGCTGGGCATGGTGGGGTGCACCTGTGGTACCAGCTACTCAGGAGACTGAGGTAGAAGGATTGCTTGAGTATAGGAGGTTGAGGTTGCAGTTCATATTACTGCACTCAAGCTGGGGCAACAGAGTGGCACCTTGTGTCAAAAGACAGATGGAAGGAAGGAAAGAAGAAAGGAAGGACAAAAGGAAGGAAGGAAGGAAAGAGGAAGGAAGGAAACAAGGAAGGAAGGAAGGAAGGAAGGAAGGAAGGAAAGAAAAAAGGAAGGAAGGAAGGAAAGAAAAAAGGAAGGAAGGAAGGAAAGAAGGAAGGAAGGACAAAAGGAAGGAAAGAAAGAAGGAAGGAAGGAATGAAGGAAGAAAGGAAGGATGGAAGGGAGGGAGGGAGGGAGGAAAGAAGGACAAAAGGAAAGAAGGAAGGAAGGAAAAATGGAAGGTGAATTGGCATAATTTCTCCCTTAAATGCTTGAAAGACCTCATTAGACCCTAGAGTTTCCTGTTTTGGAAGGTCATTAATTAATGACATTTTTTTTCTTTTAGCACATATAGGCCTATTCATATAATTTATTTTTTCTTGTGTGAGTTTTGGCAGATTATGTCCTTCACCTAGCTTACCGAATGTGTGGGCATAGAGTTACTCATAGTATTCTTTTTTTATTATTTTAATGTCATGGGTACACAGTCCCGCATTTGATTTTTGATATTTGTGTTTATTCTCTCTCTCTCTTCATAGTTAGGCTAGACACTTACGTAATTTATTGATCTTTTTTATGGAAGTAGCTTTTGTTTTAATTTTTTTTTTTTTTTCCATTAGAGACACGGTTTCACCAGGTTGGTCAGGCTGGTCTCAAACTCCTGGACTCAAGTGATCTGCCCACTTCAGCCTCCCAAAGTGCTGGGATTACAGGCATGAACCACTGTGCCTGGCCTGGTTTCATTGGTGCTCTCTATTGATTTTTATTTTCAGTTCATTGGTTTCTGCTCTCTTATTTTTTTTTCTTTGGCTTACTTTAAGTTTAATTTTCTTTTTTTTTTTTTCTAGTTTCCTCAGATGCAAGCTGATGGATTTTTTTTTAAAATAAATGCATCCAGTGTTATACATATCCCTGCTAGAACTACTTTCATTGCATGCCACTTCTTTTTTTTTTTTTTTTGAGACAGCGTCTCGCTCTGTCACCCAGGCTGGAGTACAGTGGTGCAATCTCGGCTCACTGCAAGCTCTGCCTCGCAGGTTTACAACATTCTCCTGCTTCAGACTCCTGAGTAGCTGGGATTACAGGTGTCCACCACCACGCCTGGCTAATTTGTGTGTGTGTGTGTGTGTTTATTTTTTCGTAGAGACGGGGTTTCACTGTGTTAGCCAGGATGGTCTCGATCTCCTGGCCTAGTGATGTGCCCGCCTCGGCATCCCAAAGTGCTAGGATTACAGGTGTGGCATACCACATTTTTGATAAATTGTATTTTCACTTTTCTTAGTTCAAAATATATTTTTAAATTTGTCTTGAGATTTATTTTTTGACCCATATATTTATTAGATTTGTGTTTCTCCAAGTCTTTGAGAAATTTTCTAGCTATCTTTGTTACTGATTATAGTGCGATTTCATTGTAGTCTGGAAGCAAATGTTGTATAATTTTTAGCTTTTAAATTTGTTTAGATGTGCTTAATGACTCAGAATATGGTCTAACTTGGTGAATCTATCATATAAGCTTGAGAAGGATGTGTTTTCCTCTGCTGTTGAATAAAATAGGGTATAGATATCAATTATTCCAGTTTATTTAAGGTGGTGTTGAGTTTAGCTATGCCTTTACTGATTTTCTGCCTGCCAATTCTTCCCATTTCTGATAGAGGGGTCTTGACATCCCCAAATATCATAATGGATTCATCTACCTCACCTAGTGGTTCTCAGTTTTTGCCTCACATACCTTAATGCTCTGTTGTTAGGTGCATACCTGTTAAGGATTGTTGTCAGGTTCATACATGTTAAAGATTGTTGTATCTTCTTGAATGATTGACTCTTATCATTATAATGCATCTCTGTATGCCTGATATTCTTTCCTGTTCTGATGTTTGCTCCATCTAAAATTAAGATAGCTACTCCCACCTCCTTTTAATTAGTGTTAGCATGATCAATAAATTGATTTCTTCATCTGTTTACTTTTAATCTATATGTGTCCTTATATTTTAAGTGAGTTTCTTATAGATAACGTTCAGTTGGGTCACGTTTTTTTATGTACTCTGACAGTCTCTGCCTTTTAATTGACATATTTAGAGCATTATTCTTCAAGTGCTACTGACATGGTTGGATTAATACCTACCATATTTGTTATGATTTTCTATCTTTTTCTCTTGTTCTTTGTTCCTGATTTTGTCTTTCATGCTTTTCCTGACTTTTGTGGTTTTAATTGGACATTTTATATGATCCCTTTGCTCTCCTTTCTTATCATTAGTTATACTTCTTTAAAATTTTTTTGTGATATGCTAGAGTTTGCAATATACATGTACAACTAACCCAAGGCAGCTTTCAAATAACACTATACAACTCCTTGCACAGTAAGAATATCTTATAAAAACAAAGTAGACCTAATTTCCCCTTCCATTCCTGTGGCATTGCTGCCATTCATTTCATTTACACATAAGCATATATATATACACACACACACACACACATACACACACACACAAGCACACATAATTCAATACATTGATTTTAGTGAATGGCACATTTAGTGAATAGCGCTAATACCACAATCTACCAAGGAATGAAATTGAAAAATCAAAATGAAAAGTTTTTCTCTGCAAAAGACCCTAATAAGAGGATAAAAAGACAACCTAGAGACTGGAAGAAATATTTTCTAACCCCATATATATCAATGGACTCATAATCTAGAATATATGAAGAACACTTAAAACTCATTAGCAAAAAAATATAAAAATAATCAATTAGAAAATGGAAGTGGAAAAGGACATAAAGAGACATTTTGCCAGAGGTATGAATGGGAAATAAGCAAATGAAAAGGGGTTTAACATCATTAGTCAATAGGGAAATATAAAACCAGAAAGTGATATTATATGCCCATCAGAATGTCTGAAAAAGAATCGTTATTATAATATCAAATGTTGGCAAGTATGCAGAAAACTGAATCTCATATATTGCCTGTGGGATTGTAAAGTGATACAAACACTCTGGAATATACTTGTCAGTTTCCTTGAAAAACTGAATATGTACTGGGTTTAACAGTTGGGAATATATTTTAGAGAACTGAAAATTATGTCCACACAAAAACCTGTACATGATTGTTTATGGTAGCAAAAATTGTAATAGCCAGAAGCTGGAAACAATAAAAATATCTCTCAAGAGATGAATAATTAGACAAATGGTGGTATAGCTATACCATGGAATACTATTCAGCAATAAAAATAAATGATATATTGGTATATGCAACAATTAGCATAAATGCCAAGGCCCTATGTGTACTGAAAAAAGCTAATCTCAAAATATCACTAAGTATGATTATTTTGAGATGACATCCTCAAAGTGACAACATTATAGGGATGGGAAAAGGAATAGTGGTTCTCAGGGATTAATGAGTGTGAAGTTGCGACTAATAAAGGGATAGCACAGGGAAATCCTCGTGGTGATGCAATGGTTTTATATCTTAATTGAGGTGGTGGTTACATGAATTTACATATATGATAAAATGACATATAGAGCTGTACATGTTGTACCAATGCCAATTTTATAGTTTCAATATATTATATTCATATTAAATGTAAACATTGAAGGAACTTGGGTAAAACATATAGAGGACCTTTTTGTACTGTCTTCCCGACTTCCCGTGAATCTATAAATATTTTGAAGTATTTTTAAATGAGTGAAAAATGTAAGCATATCCAATTCATCAATGCTCAAAAACCTTGTCAAAATCTTCCTAAGGAAACCCTTCTAAAGAAAATATAAATAATGAAAGTGATTCTTCAGCTTTTGAAGTTAGAAATGTATTGGTCTACACACAAAAAATAGGAAGTGTAAAAATTTCAGAGGATATTCAAAATGTGCAAAGTCATAGAATATTTCAGGCAAACTACTAGTCACTTTTATCAGAATAATTTTATTACCTCCATTTTACATGTAACTGAAAAATACAAGATGTGAAATAAATTTTTCTATATCAGAGAGCAAATATGTATGTCATGATTGGGAGGTTTAATGAGGTTTGCTTTACTTCAACACCTCTATTATTTCAAACACTGTAAATCATAGGTAGACTATTTTGTATTTTATACTCTGTAGGTAAGTCATTTAGAGTTGCCTAAATATAATACATTCAGCATCATTCGTAGAAAAAAAGAATTGGCCATTAATCTTTAAATCCAGAACCTTAACCAATTCTCGTTTCTTTGCTTGCATTCAAAAAAGCAGTTTGTCTGACTTCTAGTAATTTTTCCACAAACTTAGGCAATGTAAGAAGAGGTCTCTAGGTCTGATTTCTCCTGGCTACCAGAAGCTACCGGGCTTCACAACACTATGAATAGACCTCATTACCAGTGGAATCCAACCGTGTTCTAGCCAACCCCTTACAGAGAGATTTAGATCTATTTCAGCCCTGGAACAGATGTTGTTTCTCATTCTGGCAAATGTCCAAACAACTAACTTTGCCCCAGAATCCCAGAATTTTCTTTGTAAGAACTGTAACAATTTCTTAACTTTTTTTTGCTGTAGTCAGTAAAGTTTTCAGAATATGTACCATGCTAGATCTCTAAAAACCTCAGTTCTCTAAAAACCTTTTTAAGGGTCACTGTCCTTAAAAATTGACTAACATTCAGTTAGAAATGTAGACCAACACATTTCACCACATATGAGATGTTTGCCTCTGTTGCTCAGTGCCAGAAGCAGACCTGTCTCGAGTACTCGATCACTGAAGTAGTCTAAATTTTTTTTGTTTGTTTTCTTTCTCTTTGGAGACCCATCCAAACTCCTCTTTTTTCTATCTCTTTTTCTACTATTCTCTGCAGAATTTACATTTCACGAGGAACAGTTCCCCACATATTTTTTAGCATCCTGTACGTTCTATAGCAATCTCTCATCCTTAACTAGAATCAGATTTCCTCTGAGATTATTTTGTCCATATATTCTCTTGAGTGCTCACTCTATCATTCTCTATTTAGTCCAGGAAAAATTAGTGGGAATTGAATTGAATTTTTAATAAATCTCCACCAGGGTTTTCACTACATATGAATATGAACCTTTGCTATTTGAAAGCTCACAGCATCTGAACAGTCTGTCCTGTCACTCTTCACGCTATTTACCTACCAATCTTTCAACGTATCCCCTTTAAACCTTGACGATTAGAATTAGAATTATCTCTGGCCTCCTTCTCACATGATTTCATCATATGTATTTATGGTCCATGTATAAGCCTTGCATAATTATATATTCTTTTCATATTATAGTTTTTACTCTCTAGTCTTCGTTTACCACCAGTTTTTATCACTACACACTTGGTGTGGTAATTATCCAATCTCTGACCACATAGTCTACCTTTCAAGTTAATTTTAATGCCTTTTCAGAAAAATATTTTTTCTCCTACCTTATCAGCATCGTCAGTCTCTTGTACACCCCTTTTTTAAAATCAAACAATCAAATGTTTCTTGGATTTAGTAATGTCACTCACCAGCTTAATTCTCATGATCTGTTTTTTAATCCATTCACCAACTAATTTCCTTAATAACTTTAGCTCTTGTTTTTTTGTTGCACTAATCCAATAAATATAGTATGGGTGATCAATGCCAATATTTACACATTCAGGTCTGCATATGGATCACTCAATGTTAGGGTAGAAATCATTCAAATCAGCTCCATTTACAGATGTGGCCTCCAGGCTGAACAAGATCTCATTACTAGTTGGAGGTCTTTGTATATGTCACCAGTTAGCTGCCTTTCACGTTCCTATGTCAGTTCCATCAGAGCTTCACTGATATTTTTAGCTCCCTGCTCTACCATTCTCCTCATTAGTCTGGATTGCGATCAGATTTGTTCTAACCTCACTCCTTCATATTTCAGTGGGATATTTGATTCCTCCCTACTACATTAGAAGTAAATTTATCTACACATATTCTGGTTTACATTTGCTTTCATCTCTTCTGAGAGTTTGATCTATCTTCTTGTTTTTTTGCTCTTTCTGTATCTTCAACTTTTCCCTCTTTCTCTTCAGAATATATTTGTGAATTAATTCTCCCTGTCTTTAATATGTTAGGTTCCAAGCTACATATTTATTTCACATATTCTTTTAACTAATTTTCTATTGTACTCTTTTCCCCAGCAAACTCCACTTTCACCAAGTTTCAGAAAGAAGACTCTGCTTTAATTTTCTATCAGTTGTCCCTCTCTATTTTCAATTTTAAGCCTGAATCTTTTTTCTTTGTTCAATCCTCCACCTCTTCATTGTAACTATCATTGCAAAAGTCATTCATGGCTTTACAGTGGCTATAGGTGATGAAAACCTTGCTTTATCTTATTCAACTCTAGAATTAACATAGTTAACTTCTAGTTACTCTTCTTCTGGTTTCTATACTGTCTTCTTATTCGATTGCTCTTTCTTCATCTTCTTTACAGATTCCTCATCTTCTCATCTTTTAAACACTGGCATACAAGTGTGTTCTTTTCTGTTCTTTTTTTTTTTAGTGTACAGTCCTCCTGGATAGCCTCATTCCTCTTCTATAGTTTGAATTATTGCCTATATGCTGCTGACTCACGTATCCATTTTTTCTACTTAAACTTTTCCTTGAAATACATTTAATGTAGTTTTCAATAATTATACACCAGATAGTATATTTCAATACATAAGAGAATGGTTCAGGAGACAAACTGACTGGGTTCAGTTTCAGCCTTTGCCATTCACAGTTGTGTGTGGTTGGACAAGTTGCTTATTTGTTTCTAAGATATACTTACACAGTTACTTACAGATAAATTACTTATCTGTATCTGTATCTAAATTTCCTCATTGGTAAAGTGTGAATTTAAAAAAAAAAACCTCATTAATTCTGTTGTTAAGAGCGGATAGATAGATACACACATATACATATACCTCATTAATTCTGTTGTTAAGAGGACATACATATATATACACATATATACACACATCTATGCATAGATATATAGCTATGTATATATAATGTTTATATATATAAACCCTTAGAATAGTGCCTTTGTGGTAAGCCGGCAATAAATATTAGTTCTTACTAATGGATTTAGGGTAAAAAAAGAGCATTTGAGTTTATATATCTACTTACTGTAGGCATTTTATGCAGGCAGTGAATTATTAAAAGGGACTCAGTGTGTACAAATCTTAAAAGGACTAATGTAACATCCTATCAAAGTCCTCCAAATGACTTCTAGAGCAATAATGTACTGATGCACCAAGGAGTGACTTATCTGAGGCTACCACTGAAGCTATGTAGAAATCAAGGGTATCTAGAAGCCACCACTGCAGTCACCTCTTAATACTCAAGAAGTTTGAGAAAGGGCACTTATAACTACCATCCCCAAATCAGAAAGAAAGACAGAGGAGATGCTGCTGCTGCAGCCCCAGCTGCTTCTGGGCATAGCAAAATGGAAAATAGGCTCTGCAAAAAATTGTAAGAGAAACCTCATATTTCCATTACTGATTATCTGTAGAAATAGACAAGTGAGTCAGAAAAGTGACTTTGATCTCGTTCTTGCCTTTCTGATTTCACACAAGTGCAGCTAATTGGTAAAATCAAATTTCCAGCCCAAACCCTAACCTCAAGGGAATATCAGCAATCTTCCATTTAGCTTTCCAATCTTTCCAGTAGAAGGACCATGAAATGAAATTGAATGAGTAAATCTACAGTAATCTTTGCTGGGTGTCTTAGTCTGCACGTTTTGCCATAAGAAAATATAATATATTGGGTCACTTAAACAACAGAAATTTATTTCTCATGTTCTGGAGGATAGGAATTTCAAATCAGCTATTAAGGCAACAGCTGACTTGGTTCTATGGTGAGGGCTCTCTTCTTGTCTTGCAGAGGGCTGCCTTCTCACTTTGTACTCATATGGGTTTCCTGAGTGTGTGCTGGTGGACAGACAATGAGGAAGCAATGTCTCTGATGTCTCATCTTCTAAGGGCACTAACCCCATTATAAGGGTCCATTAACTAAACCTCAACTAAATTACCTTCCAGAAGCCTCATCCCCAAGTACCATCATATTGGGGGTTAGGGCTTCAACATATGAATTCTGACAGGTCCAATTCATCCTGTATCATAGGGCCATCTCCATTTAAGTGTTCCACATGTATTTTGGAGTCAATTTTTTCATAGGCATCTTCTTCCATTCCACAAATACTTTTAGAGAAGACAAATTTGAAAGCATAGTAAACCAGATGTGAAAGTTTTATCAGCTGAAAATAAATGTAGAAATCTAGAGGAAAAGTGGAACATAGAAAATCTAGAGGCAATTAATAGTGTGAAAATAAATACATGCTTGGATAGTCTACACTAATTGGTAGCCTTTGGTATGCAAAAGTATTTTGTTTGATTAAATTTAGCTAAACTAATGGCTAAAAATCTAGGTAATGTTGATTTCCATTTGGATGGGAAGGATGCAAAAGACCTTCATACTCATTGTGATAACAATAAAAAGCTGAAGAGATAAAAAACTTACATTAATATGGGAAGAGGAGAATAGCCAGGAATTTTAAGGATTTCAGACACAAGACCGATAGTGATACATTGACACTTGAATCATTGTATTCCTCCAGGTTACAGTGGGGACATATGGAGATAAGAGTTTAAATGAACTGGTATCTAAATTTCTTCTTATAGTGAGTCCAGCGTCTCCACAGAACTATCTTATCATCATTTTCATTTTCCTGGTGTCTGATTATACAATTAGGAGTGACATGATTGGCTGTTGGAGTAACCCCTACATAGGATCCTTAGTCTATAGGGTCAACCACCTCTTCAAGCATAAACATGTGAAACTACAACCCTTCACTCCTGGTCGGGATGACAAATCCAAAACAATTTCTTATTCCAGGAAATATCTTGAGATTAGTACTACCCTTAAAGATCTAAAGAATAGATATCTTTATTATTCTCCATATATCCATGTAATTAACCAACCTTGCCCTGAAACTGAAATTAGATAGATCTTGAAGAATGGCTGTAGATCACCACAAGCTCAACTAAATAATAGCTATAATTGCCACCATATCAGATGGTTTATCCTTGTTGAAGTGAATTAACACATCCCCAGGAAACCAGCCACCTCTTAATTGTCCTGTGTCTCTCACCCCTTACCTAAGTAATGTTCAAAAAGATCTGAACCATCTAGTCATACTACAGAACCACACACTGGCTCATTATATTAGTGGCATCATGATGACCTAGGAGGGCAAGTAAGAGGTACCCAGTCTGCTGGACATCACAGTAAGCAACATGTACATCAAAAGGTAGGAGATGCACACCACGAGATTCAGAGTTATCCCAGGTCAGTAATGTTTTCCAAGGTTCAGATTCAGAAGAATGCCAATAAATCTTATCCAAAGTAAAAGGAAAATTATTGCTTTTTGCACCCTTTTCTACAAAGCAGGAAATGTAATGCATAGTAGACCTATTTAGGTCCTGTACATAACACAGTTAACATCTGGGAATACTATTTCTGCCAATACACTGGGTAACACAGAAGGATGCCGTATTTGGTAATGACTTGAACAAGAAAGGACTGTGAAACAGGTTCAGGCTGAAGTGCAAGCAGCTCTACCACTTCCTTCAAATTATCAAGCAAACTCTATGATGCGGGAGTAATCAATGATGGGAAAAAGTTCATGGCGGAAAAATCACAATGCAGGTCTCTGGATGTTGGAGTGAGGCCACACCATCTTCAGTGTAGATACCTTTTCCCCCGCAAAGAAACGTCTTCTGAAATGTTATTGGGCAGTGCTTCATGTGAACTAGGAAATTTGGGGACCTGACAAGTCATAAAGTGGAATGGGCCAAACAGCAGTTTAATTTAATTTAGAAGGAGTCCTTCCTGGATTTAGCCTGAGCAGAGCCAAAGGGCATGAACAAGACACATGAGCAGGTAATCCAGACCCATATATCACTCCACACAGCAGCGTGTACACATCCCTAAGATTGCCTTTACAGTTTTGTGTGTGTTTAGGGGGACAGGGGGAGGTTTTTCCTTTATGTTAATTTGAAAGAGGAGGAAAGAGACCAAGATTGATTTATGGATAGGTAAACAAAGCATATGGGTGTGAATCTTTAATATACAGTGTCTGTATTATAACCACACTCAGGGATGGCCTTAAAAGCCTATGGTTAAGGAAAATCTTTCAAATGAGTGGACTATGAGTGGTATGGCTGCTCATCAAGTTCTTTTGGAAGGATAAATGAATCAAGGTTTGAAATTATAGCTTCCTGGGCAGGAGCCGACTAACTAGATATCTAATTGGAGACATGGAAGGAAATGTATTATAATATTAGGAACAAAGAAGTGTGAGATAAAGTTTCTGAAACACAAAACAAAACAAAACAAACAAGCAAACAAACAAAACATGGGAATGGCCAACAAAGTGTGAAGATCACGTATGAATGGCCAACATAAATCTTCCATCATGACGTTTTACAACCAAGTAGTTACAATCACTGAGCCAGCTGAGTCAGTATTTGTCCTCGAGTATTCCATAACAAATATACTGGGCACATAAATGGAGTATTCATTTTGGAAGATTTGGAGGCTGTATATGAGCTTTTGAAGGCTGGTATATCTAGCACTGGTTCTGAATGCTGAGCCCTCATGTGGCATTGATTTTTCAAGATCAGCCGGCCACTTGCTTACAAATGACAACATTTGATCTTTCCTATTCTGAAGGTTTCCTTCTCATGGTGATACATACATATTCAAGGGCGTACTCACCTTTCCTGCCTACAAAGCCTCAGAGAGAATCACTAGCCACAAGCTTACAGAATGTGTGATCTACAAGCATGGAATTACACACCATGTAGTATCTGAGCAAAAGACCAATTACATAGCACTGTTATGTCATATGTACACCATTAAGAACAGCCTGATAGAACATTGCAGCAGACTACTGAAGATGCAGCTGAAGTATCAATAGAGAAGTAATTCTCCATAAGTACTAAATTAGAGACATACATAGGGCACTGTGTTCTTAGCAGGAAGAACAGATAGTTCCATGAACTAAGAAGTAGAATCAGTAGTGTCATATATCATCATTCTGATATCCAGAGCAATTTCTTTATATTCTAGGGGACTCTGTGTTTCCAGTCACCCCAGCTATGGACTCTGCAGTTGGAAGGTTGTGGTCCCCAAATACAGGGCACTTATGCCAGCGATCAAGCTACAAATGGGGCTTTTTTCTTTTTTTGGCCCTTGTGTATAGGGATAAGAAGGTGAGAAGAGGGGTGGCTATTCTGGTGGGGACAATACACTCTGATCAGTCAGACAACTTAAGGCTGCTTTAAAAAAAATGGAGGCAGGGAAGAATTTACGTGGAATTCAAATTATCTACTTGAGCATCTCTTCGTATTTTGCTGTTCAGCTGTAACTATAAATGGACATATGTAACAGTAGCTTCATCCTAAGAAGATATGGTAACCACAGCTCAGATACTTTAGGAGTGAGAATTGGAATCATATTCCCAGAAAAGAGCTATACTATGGAAATTATAGCCGAGGATGAGGATACATTATAATAGATATTGAAAGAGGGAGCAAATATGTGTGAAATGGATTTGTACAATGGAAAAGATGGACTGTGGTATCCATGGTATGCACCTCTCAGATCTTCCTGATGTGAGAAGTGTAGTAAGCTGACAATTTCCAGCTGTCTCACTTGAGTATTTATTACACTATTCATGTCAAGGATACACTCTCTCTAGGCTGCTCCCATCAATGCCTGAACACAGTGGGAACACTTCTGCCTGACCTGCAGCTTGTCTATTGCCAATCTTTGCTTGAGGCTCCCACCTGACCCACCAGTTTGGTGGAAACTTATACATCTCAGATATTTTCCACATTTTGATTAACAGTTATTTCTTAGCTTTCTATCATGGAATATATGGAAAAATCAAAATGGAAATAGCAAAATTAGCTAGAAGCACTGCAGTCAGTTGGGGAGAGATGAAGATACATCTATCTATCTATCTATCTATCTATCTATCTATCTATCTATCTATCTATCTACCTACCTATCTATCATCTCTAAGCGTTCGTATTTATATTTATATATCCCTATATATATCTATTCATAGACAGATAGATATAGACATGTGTATCATCTGTAAAGATATCTAGATATCTATCTTTATCTGTAGGTATCTATGTCTATCTCTGTAAAGATATATAGATATTTATACACACCCACCTATATGTACATACACACACATATATACATGCATAAATATATATAAATATCTTGATTGGGACAAAACAGTAGAGAATTAAGGGCTTCAAATAAATTACATTAATTATTCAAATTTAAATATGCATTGGGTTAATCTTTATAAAAATATTCAACTGTTTTAAAAGAATAAGATCAAAGGCACTAAATGATTTGCATATTTTGGTTGCATTGGAGACTGAAATACTATTGCTCATTATTGTCAATATTCTGTGAATGAGAAAACCTCAGTCGGAATTTATAAAAGAAAATTAACCTGAACCTGTAGTTCTTATGAAAAGCTTTTTATTGTCCAGTAAATACCAGAAAAAGTGATGCAAATAGATCACGAATAAAAAATATGTGACAAATCAAAGACAACCCAATATTTAACATTCCTTTTCATCTCTAAGTGATTAATCTAAATAGAATATTCTAAATGCTTAAGATTAAGAGATGAATCAATCAATTTGTGCCTACTGAGGAGTTCAATTAGGTTTCCATTTTGAAATCAGACTGAAGAACTTAAAGGAAAGCATCCTTCAGCACTCACACTTCATCAAAAAAAAAAAAAAAACAATTAGAAGTGTGGTTGGAATATACCTAGTAAAGTTCATTTTTAGAGTGTGTAGAGTATCAGATAAAAAGATAATGTAACTCCAAGGTACTACTGCTATTCTCTAATTCACAGTGGTAACTGTCTTATTTCACTTCTAGCACTATGTGTTTCTATTCCACTCCTAATTCTAACAAGATTTGTTGTTGTTGTTGAGACAGAGTCTCACTCTAGCACTTAAGCTGGAATGCAGTGGCGTGACCTCGACTCACTGAAATCTCTGCCTTCCAGGTTCAAGAGATTCTCCTGCCTCAGCCTCTCAAATAGTCAGGACTACAGATATGCACCACCATGCCCAGATAATTTTTGTATTTTCAGTAGAGATGGAGTTTTGCCATGTTGGCCAGGCTGGTCTCAAACTCCTGGCCTCAAGTGATCCACCTACTTCGGCCTCCTAAATTGCTGGAATTACAGGTGTGAGCCACCACACTTGGTTAACGTTTTTGTATTTCTAGTAGAGACAGGGTTTCACCATGTTGGCCAGGCTAGTCTTGAACTCCTGGCCTTAAGTTATCTGCCCACCTTTGCCTCCCAAAGTGCTGGAATTACAGGTGTGAGCCACCATGCTGGCCTAACAAGATTTATTTAAGTCAAAAACAGAACCTGAAGCAAAACTTACATGTTAACAGTTTCTGGGAAGTGCCTTACTGAAATGACATGGGATTGCTATAAACAGAGCTAATTTTTTAGTCCTATAGGACATAATTGTAAAGGCGAATATGAACTGTTATAAAACAGTATATATCTAGGGAAAGAAGGGAGACATAGATATTCTCTGGCTTCAACCTAAACCTACTGTTTCATTGGTCCACGTGGTCCTCACAGGAATGTATGTCTCTTGCTCTTCAAGATTGTGATACCAATTTTCTGCAGGCAGCCACTGGGAAAGTCAGAGTCTTACATCATTCATTCAGGTTCCATGGCCTTTCCGTCAGTTGGTACTGTATGAGAGGCTGCTTGACCTGAACAACAAGCAGGCAAAGGCACTGACCTGGTTTCCCAACCAAGGTAGCAGTGGCAGGTTTTCTTGGGTCTTGCTTATGGTCAAGAAAATGAAGTGCATAGAACTGGGGTAGAAAATAAAGAAGTCTGTTATAAGTGGCTCCACTGACTTTAAGGGGATTCTAAGACCTTTGTCTGGTTTTTCCATTGGACACTCTGTCCTTGTGTATATTCATAATGATAAAAAGCAGTAAATAAGGAATATACCTCATTTAAGAGTTTTTACTCACTGTTCACTGAAAAGTGAATTCACATGTGTGAAACTCTTTTCTGGTCTCTCTCGCTCTCTTTGTTTTTTTTTTTTTTTTTTGGATCTAGCATAAATAGCAAAAGACTCAAGGATCTCTTATCTGGAGAAAAAGTATTTCCCACTGTTCTTTGTTCTCTTACAACTGAGTGGCTCAAGTTAGATATCTAAATATCTTCTAAGTCTTTGTTTAGGTAGATTTCCCTTGGTGCTGTCAAATGCATATTAGCAATCCTTTTCTTCAAACCACCAAACTACAATGCAAGATCTTGACTGGCATTTTGAGTTTTTGCCTAGCATAGTAATGTAGCCACTCCAGACCAATCTGGCTCAACTTGTAAGTAACAAAGTTGTGTGTTGTTTTCAGTTGCCAAGGACCACCATGTGGAAGGTCACGTAACTTTAGCATGCCCAGATGAACCAAGTATGCAACCACAGGAGGGACCTAAGTGCTTGGACTGAGGGGCAGGGATGGAATTAAGAAGTGGACACCACATGGTGGCATCCAAAATCCAATCAGATGGAGCCCAGGTGTAACCCCAAGGCAGGATTTAATCAGATTATGCCTCCTGGCATCACTTCATTGCAATATCCAATTAGATCTCACCTCATTATCTTATGCTTATAAAACTAGGCCCAAACGCCGGCTCAGGAAAACCAATTTGAGTGTTTTCTGGTAACTTCTTGTGGGTTGGCATGCAATAAAACTTTGTTTTTTCCAAAAGTCCATGCCATGGTATTGGCCTTGATGCACATTGGGCAGTGAGATCATTGATGGCTCAGTAACGGTAATATGACTTTCATTGGTTTTAAGATCCTTAGACCTGTTTGTTAAGAAAAACAAGGTATTATGCATCTTATGATGGATATATTAACCATGCTTTTTATTTTCTATATTCTGTAATGTTTTCACATCTTGGGACCTTGCTGACCCTGGAGAGACTGTCCCTCTCATAGGTAGCTAATTTCTAGAGATAGCAAACAACTCCTATGAAAGTGTGCTTTTCTGTGTAAACCAACATAGCAAAGCCTATATCCCCCAGTTACCACCTTTGTCAGGCTCTCACACTCATTACCAATATCCTTTAGCTCTAATCACTCCAGGGCCAGCTACCAGGCACTCAGGACAGCCCCTACAACCTGGAGCTCGCTGAAAGTATTTAAACTAGCTCATCCTAAACCTGCACATCCTGCTGGTCTTGCGCTGACAATTCCATCCTGTAACAAACACAATAAAGGCTCTCAACCATTCTTTCCCCTCACTCTCTCTGCCTCCTGACTGACCTTGATCCTTTCTGTGTTGCTCTATGTGGTTGGCTACCATTCTTGAATCTAGGAAACTATAAGTAAATACTTTTTACTTTATGACGGTGATTTCTGTGTTTTTATGACTTAAGATATCCAATTTAAATGAGTTAAAACAAATCACAGGTACATTTTAAAACAATAGTTGATATTTCACCATCCAAAATTAATGTGTTACCTAGCTACCTGTTTTTCAGCTTCCTTTTTTCAATAATGTTTTTATTTTCACTTTTAATGCTTTACTTAAACATGTTTACATTGCTGTATAATTATATATAGTAATATAAACAGAAGAGTGCTTTTTAATGAGATTTGACAAATGTATACATTCATGTTCCAGCAAAGTCAACTTATAGATTATTTCCTGCATCCTGGGAAGTTTGCTGGTGCTTTTTTTCAGACATCCCCCACCCAGCTATAAACAAGCACCACTCTGATTTCTATTAACACGGAGGAGTATATCCTTTTTGTGTTAGGCTTATTTTTCCTAACGTATGATTTGCTGAATCTTCTATATTTTTGCATACATTAGCAGCTTGTTCTCTGTATTGCTGAGATGTATCTCACTGTATGTATATACCACATTTTGCTTATAACTTCTCCTATTGATGGACATTGACTTGTATTTTATTTTTTGCTATTAAAAATAAAGTTAAAAAATAGTGCCAATGAAAATGGTATGCAAAATTAATGCCTAAAAATAAATTTAATAAAAGATGCACAAAAGTTCAAGAAAATGTATTTAAGCCAAATTTTTAAACATCTAAATAAATTTGCCTCTATACTATGGAAATGGTTTGGAGGACTCAATATTATGTTGACTCCCACTAAAAAAACCCTACAGACTTGACAAAATAACAAATAAAAATCTTAAAAGCTGTTCTGTAGAAATTGATAAGCTTGTTCTAAAATTTATATGGAAATGCCAAGAATGTAGGATAACTGGAACAACTGAATTATTAGTAGACTTCTTATACATAGTTTAGTGAGGTTTTGTATAACTATAGACTAATAGATAAATGAAAAGGAGTCAATAAATAGACTGATACATAACAGTACATTTATTTTTAACAGAGGAGTCAGTGCAAGGCAAGTCAGTAGACAGAGCAAACATCATTTCTACAAATTTTACAGCATACAATGGCAAATTAGCATAGATGCATACTTCAGAAAATATAAGACCATTAATATAAGAAAGATTAGAGACTTAAAAAACAATAAGACTCCTAGAAACAAACATTATATATTGTATCTGCAACCTTGGAATAGACATATTTTTCTTAGCCTAAAGGAAAAAGTATCATTAAAAAATTATAAACAACTTAAAATTTAAACATCTGCTCTTCAAAGAACACTTTTTAAAAAAATCTGTTAGGCAAGTTGTATTAGGCTGTTCTTGCATTGCTCTGAAGAAATACATGAAACTGCGTAATGTATAAAAAACGAGGTTTAATTGGTTCATGATTATGCAGGCTTTACAGGAAGCATGGTGCTGGCATCTGCTGGACTTCTAGGGAGGTCTCAGGAAGTTTAGAATCATGGCAGAAGGTGAAGGGGCAGCAAACATGTCACACGGCCAAAGCAGAATCAAGAAAAAGAGAGAATGGGGTCGGGGAGGTGGTACAACTTTTAAAGGACCTCAGAACTTGGAAGACCTCACTATCACAAAGAAAGCACCAAGTCACGAGGGATCCGCTCCCATGCCTCAAACACCTCCCATGAGGCCCTACCTCCAGCATTGAGGATTACAATTCAACATGTCATTTGGGTGGAGACAAATATCCAAACTATAGCACAACTAATATATGGGAAGAAAGTATTTGTAATAAATATATGACAAAGAACTTGTTATATAAATAATTCCTACAAAGTTTTCAAAAGACAAGGCAAAAACTAGATGATCAGTGAAATTGTGCACTTTTTTGACATTTATCAACTATTTTAAAACCCTCTTTTGTGAAGTAGATGTATAAATTATTTCCTTATTTTTTTAACTGAGCTGTTTATTACATTAAACTGGAAACAAATTTCTTTTTAGAAACATGTATTACAAACATAGTTCCTCTATTTCAACTGCCTTTCAAGGTTAATGATATATTTTAATGAACAAAATATTTTTCATTATTATTTTTGTATTGTATTTATTTTCATTAACCCATAGCATACTCAGTTCTTTCCATTATAAAAGATCTTACTTTTTTATCTGTCATAGAGCAGAAATGCAATTTTTCTAAAGAGACAATTAAAAATGAAAATAGGCATAAAACAGTTTGTGAACATGGAAAGTATAATTTATTCTTCAAAACGTTGTGGTATTTTCAAAGTTCTTGGGATGTTTCTAGCTGAAGGGATTGAAAGTTAGTAGAATTTTGCTATACTCATACAGCCCCAACAGAGGCAAAATCTTAGACTAGCAAACAGAGTAAAACAGACTACCTATTGTCTAAACAAAAAACTATTCCAGTTAAATCAGAACAGAATACTGTAACAATGTATCAAAAGCAATTAATCTGTTATCTACTGTGAGGTTAGGCCTATTTAAAAGTATGACCTCTGTTACAGACTGAACCATGTCCTCCTACATTCATATGTTGAAGCCCTTATTTCCAATATGGCTGTTTTTGGAGACAGAGCCTGTCAGAAAGTAATTAAGGATACAATAGGTCATAAGGGTAGGACCCTTGTCTTTGTCTGTTTTGTGTTTCTACAATAGAATACTTGATAATTTACATAAAAAATAAATTTATAAATTTATTTTTATAATTTATAAAGAAAAGAAGTTTATTTGGCTCACAGTTCTGCAGGCTGGATAGGAAGCATGGTGCCACCAGCATCTGTATTTGATGAGAGACTGTCAGGTCCTGGCAACTCTCTACTTTCTCTTCTGCTTCTTCACTTGCTGTGTGATCATGGCAGAAGGGAAAAGGGAGCCAGCATCTGCAGAGATCACATGGCGAGAGAGGAAGCAAGAGAGAAAGTAAGGAGATGCCAGGATCTTTTTAACAACGATCTCTTGCAAGAACTAACACAAGTGAAATTCACCCAAGGAAAGGCATTAATCTATTCATGAGAAATCTGCCTCGTGACCAAAATACTTCCCATGGGGTCCCACCTCCATCATTGGACATAAATTTCAACATTTGAACAATAAAACCATTTAGTAACAAAAATTTGATAGAATTAGTGTCCCTGTATGAAAAGGAAGAAAGACCAGAGTTTTATCTCATTCCATGCACATAAACAGAGGAAGGGCCATATAAAGACACAAGGAGAAGGCAGCCCCCTGTAAGCCAGGAAGACAGCCCTCTCCAGAAACAGAAAGTTATCATTAACTGTGATAACTTTTGCACAAACCTAATAACAAATAAGTTAAGTAAATGTAATTGCAGAATTAAAAGTAATTGCAAAAACCATGATTGCTTTTGCACCAACCTAATAACAAATATGTTATTTTTTATTACATCCCATATTTCTTTTAGTCTATATATTTTTTGTTCTTGACATTGTAATAATCAGCATTCTGACTGACTTGAGATGGTATCTCATTGTGGTTTTGATTTGTATTTCTCTAATGATTAGTGATGTTGAGCTTTTTTGCATGTTTTTTGGCAGCATAAATATATTCTTTTGAGAAGTCTCTATTCATATCACTTGCCTACTTTTTGATACAGCTATTTTTTTCTTGTAAATTTGTTTAAGTTCCTTGTAGATTGTGGATATCAGCCCTTTGTCAGATGAATAGATTGCAAGAATTTTCCCCCATTCTGTAGGTTGCCTGTTCGCTCTGATAATGGTTTCTTTTGCCGTGCAGAGGTTCTTTAGTTTAATTAGATCTCATTTGTCAACTTTTGCTTTTGTTGGAATTGCTTTGTTTTTGTCATGAAATTTTTGCCCATGCCTATGTCCTGAATGGTATTGCCTAGGTTTTCTTCTAGAGTTTTCATGTTTTGGGTTTTACATTTAAGTCCTTAATCCATCTTGAGTTAATTTTTGTATAAGGTGTAAGGAAAGGGTTCAGTTTCAGTTTTCTGCATATGCCTAGCCAGCTCTTCCAACACCATTTATTTAATAAGGGATCCTTTGCCCGCTCAATGAGCCAAAAGTGAGTTAAGTAGAAAGAAAACCACATCTGTGTATATCACATGCAAATCATGAAGATTAGGAGAAAGAACATTAAAAATGGGCATAGAAAGTTGACACAATACTTAAAAGACCACTGGCTCAATCTCAATAGGAACCTTAACAAAATTAGACAAAGCCTAACAAGAACAATGAAAAGTAAAACAAACAAGCAAGCTACCAACACTCATTAAAATCTAAGTTAATAATAATACCCTCTAGAAATGATGAACTGAGAGAGTGAGATCCTGTCACTAAAACAAATTAAAGGAAAAACAACAAAAGAAAAGCATCGACAGAGTTTTAATTCGAGTACATATAAATTAATATTAACTGCAACAAACTAAAAATGAATAATGTTTGGTTAGGTTTATAAACATGTATCAGTAAAATGTATGATACCAGCAGTGCAATGTGTGGAAACATTATTTAAATTTGATTTAAATAATAGCTAGTTTCTGACAATGTTTAGCAAGTGGTAAACAATGAGATAGGTTATAGTAAGTCTATGATTATTACTGAAAAAAGAACAAGAAAATGTCTAAATGAAATTATAATAAAGAAGAAATTTATAAAATAGAAATATTAAACTATCAAAAAGACATCAAAAAGGAATAATAAAATATCAATAAAATGAAGAAACAGAAAATACACAGTTTATATCAGTCAATTTAAAACTAATACCTCAGAAATTCTATTAAATATGAGAGATTAGTATGTCAATGAAAGGGAAATATTGTTTAAGAGAAATTTTTTAAAAAAAGAAAATCAATGAACATGTTTACAACATATACCATTGCAAAATGACACAAAGATATTGAAAGAAAAATGTGTGGAAAGCTCTACAAAAGGCTCAAAAAGTGTGATTAAGCAAATTAAATGTTCTTAAGAGACAAGGACATAGAAGTGACTATTGTATTTAAGAAAAGGAAGGTAGTAAAGGTTTACTAAATAGGAAAATGATTGAATATACACGAGAGGAGGTGCATGTACATGCATTTTAGAGACAATAAGAGGGAATTGAATTTGATTTAGAAAACAAGTGGAGTGGTTACATTACCTTTGTTTTTTTTTTTTTGGAGACAGAGTCTCACTCTGTCTCCCAGGTTGGAGTGGAGTGGCACAATCTTGGCTGACTGCAACCTCTGTCTCCCACGTTCAAATGATTCTTATGGCCCAGCCTCCCAAGTAGCCGGGATTACAGGCACACACCACCATGCCTGGCTAATTTTTGTATTTTTGGTAGAGATGAGGTTTAACCATGTTGGCCAGGCTGGTCTTAAACTCCTGGCCTCAGGTTATCTGCCTCCACCACCTTCCAAAGTGCTAGGATTACAGGTGTGAGCCACTGCACCTAACCAGGTTAGCTTTTTGTCCCAGTGGGAGTATTTGATTGACCTCCATTTTCATCAAAAAACATGAGACAAGTTTATCAGTTAAACAATTAGTTGCTTTGGTGGAGGGATGATATAGGCAAGTAATTGGGTTGGAATTTTGCTACATGGGTGTGGCAGACAAAGAGACAATAGGGTCAGGGGATTTGGAAGTGAATAGTTACAGATCTGAATTATGGAACCTGGAAAATAGAGAAATAAAGATACAAGTGAGGGTAAAAGTGGTTAAAATTCTAGCTCTTAACCAACATACCACACATATTATGTTGCAATAAGGAGAAACATTATTTTTATATACATATGCAGAGTAGAACAGCATACATTGATCAAAATAAATGAGTATTTATAATTTAATATATATGTTATTGAATCTTACTCATTTGCGTAGCAACAGGAATAATGCTTGGGTAAAAACTTGCCTTGAATATCATTTTGAAACAGATCCAACTGCTCTAAATCACCTCAGACTCCTTGGGTTTAAGTGAAGAATATCAATATTTGAAGGTTTTTTAATCTACTATTGTCTGTGAGCTTTATTCATTTTTAAGTACCAAGTAAGTATATATTTGTATAGATAGGTCATTACTATCTTAAAATATACTGAAAAACATTCCAGATTTTGCACTAGTCTTAAAAATTTCTAGCATTCAATAAATGTTAAATAAAGCAGCAGTAAAAATACCAAAATTAAAACTTAACTCCTCTCACATTAAAATTCCATAGTTGAATTCATTAACATGATGGGTTTGGCTAATGTTCTTTAACAGTCTTGATTTTAAAATAATCGAAAGCTGTCAATTTTAGCCACAAATATGTTTTTCTCATTATGTATTATTCTTACATTGATTGCTTCCACCTTCAGTTGTAGTTTTTAGATTTAATATATATTTGATAGGGAAAGGTTAAAGAAATTTGGAGTTTCATCCTTCATAAAATAGTTTGAAATATTGTGCTATACGGGAATAATACAAGTGTGTAAATAGTTTGATAGAAATAGAAGTAAAGATGATAACAATTTTTAGGACATAGTAGAAAATAAACCCAGAATTTGATTGTTATGATGCTGCTTAACAATGCAGCTTTAGAATCTGGTTTGTTGCTAAGCTCTAGGGCATACTAATTTTATGAATTTACTAATTTACTTAATTTCTGTAAACTTTAGTTTGCTAATATCTAAGTAGGAAACAATAATAGTATTCATCCCTCATAATTGCTCTGGCATTTAGACATTTCATGTAAACTTTGAAAATGCAATGCCTTATTCCTTCTAAGTGCTATACAGAAAGTGATTTTTGTTATCACTATATTAGGATGACATGAAAAAAGTTAACTCTGGGCCTTAAACACTATCCTGGCTCAGAATACGCAAAAATAGGTCACATGTTGACATTTTCCTAGAATCCATATTTAATTAACCTATGATACATTAATTTTGTGTGTATTTACACTAGGCTTTAGCAGAATTGTTATACTGAATAAATTAAATAACATTAGCAAATTAAAAGATCTAGAAATAAAATGGGTTATTGGAAACTACAAGTTTATTGTAGTAAGATTCAAGGAAAAATCTTTCATATTACCTTGTAATCTATAAATATAATACCCATAAGAAACCAATGCAGACATACCCTATTTTATTGTGCTTCACTTTATTGAGCTTTATAGATACTTTATTTTATACAGTTGAAGGTTTGTGACAACCCTGTGTCAATTCTCCTGGCATCATTTTTCCAATAGTATGTGCTCACTTTGAATCTCTGTTTCACATTTTGGTAATTCAATAGAGCAAATTTTTTATTATTTTTATATCTATTATGGTAACCTGGTGATCAGTAATCTTTGATATTACTATTATAATTGTTTTGGGGTGCCGCAAATTGTGCCCACATAGGATGGAGAACTTAATTGATAAGTGTGTGTGTACTGACAGTGCCATGAACTGACTGTTCCTCCATTTCTCTCCCTCTTCTTGGGGAAAGAGACCCCCCTAATCCCTGAGACAGAAAAATATTAAAATAACCCTACAATGGCATGTAAGTGTTCCAGTGAAAGGAAGAGTTGTATATCTCTCACTTCAAATCAAAAGCTAGAAATTATTAAACTTATGAAGAAGGCTAAAAAAGCCAAGATAGGCCAAAAGCTGGGTCTCCTGTGCCAAATGGTTAGCTAAGTGTGAATGCAAAGAAAATATTCTTGAAGAAATTAAAAGTGCAACATCAGTGAACACACAAATGATACAAGGCAAAAAGGTTTTATTGCTGATACGAAGAAAGTTTGAGTGATATGGATAGATCAAACCAGCCACATTTTCTTATGCTAATGCAGAGGAAAGCCCTAACTCTCTTTAATTCTATGAAGTCTACAAGAAAGTGAGAAAGCTGCAGAAGAAAAATTTGAAGCTAACAGAGGCTGATTTATGAGGTTTAAGGAAAGAAGTCATCTTTGTAACATAAAAGTGCAAGGTGAAGCAGCAAGTGCTGATGGAGAAGCTGTATCAAGTTATCCAGATGAAATAGCTAAGATAATTGATGAAGGTGGCTACACTAAAAACAGATTTTCAGTGTAAATGAAACAATCTTCTATTGGAAGAAGATGCCTTTTAGGACTTTCATAGCTAGAGAGGAGAAGCCAATGTATGACTTCAAAACTTCAAAAAACAGTTTGACTCTCTTCTGATCGACTAATGCAGCTGATGACTTTATGTTGAAGCCAATGCTCATGTCCAACAAACTCTTAGGGCCATTAGAATAAGAATTATGCTAAATCTAGTCTGTCTGTGCTCTAAAACTGAAACAACAAAACTTGGATGAAAGAAGAACCTTAAACAAAAAGACTGTTTATAGCATGATTTACTGCATATTATAAGCCCACTGTTGAGACCTACTCATTAGATAAAAAGATTAGTTTGTTTTTGTTTTTTTGTTTATTTGTTTACATTTTATCAAATTAAATCCAAATTTTATTAAGGATTTCAATTTATGTATTTCAAATTTCTAGAATGGAATGGAATCATAAACACTGACATCCCTTGAAGTTCAATTTTATAAAGAAAATTCTTCTGCAAACTTCATCCCCATTATAGAACAAGACTAGGTATGATCTACATCTTCACTTTGGCAATAGCCATTTCCTAAAAGAATGAAAAAGATGATTTTGCTACTTCGATTCATTAAAAATGGGATTCTATCTTTAAAGTTCAGAAAAAGCTGCATTTAGATGAAATATGGTTACAAAAAAAAAAAGGATCAAAGTGTCTAATCAAAGCGAAGGAAATTATTTTGAAAATATAGAGGAAAAAGCTATTATAATTGGATAAGGATTTCCAGTAGTAAGCTAAAATCTCAGGAGAGGAATGGATAGCACTACAAACAATGTGTTCACGTTCAAAGACCTTAACACTAACTTCTGAAAAAGGAATTCTTCATCACCTCTAAAAATGAATTCAATGTAATTTTACTAAGAGCAGGAAATCTAGACCTTCCTCTAATGACAATCCAATAGTCCATTCTTGCTGTAGCAAAAAAACAAACAAACAAACAAACAAAAAACGTTCACCTCCCAAATTAACACTAATTAGCCTGAGGTATTATAAATATGGCTCTACAGTCTGAAATTTAATGGTATCTTTCTTCAAAAATAGTCTTATTTCCACTTTAGTCTCATGACTATAATACTATAGTGCTATCCCTGTAGTATTTACTGCAATACAGTCATAAAAATATCTGAAAAAAGAATTATTGGACCTTGTGAAATAGTGCATCCATCCACTTTAGCAAGACAACTCTATGATTAAGAAGTTCCAGTATGACCACACCCAATAAGTGTATTAGATTGTTAATGGATTATTGTGTTATAGGTGACATAGTTAACTGTGAAGCAACCTGATTCAGTATAGTTACTGGTACCAGAGTGAGGTGAATAAAACAGGATTTTCAGAAGGTAGCCTGAATTTAACTGTACTTTTAAACTTAACTTCCATTAACTAAGCATCTTTTCTTTGTGGTAGAGTCTACCTTCTGCTTCCCTTTACAATGATGTGAAAAGGGTGAATTTACATCATTGGACAAGCCTATTTTCAAGTTATTTGTTGTTTGTTTGCCTGTTTTTGTTTTTGCAGCCTAAAATAAAAATTTCAAATACAATTTTAGTTCTTACAAGATAATTTCTTAATTTTGTACCAATTCAGATAGAAGCAGAGGCCTAGCTTGGATTAAGGGTTATACTCAGTTTTTACCACATTATTGAAAAAAAAGAGTACTGGCTTTGGAAAAAGATACTATACTAATAAGCAGTGTTAAAAAAAAAAAAGAAAAGAAAGAAAAAAAAGAAGGAGAAAATCTTAATTTGATTTGATGCTTAAAAAAAATCTTGACTTGATACTAAAAAAAACAGTTAGTTTTCTTTGGGTTAGAGCTAGAGAGAAGGCCCCAAGCTTCTGTGGTTTCTTCTCATTCTTATTGCTTAAAGTATGAGTATGTCACTTACCCGGGCTTCTGTTTACTATGTATTAAAATGGGCAGTACTGTTTACTTAACTACTTCATGGATGTGTTAAGGCGTATTGAGTTAAATCTCATAAAATATTTCTCAATCTCATTAAAAGCTCAAAATTTTGGGCCTTTGTAATGCCAGCGTGACACTCAGCATTTTGTTCACACAATGCTTTGATAGCTAAACTGGAAAACAAAGGTTAAATACCTCTGTTCTGGATCTGAGCAGGCAGCACTCTTTGAGATCTTTCTGTGGCTTCTATTTTTTTAAAAAGATTACTTTTGAAAGGTTACTGCTCATTGACAATGCACCTGGTCACCCAGAAGCTCTGATGCAGATGTACAAGAAGATTAATGTTGCTTTTCATGCCTGTTAAAACACCACGCTTTCTGCATGTCATGAATCTATGACTAATTTTGAATTTCGAGTCTTATTATTTGAGAAATAAATTTTGTAAGGCTATAAATGCCATAGATAGTGGCTCCTTTACTGGATCCAGGCAAAGTAAATTGAAAACCTTCTGGAAAAGATTTTCTATTTTAGATGCCATTAAAAACATTCATCTTTATAGGAGAAGGTTAAAATATCTACATAAACAAGAGTTTGGAGGAAGTGATTCCAACCGTCATGGATGACTTTGAAAGGTTCAAGACTTCAGCAGAGGAAGTCACTGCAGATGTGGTAGAGATAGCAAGATAACTAGAATTAGAAGTGGATCCTAAAAATGTGGTTTAATTGCAGAAATCTTATAATAAAACTGTAGCTAATGAGGAGTTGATTCTTAAGGATGAACAAAGAGTTTTCTCAAGAAGGAATCTACATCTGGTGAAGATGCTGCAAATATTGTTCAAATGACAGCAAAGGATTTAGAATATTACATAAACTTAATGGATAAAGCAGTGGCAGGGTTAGAGAGGATTGACTCCAGTTTTGAAAGAAGTTCTACTGTGAGTGCAGTGCTATCGAACAGCATTAGAAGTTACAGGTAAGTATTTCGTAAAAGGAAGAGTCAACTGATGCAGGAAACCTTATTTTTGTCTTATTTTAAGTAGTTGTCTACTCGGGAGACTGAAACAGGAGAACTTCTTAAATTGGGAAGGCAGTGAGTCAGGATCGCACCACTGCACTCCAGCCTGGGCAACAGATTAAGACTCTGTTTCAAAAGAAAGAGAAATTAAGTCACCCTTACCATTGCAGCCACCACCCTGATCAGTCAGCAACCATCAACACTGAGTTAAGATCTTCCACCAGCAAAAGGATTGTGACTCGCTGGAAGTTCAAATGACTCTTAACATTTTTTAGCAACAAAGTACTTTTTATTAAGGTTTGTACGTTGTTTTATAGACATAGTGCTATTACATAGTGAATAGACTACAGTAGAGTATAAATTTAACTTTAATATGCACTGGGAAACCAAAAAATTTGTATGACTTGCTTTATTGCAATATTTGTTTCATTATGATGGTCTGGAACCAAAGCAGGAATATCTCTAAGGTAAGTCTCTACATTTTGAATGTTATATTATAACATACAAAAATCCAATCTAATTAAATATATAGTATAATGAGTTTTTAAAAATGAATACAGTCATGTAAACACCCTCACCTTCAAGATATATACAAATTATAGTCAGAATTCCCTTATGCCCTGTAGAATCCACCCTCTTCTTTCAATACAAAGTGCTAGCAACCAGTAGTAAGTTAAGCTTTTCTTTAAATTTTATTTTTGACATGTTTTAAAATTATACACTGTTGCAAACATAATATAGAATTCTTGCATTGCCCTCATCCAGCCTCTCCTCTTGTTAACATCTCAAATTACCATAGAGCGCATATTAAAACTAAGAAAATTTATTGGAACTTCACCAGTTTATCCATCAATATTGCCTCTTTATTTTAGGAACTAATCTCCAAACCAACTTACATGTTCTCAGAGAAGTCCCCCATGAGGCATGATGATTAGATGCCTCATGGGTGACTCCTTTGAGAGCATGTAATAGTTCTTCTGCTTAAATTTTTGCACAATAATTTTAGCAACTATTTCAATCTAAGTCATGACAATTATTACTCTATATTCTAATGTTGATTTTCTATTTTTCTTATTCTTTTTTCTGTACTCAAAGTTTCATTGAGAATAATATACTTCAATTCGATTAACTTTACCAAACTAAGAACTATCTCATTTTATATGCTTGCACGATTTCTCATTTAACTTTATAATGGATGCAGATGATTAAAGTATAAAACTCCAATGAATTCAAAACTCTAAATTCAGATCAGCTCAACCTTTTGCAAACAGGTGAGTGGAATAATCTGTCATATTGTTGTCAATACTGTCAATCTTTCATGTTGCTTAAGGGGGTAGGAATTAATATTTTACAAGTCCTAATTTTTGCTAATTATTTATGAAAATAAAAATGTTCCTCATTCATTTAATGCACATGCATTCTAAATGCCACACATTTCACAGGCTTTAAAATTTTTTCCTCCATTTAATTCTCAAAAGCAAAAATTTATGGATGAAAAGTGAGGTTTACACATATACAAGGAGTGAAACATGGAGTAAGAAACATGTCTTCTCAGTGACATTTAATGATTGTTAAAATATCTCTTAGATTTCCAGACTGCAGTGCAATTTGGTCACAAACTACCCTGATTTAGTGAAAACCCTACAAGTTAAGGACACAGTCCCCAACAAACTGTCCTTATTTCAGATGTAACCACAAGTTTGAGAGTCCCTAGGCCATGAATTTTTCCAACCAACTGGCTATGAATTCAGAGATTCCCACAACCCCATCATGTTCAATGATTTGCTAAAATAGCTGACAGAAATCAGACAATTGACATGTACTCATGATTATAGTTATATTTTCAAATATACAAATCAGAATTAGCTAAATGAAAAGACACATAGAATGAGGTCTAAGAAGGTCTAGAATTCAGAGCTCCCATGTCCACTCCCCATGGAATCAAGATGTGTCACCATCTAAGCATATGCATGTGTTCACCAATCAGGAGGCACACCTGAGCTATGTGTCTGGATGTTTTATTGGACAAAAATTGACATAATTGAATCACTGGGCATGTGACCAAATTCAATCTCCAGCTCCCCTCTTCTCTCTGGAGAAATTGAGGTGATATCACCTGGCTCACACATGGTCTTTCTGGTAAGACCAGGCTTCATCCTGAGTGATCTCATAAGCATAAATTTAGATGCAGTGGAAAATAACACCATAAATAACAAAGACACTCCTATCACTTAGAAGATTTTATGCATTTATAAGTTATCTACCAGGAAGCCTGGGGAAAAAATAGTCAATTTTCTAAATATATGATATTAGCAGAAGTTAGCTAAATATATGAGAGAAGGCTCTGAAAAGCAAGTATACAAAAATAATGTTGAGATGTGTCACTATGAAGATTAGGAAGCTATTGCCAAACAGGTAATTTACCATTTGTATATTGTAGATAGAATGAGAAAGAAGGGAATCATAAAAATTATAGATCCTCTTTTTTATTTCTGTTGTGGTGTAAGAAGCTTGGAAGTTGCCACTTCATCCTAACAAAGGGTGAAAAGCTAAACAACTTGAAAAATTAACAACTCTTCTTAATAAAAGAAGTGAGATCATAGGGCAAACCACTACCTCCCAAATTGGAGAAACCAACACGTAAATAGAGGTAATCACAATTTACTACAGCAGGAACCCACAAGTGACAACCTCTGTTGGAACCAGTGCCAGGTAATAAAACCTGAACTACAATTCACAAATTGCTGGAGACTCAGTGTGGAAAACTCAGAGTTAAAATTCCAGCAGGGATCACTCACAGTAGGGCTCCCACAGTTTTATGAGTTTTACCCCCAGTAACTCTACAAGGTATTTACAATGACTACTAGAGAAAAATTGCCAGTTTCTTCCAGTATAATAATAATAAAAAAAATAAAATAAAATAAAATAAAATAAAAAAAACACTGAGCACTACAAAAAAAAAAAAAAAAAAAAAAAAAAAGAGGGGTGGTAAAGGAAATATTTTGAAATATGCCACAGAGGTGTCTTGTTCTTAACAAGGTCTCCTTTCAGTAAAAACATGTTTACTAGAGCTTAAAGTGCTGGTGTTTTATCAGAAACTAACTGACCTGGGGAAAGGAAATATTCAACTCCAATTAGATATAGTATTTCACATGGAGGAAGAAAAATACCCAATTCAAATTCCCTCTAATCTTCCAAGTAACAGAAGGGAAATACTCCAATGCAGCCCACTGTAGATCTCTTGTCTTACAAGGGGAAAGAATGTGACTGAGGAGCACATGAAAAATGTACACTCTAGAGATACAAGCTCAGTACATTACTGAGACCTAATCATACAACTACAGAATGCGAACCCTCCCCCTACACCTTGCCACCACACTTCTAATGGCATATTTGTATAGTTTCTTTTATTCAGTACATCACGTCCAACTATCAAGAAAAAATTATAAGATATATTAAAAGGCAACTAACACAGTTTGAAAAGAAAGAGCAAGTATCAAACCAGAATCAGATATGGGAAGTATGTTGGAATTACCAGACTGAAAACATAAAACAACTATGGATAATATTGCTAATAGTTCTAATGGATAAATAGACAAGAATTAAGAATAGAAGGACAATGTAGTCAGAGACAAAATAATTCTAAGAATTATTTTAAATGCTAGAGTTACAATGTATTGCCACAGAAGTGAAGAATGTCTTTCATGGTCTAATTAGTAGACTGGACAGGGATAAGAAAAGAATATCTGACCTGAGCTTGAGAATATTATAACAAAAACCTTCAGAACTGAAAAACAAAGAGAAGAATAAAAGGAACAGAATATCCAAGTACTGTGGGACATATGTCTAACATATATGTAATGGAAACACCACAGGAGAAGAAAGAGAGAAAAAATAACAGAAAAAATATTTGAAGCAATGGTGACCAAGCATTTCTGTAAATTAATGTCAGACACAAAACCACAGACCTAGAAAGGGCAGAGGACACCAAGAAAGACAAATAACAGAAAAAATATTCCTACACATATTATTTCTACATTACAGAAAATCAAAGATAAATAAAAGTTTTAAAAATGTCAACAGAAAAAGCTGTGATTTTTCTCTTTACCTGAATATATATAAACCAAACATATAATCTGCTATTCCTGCTGACATAAAAGAAATCTTTCTCACCAATACCTAGGAGTTTTTTAAAAAAATTAATAAATTTCAGAATACTTGCAAAAATAATGAAGCAATTTAATAAAAATATAAAGGAAAATGTTATAAGGAAGAAAACTCAAACCAAAAAACAAGAGTTTGATGCTGAAAGTATATGCAGCTAAAAAATTAAAAAGTGACTTAAATAGTGTAATACCAGAATGAGAACCTTACCTTGGATATGAAAAATGTAACTTTTGAAAAAACACACTAATTAGCAAATATAAAGGAAAATATCTGGCATGAGCATGCTAGTTCTTCAGAAATAAGATACATTTCTGTGCTGTTCAGTAAATGTTTCTGTGTAATGGTTGAGGATTACCAAGAAAAGAATCATTTAACTTGACTTTAGATCAATAAAAGTTATCCTCTTTGAAAAAGACAGACAAAATAAACATTTAAAAATAAACGGAACTTCAGCAGTCTATGGAGGCACTACTAAAATGTGTAATATAAGGATAATAGATGATTTCATAAAATGGTAGTTTCTACTTTCATGTAAAGTGGATACAATGCTATCTCTAAGTAGAGTATGAGAAGAGAAGAATATAGGAGTATCACTTCTACTTTGGATATTACAAGTTCCAAAAGGACATCATCCCTATCCAAAAACCAAAGGCTGGGTGATCTAAAAAGTCATAATTTTTCCTGAGATTATCAGAGGGCTAACATTAAAAGCAAACAAATGAACTTTACTCCCAAGAAGTTAGAATAAATTCTCCAAGTATAAATGAAATATACTTACTATTTCACCCTTGGAAGAACACAGGAGAAAAGGTTTGCCACCATTAAAGCAGTTAGAAGAAAGTAGCTAAAAACTGTAAATCTTGAAGATCACCCAACACAATAGTTAGAAACTCTGTTAACAACAAACAAGCAAACAAAAAAATATTTCACTTGCAAGATCTTTTCCACGAGCTTCTACCTTTTGCTCATGACAAACAAACTCTTGGAGATGGGACAGAGCCATTTTAAGTGGTACACAGGCACAAAATCAATGCCCATTTCTAAACTCATCTGTCATCAGAATGAAAGGCTTAACTGAAAGAAAAAAACCTGCCCCCAAGTCCCAAAGCCGAGGAAATGATTGGATGGCTATAGAAGCAAAACGTATATTTTTTTGAGGACAAGATAGCAAATCTTCCTGTCCCAATATAAGTCTTGTCTTGTAAGGAGCCACAGCAACCTGGGTTGACTGCTGAGGGACAGACAGAAAGCTCTCCAGCTCCCAATCAGAGAAGCACATTCTGCTTCTGTAGAAGTAATAGACCCAAAAGGAGTGTGCGCCTGGGAAGGAGAAAAAAGAAGACTGTACCTATAAGGTTATAAACTTGACATCCAGATAATACCAATTTCTATTTATTGAGCTCTCTGCAATGACAGATAGAATATATCGGGATTTTCATGTAAATGATTTCAATCAATACAAGAATATGAGTAGATGACACCCTATTTTGTAAATTAATTAACTAAGGATCCGAAAAGATAAGTAGCTTTATTGCGTTCCAACATTAAAAAGCAACAGAGCCGTAACATGATATTTTTTGTATCTGGTTTCAGTGGTCTTTCAATTTTACTCCATTCTTTCCCCTCCAACTCCTTTGATATAGGGATGAAGGATAGTTTTTCAAAAATAGTGATGGAAGCTGAGTATGTTTATGGTTTCAAAAAAACATCAAATAGTGGAATTAGAAAATATAGGAGCGATACTGTAGAACGTAATCAGAGTGCTGGAGATCACTAATATTAGTAGAAAGACTGCATTTTTTAGAAAGTTAAGGACTATTGTTTGAGAATCGAGAGAGAATGATAAATGTGGTGCAAAGTGAGAAGTTGAAATGTATTCTTGTCGATCTTTATTTTCTCTATAAAATAAGAGGCAGGGCGTAATCTAAACAATTATCTAAGAGAGATAATTAAATGGAAAGCTTGAGAAAGTGAAGAAATGTGGCTGTATTTGTTGATGGTTATGGGAGCAAGACTTACCCCCCCAAAAAAAATATATATATATATATATGTATACACACACACACACACACATACACACACACATATAAAATAAAAACAAAACCTGGTATGTGGCAGTGAGGGATATAAAGAAGCCATACAGAAATGTCTGGTTCTTATTTTTATTTCTCTGTTTGTTAGATTACATAGTTGATTATTATTGTTATTATTATTATTAAAACAATTGCCAAATTTTTCAAAAACTATCATGCTTCTTACATGAGACAAAAGCTTCATTCAATAAATTTTCCAAGACGAATTTTTGTCCACATTAAAAAAAAAAAACTCAGCCTAAAACTATGCAACTTTATGAGAGTACAATGCAAATTTTTAAATTCAATTCTTACTATACTACCAGAAAGATCCACTGTGAAAGATTTTTCTGGTATATCGTGTATCAGTGAATTGTCCCATCGTGTCTCTATCTCATGGTCAGTAACCATTCCCTGTTTCTTTCTCTTTCCTTGCATTTGATTTTCTCCTTTGCCTAATTTTTCTGATTTTGTCTCTATGGAGTTTCTTCCAGCTTCAGGCTCACATGTTGACTTCTCTACCTGATGATCTGCAGAGATACTCAGCTCAAAACTCCATGGCTTAGCAACTTCATTGCAAAGAGGCTTTTAATCTGAATTTTTAAATAAGATTCATGAATTGGATTCAAATTCATGTGTAGTGGTGAATTAAATAGTTGCTAATAAAGCCTTCATATAGCTCAGATTGGTCCATTCGAATATACTGAATGATTTCAACCTTGGAAAATCTAATGGATTTTTAGTTCTCTTAATTTAATACCTTTTGCCATATAGATAATTTCATAGTATGAATAAATGTTTATTTATGGACTACATTGTATAAATTTGAATCATTTACTACATTTGAATAGTTCTTGACATTGAACTTTAAAATGAAACCTTTTTTAATTGACAATCTTGGAAGTGGATACTACTCTGAAGTAAAACTAAAAAAAGTTTAAAACAGCAAAACTTCTAAACTGTTGTTCCTCTATTTTTATTGCTCTCCTTAGTGAGAAATCAGACTAGTTATTGAAGTAAGTTGGGAAGATATTTAACATTCACTTTCATGTTAAATGTTCTATCTCTGTATCAATTGCATATAATAATATAAGAAAATATATTTCTCTAGAAGAATAATATTGAGGATGCTATGTATATTTTTATGTAAATAGCAAAAGCAAACACATGATCAAACAGATAAGTTATAGAATAAAACTCAACAAACAAATATCCATTCAATAAAATTTCCTTCTATCTCTTTTATTCTAAGTTCTCTACTTCACTATATTATTCTAGGTTCTCCTCCTCTGCCTTTGGCAATGCTATAAATTAATATTTTTTAAAAAAATCAACTTTGTTTTTTATTAGCATTGTTTTGGTAGTGGTTAATAATTTATAATAGATAAACGAAAGACAAAAGTTCAGGGCAATTTGCATTCCGAAAGAAAAGATATGTGAACACATAGAGAAAAACACTGAGCTAGAAGATGAAGTTAACAACAACACAAATCGACAGTAAATTCATCACAGCCTCCTTTTGAGTTTGTGCTGTACAGTTGCTAATGAGGCTAATGTGTTACAATTGCAGTGAATTTTAATTATTTAACTCACTCAGCCCTCTTTGTCACTCTATCTCCCTTATCCAGATATATGGTCTCCTTTGGGAGGAACAGTTTTGACTCACTCCTCATCTAATGATGTATAATTCTTTTTGAATCTTGGCAATCATAGTATATTACCTCTAGACCAAAAGATTGGGCTAAGAAATTGATAAATATGTAAGCATATACAAAATAGTACTTACTGTAGAAGACTAAAATCATGGTTATGATTAGTTTTGGGAGTATTCAGAAAGAATGAAAATGCTTGAAAACAAGACTAAGAAAAAAGGGATTATTATTAGAATAAATAGTATGTATTCTCTTCTAAACAGAATATGAATATATTAATTACTTTTTAATTTTTTATAGAAAAACAATAAACTATACAAATATTATAAAAAAAGATTAAGCTAATCTCACTTTTAACTTGGATGGTAAATTTCTAAAAAATTATAATAACAATAATAAGCAAATAAAATCTAACAATATATGATTTATATTACAACCTATTGTTTATCTCAAATACACAAGTATGGGTTAATGTTGGAAAATCTACTCACATATTTTATCACTGAAAGAGTCAAATGAGAAAAAGAATAAACCACCTAATATTAATAGATGCAGATCAATAGATGCAGAAATAGAATTGAATAAAATTTAATAACCTTTTAAAAAAGAAAAATAGAAATTGTTTTGAAGTGAAAAAATAGAAGTTTTCTTAACTAGACAAAATATATCTACAAAAAGACTGTGGAATATTAGCACGATGCAGCAATGTAATACCAAGAACAGAAAAAAGATGCCCACTTACATCACTTCCATTTAACATTGTAATGAATGTTCTAGGTAGTCCATGAGAAAGAAAAATAATGCAGCACACAGTAAATGAAATTAAATAAAATCATTGGTTGCCATCTTCTACATTAAACAATCCAAAAATCAAAACTATGAATAAACCCAAAAATCAAAACTATGAATAAGCCCCGCTAAATTATGAGAAATTTCAGCAAGTTTACTAGATTTGAAATTATCTAAATATTTAAATATAAAATGTCTAAATATCTAAAGCCAATATAGGATTTTATAAGAGCAACAAAGAAAAACACCATATAAATTAAAATAATGCCATTTATAATGGCACAACAATTGGGAAATATGTAAGAATAAACCTAAGAATAGACTTTATGGAGAAAATTATAAAAATATCGAATGGCATAAATTAAAAGTTAGATGCATAAATGTGAAACTACATCATCTTTGCATATAGAAAGAACAAAATTCATTATAAAGCATTAGAAATTAAGATTGTTTGACACAATACAGACTAATTGACAAACAGGTAAAACATAGACCTCCACATGTGGAAAAATGTGACAAGAAAGATGAAATAACAATCAATGGAAAAAAAGATAATATGCTGCAGATGACCACGTAAAATAAAATATTATTTTAAAAATAATTGATCGTAAATTAATTGTAATTACAATTGGAAATCATAAAGTCACAGACCAGTTGAGAATAAAAGGATTAAGAAAATCATGCCCACTGGGCACAGTGGCTCATGCCTGTAATCCCAGCACTTTGGGATGCTGAAGCAGATGGGTCACCCAAGGTTGGGAGTTCAAGACCAACCTGACCAACATGGAGTAACCCCATCTCTACTAAAAACACAAAATTAGCCGGACGTGGTGGCACACACTTGTAATCCCAGCTACTCAGGAGGCTGAGACAGGAGAATCGCTTGAACCCAGAAGGTGAAGGTTGTGTTGAGATGAGATCGTTCCATTGCATTCCAGCTTGGGCAACAAGAGTGAAATTACATCTGAAGAAGAAGAAAGAAGAAGGAGGAGGAGGAGGAGGAGGATGAGGGGGAGGAGGAGGAGGGGGAGAAGAAGAAGAAG
Source organism: Mandrillus leucophaeus (assembly GCF_000951045.1). Taxonomy (NCBI): domain Eukaryota; kingdom Metazoa; phylum Chordata; class Mammalia; order Primates; family Cercopithecidae; genus Mandrillus; species Mandrillus leucophaeus. Next base: position 169,761 of record NW_012099165.1, on the reverse strand, counting down.
AGGAGGAGGAAGAGGAGGAGGAGGAAGGAGAAGAAGAAGAAAAGTCATGCCATGAGAACACTAACCAATAAAGCTTGTGAGGCTATATCATTCAAAGTGGACATTACAACAAAATATATTAGTAGTAGTAAAGAGGATATTTCCAAAGTCGGCATAACGAAGAAAGTAGTAAAGATAAGATCAGGTAAGCAATACTATATATATTTTATTTACAGAAAAGCAATAAATAAATAAATAAATAAAATCAATATAACCAAATACTGGGTCTCTGATTTAAAAATTTATGAATTTCTAATAACACACTGAGAAAAAGAGAGAAGATACCAACTAAAAACAGTAAGAATAGATGAGGAGAGATTAATAGATCCTACAAATATTAACCAAAAGCTCCCTTATGAAGAGGGAGGTAACCTGAATAGGTATGTATCTACTAAAAACATCAATTTCATAGTTACAAATATCCCACCTAAGAAAATTCAGGAACAGATGGCATTACTGTGAAATTCTACCCAGCACTGAAGAAAGAAGTGATATTAATCCTGTAATCATTCTTTCAATAAATAGAACACATTGCAATTTATTTTATGAGGCCAACATGACCTTGATAGCAAAGTAAGACATACTACAAGAACAGAAAACTCTGCGCCTATGCCTCTTAGGCATATAAGTGCAAAACTTAACAAAGTTGTATGCAATCAAATTGAGTAATAAATAAATTTTAAGAACGCATCATGATCAAGTGGGGTCTATCCTAGAAATGATAGATTGGATAAACATCTGAAAAATTCAGTCAATGTGTCATGTACTGTCAGGTTGGTGCAAAAGTAACTACGGTTTCTGCCATCATAATAATAAGCTAAAGTGAGAAAAACAAAACAAAACACCAAACAAAAACAATATGATCATCTCAAGAGATGTATAAATGTACTTGAAGAAAGTCAATATCCATTGCTCTTGAAAACTATCAGCAAATTCAGAATAGAAGAACACATTCACAATCTGATAAAGAGCATTTACAGCAAAACATAAAGCTTATGCCATACTTTTCAAAAAAATATTAATTCTTCCTCTGTGATTTTGGGAGGAAGTCATTGATGTACACTTTTATTCTTTCTGTTTGCCATTATACTAAAAGGATTTAGCCATTACAATAAGATAAGAAAAATAAATTAAATGCTTATATGTAAGAAATAAATAAATAGAACTGTCTTTATTTGTAAACAATAAATTATCTGTTTAGATAACCTCACATAACCTAGAAAAATGCTTCTAGAACTAAAAAGCTGTTTAACAAGGTCACAGATCATGGTTTAAGTATAAAAAAATCAAAAGACTACTGTTATGCTAGCAAGGAACTAGTGAAAATTGAGTTTGTGTCGTTTGTAGGGACATGGATGCAGCTGGAAACAATCATTCTTAGCAAACTATCACAAGAACAGAAAACCAAACACCGCATGTTCTCACTCATAGGTGGGAACTGAACAATGAGATCACTTGGACTCGGGAAG
>NW_012099165.1:163003-165408 GCF_000951045.1 Mandrillus leucophaeus | reverse complement strand
AATTCTTTCCCAAAAATATATATTGTAAAATACGAGTGTAAATGCAGCTGGACTTTATTTCTGTAATTAACATAAGAAAAGCAGTAAAGACTTTCTTCTTAGAGAACACATGCTTCTTTCAGCATCCATAAAAATTAGCACTTTATGAATCATCACAACTTAAATTAGTGGTATGAGACACAATACAAAATGCCACCAGAAATCTTTGAAAATGCATTCTTTCATTTATTTAGTGCATGTATTTTAAAATTCACTTTTCTTTCTGGGTTATAGAACATTTGGTTCTTTCTGCACAACATTTCATCATGTGGTGTTCTCATTGTACCATTTTCAGCAAATGAATACTGAATAGCAGTTGCAAAGCTATTTTGATGGAGTTCTGGTTTGGAGCAGACAATGAAATCCCTAGAAAAATGAGCTATTACAATTTCTGAATGAATTGAAATGTGAATATCTTCCACATTTATATGTATTTAGATAGTTTTTATAATGCCGTATTACTTGTACAGAACTAAGGTAGTGTGAGAAACGATTATAAAGTAGAAAAGTTAGAGGAGATGATAAAGAGTCTGGCATACAAAAAAGTTCATTGATTTTGCAGTAAATATAAAAATCACTTAAAATTTTCTGCAATAATTTGAAACTGAAATTATATTAGCATTCCACCAAGGTGAACAATTTTATATTATTACCTCTGATGAGATTTATGAAATGATGTACCAATTCAATGCTTGTGTATAAAGACGTGGGAAGGGAAAAATGTTTGCTTTAAAAAAACACATCTGTAATATAGGACTATGATCACATCTATATATGAAGAAGTATCTTGTGTATGTACTTGTATCTATGTTATTATTGATTACTCTGGAAAATAATCAGCATTGAAATAGCAATAGTAGCATGGCAGTAAATAAATAATGTTTGTAAGGTACCTGACATGATCAAGATAGCTAAAATGAAGGAGCAAGGGCTTTACGTAGATTACACATAATAATAATACAATAGTAATAGTATCAAGTTCAACATATCCCAAGATAATTTCAGTTCGTTAAATTGAAGGATTTTTGACAGATTTATAATAAGTAAAATAATGGGTGTGTTTATTACAAGACTCATGAGTCCAAATAAAGTTTTGGAAATCCATGTTGTTAACTGGAAGAAGTAGAATATTTTTGACGATTGCAGAAAATTTATATAAAATAAAATGTGGTATATTTTATGCCACCAAAATTTCATTATTTTACACTTTCTAGGCAAATTTAGGTTTTAATTTGACAATAAAATGTAGACAAGAATTTGTAGAGCACAGGTATACAAACTAGTCCAATATTGAAAACCAAACTTTCAATTTTTGTTTCAGAGCTACTCCACTTTAATTCTTATTGATTTGCTTAATATTTCATGATCTGTTACCTGTCTGAATTATCTTAATAATATGTCACTGATCATGCAATTTATAATTTTTTGGCCAGTATTACATGCATACTCCTATTTTCAAAATTAAATGAAAACTCACTGGTGCTATAGCTTTTAATTAAAGGGAGGAAGGAAGGTGGCGTAAAATCATGGTGTAAATAAAATAGAAAAAGTCAAAATACATGGGTTTGGATCCTAGGTTTGTCATTTCCTACCTGTGGTCTTAGATAGAAAATGTTGATTCATATATTTGGGCTTCAGTTGTTTTTCTTTTTCTTCATTCTTTTTGTAAGTGGATTTATGTCACTGATTTTCAAACAGTTGGTCAAAAATACCTATGTTTCTAAAGAAATGCTTCCAAATCCAAATCCTCAAAAAGGATGCCTATATAAGGATATTGTGGACTCTGTTTTATCCTTCACATTCTAAATGGCATCATTTAAAGAAACATCAATTTTTTAATATATGAGGGTCCTACATAGGATATAATCATAAAAATAAGTAACCCGAATAGCATCTGCAAAAATGGCAGAGATGGCAGGTTCTTGGGCCTTTTCCTCTGCAGAAACACTGAAGACACATGCAAAAACTATCAGAATAAACTTAGTAAGACTCTGAAAAACAGTTAAATACTTATAACAACCAAGTAAATGCTGATCAAGGAAAAGGAAATGTAAAAACAATAGAACAGCTGCATGGCCATTTCATTTGTCTTTGCTCTATGCCTTTTCCTGGTTTTATGGGAGTCTTGAGGACAGTAGTTTTATATTCCCAGGATAAAAAGCAGGTTCCTGTTCCTGGAAGGAGCAGGGAAGAACTAATCAAAGTATCGTGTTTCACTTGAAGAACTGAGACAAGGCACTTGTCTGTTTTGTCTAATTCAGAACTCCCTCAGGGCAAGAAAGTAAAAGGAATTTGTAAAAACTGTTCTTAGGCAAAGTACACCCTGCAGCCATCTGGGGAAAATAATAATAATAATAATAATAATA
>NW_012099165.1:157422-161053 GCF_000951045.1 Mandrillus leucophaeus | reverse complement strand
AAGGAAAGCACTTTATATATGGATCAGAAGACTCGTAGTTAATATGGCAATTCTCCTCAAATTGATCTGTAGACATACTGCAGTTCCAATCAAAATCATGGCAAAAAGTTTGTTTTGTTTTAAAAAATGACAAGCTTGTTTCTAAAGTTTATATAGAAAACAGTAGACCTAAAATTGTCAACACTGTTTTCAAAAATAAAACATTTGGAGGACTCACATTACCTGATTTTAAGAATTAACATAAATCCTCAGTAATCAACTGAATATAGTAGTCACAGAAATTAACAAGACAGAATACAGTCCTGAATTATACATGTATGATAATATAAGTATTTCAATTTAAAACGGACTGTCTTTTCAGCAAATGGTGCTGGATTGATTAGGCATCTATATGTAATTATATCTAACTGGACCTTAAATGTCTTTCTTATTTTTCATTTGGGTGACAAGTAAATCATTTTGTCCAGTACAGTTTTTCCCTCTAACATCCTGCTTTTTGCCTAAATGGAAGAAAATGATACTGAGATTCTTGATGATTTAGCTGTTAAACACCTTGATTTTATGTTGTTCTTAAATCTTAGAGCTAGCATAAGCTAACATAAATCTTAGCTCTGTTACTCAATTGATCTGTGACTTGCAACAACTGAATTAAATCCTCTAATATTTGTTAAAGTGTTTATCATATGCAATTGATAAAGCTACTTGATCTGTCTGCTGCAAGTATTATATTAACATAGTGACCCACCCTTAATAAATTATTATTACTTAATATAGCTACTATTATTTTTGTAGAATTTCCAAAACACTTTGAAATATTGGTATTTAAAAATGATGTTAATCAACTTATGATATAATATATAATAAGTATATACTAACATAATGAAACAACAAATAATGGCCATCAGAATTTGTAATTGACATTTAATTTTTTAGTTATTACTTAGCAAATTAAATTACATTTTTGTATTTCAAATTTTCCGTGAAACTATGTTGCTATATGTCTTTCATAACTACATATATTCTGTAAATCTAGTCTCTCCAAAAGTGAAATGACAAGCGTTAAGGGGTCAGACAATCCCTTTCACTTTTACTTGCACTATTGTTGGATATATTAGATTCAATATCGTAAGTGGCATGTTTTGCATCTGTAATACTGTAAAAATATTGTATATTTAGTCAGTCATGTGGGTATTATAGCAACAATACAGGTTTGAATAGCAAAGGAGTTTCAGCATATAAAAGGAGATGCTTCAGTATACTGTAAAGGCTTAATATACCTATGAATATGAGAAACTTTTCAGGCTTCTCATGTATTTACCACTAAATTAATAAGTGTCAAAGAAGAAACTGTGATCTGAAAATATCACACCTAGAATTTGAGAATTTGGCATTAGTGCTAGCCTAACTACCATCATACTTTCTGCATGTGTGAATTTTGTAATACATGAGATATTCAACTGATTACAAAAAAAACTTTTAGTTTTTTTTTTTTCGCCTGTTTTTATTACAAAGCATTGAAGAGTCAAATTCCTGTTAAAGAAATTATCTGAATAAATTTGTAGAATAGGAAATTGGAAGTCTTTATCAGAAGAAAAGAGGTTTGCCAGATATGGTGGCTCACGCCTGTAATCCAAATACTCTGGGAAGCCAAGGTAGGAGGATCCCTTGAGCCGAGGAGTTCAAGACCAGCCCGGGCAACCTAGCAATAACCCATATCTGTTTAAAAAAAAAAAATTACAAAGAAGAAGAAAAGAGGCTTATCACAAATATTTGAGTCCTGAAACTAAATGTCTTGATTCACTAGAACCCCAAAAGAAACACAAAGATTAAAAAATCAATCTATTAAAGCTAATTAACATAATTCAGTATTTTTTCCAAAATGTGATTAACTTTTTGGGGGGTATTTTGTTTAAAACACATACCTGAGTAATTTCCCTGTTGATTTGACTGACAATAGATACCGATGTGCTGAAATAAAAAGGAGTTTTTATTTATAAGGATAAACAAATGCCAAGTAAACTTTTAAAAGCCATTGTTTTGTCCCAGTACTAATAATATCCATTACCTAAATGCTATAATTCTTTCCCAAAAATATATATTGTAAAATACGAGTGTAAATGCAGCTGGACTTTATTTCTGTAATTAACATAAGAAAAGCAGTAAAGACTTTCTTCTTAGAGAACACATGCTTCTTTCAGCATCCATAAAAATTAGCACTTTATGAATCATCACAACTTAAATTAGTGGTATGAGACACAATACAAAATGCCACCAGAAATCTTTGAAAATGCATTCTTTCATTTATTTAGTGCATGTATTTTAAAATTCACTTTTCTTTCTGGGTTATAGAACATTTGGTTCTTTCTGCACAACATTTCATCATGTGGTGTTCTCATTGTACCATTTTCAGCAAATGAATACTGAATAGCAGTTGCAAAGCTATTTTGATGGAGTTCTGGTTTGGAGCAGACAATGAAATCCCTAGAAAAATGAGCTATTACAATTTCTGAATGAATTGAAATGTGAATATCTTCCACATTTATATGTATTTAGATAGTTTTTATAATGCCGTATTACTTGTACAGAACTAAGGTAGTGTGAGAAACGATTATAAAGTAGAAAAGTTAGAGGAGATGATAAAGAGTCTGGCATACAAAAAAGTTCATTGATTTTGCAGTAAATATAAAAATCACTTAAAATTTTCTGCAATAATTTGAAACTGAAATTATATTAGCATTCCACCAAGGTGAACAATTTTATATTATTACCTCTGATGAGATTTATGAAATGATGTACCAATTCAATGCTTGTGTATAAAGACGTGGGAAGGGAAAAATGTTTGCTTTAAAAAAACACATCTGTAATATAGGACTATGATCACATCTATATATGAAGAAGTATCTTGTGTATGTACTTGTATCTATGTTATTATTGATTACTCTGGAAAATAATCAGCATTGAAATAGCAATAGTAGCATGGCAGTAAATAAATAATGTTTGTAAGGTACCTGACATGATCAAGATAGCTAAAATGAAGGAGCAAGGGCTTTACGTAGATTACACATAATAATAATACAATAGTAATAGTATCAAGTTCAACATATCCCAAGATAATTTCAGTTCGTTAAATTGAAGGATTTTTGACAGATTTATAATAAGTAAAATAATGGGTGTGTTTATTACAAGACTCATGAGTCCAAATAAAGTTTTGGAAATCCATGTTGTTAACTGGAAGAAGTAGAATATTTTTGACGATTGCAGAAAATTTATATAAAATAAAATGTGGTATATTTTATGCCACCAAAATTTCATTATTTTACACTTTCTAGGCAAATTTAGGTTTTAATTTGACAATAAAATGTAGACAAGAATTTGTAGAGCACAGGTATACAAACTAGTCCAATATTGAAAACCAAACTTTCAATTTTTGTTTCAGAGCTACTCCACTTTAATTCTTATTGATTTGCTTAATATTTCATGATCTGTTACCTGTCTGAATTATCTTAATAATATGTCACTGATCATGCAATTTATAATTTTTTGGCCAGTATTACATGCATACTCCTATTTTCAAAATTAAATGAAAACTCACTGGTGCTATAGCTTTTAATTAAAGGGAGGAAGGAAGGTG
>NW_012099165.1:111693-156687 GCF_000951045.1 Mandrillus leucophaeus | reverse complement strand
AATAATAATAATAATAATAATAATAGCTCAAAGAAATTATAGAGAACTGAATTTCTAGGAGGAAGAGCTAGAGAGAGGTATTTTGGTTTGGGTTTATTATTATTATTATTAAAAAACATTCAAAGGGACATTCAAAAGTAGCCATGTGTAGTGTGGAATGTATAAAGTCATGTTACCATCTAGGGCATACCATATACTCAGAAAAAGACTTAGGAACACCTTCAGCTTTTACTTCTGGCTATTCTGTAGTCTCAGTGTAAGTGAGGAATGTAGATAAGGCAGAATTATAAACAGCCTTGCTAAAACTTGCAGAACTGCCCCAGCACAGAGCAAATTTGCAAATATTCAGATGAATTTTATCCCTTCCCTCTTTCTCTCTCTGACTTTTGTTGGCTTCTGGCATTCAGGAAAATCCCTGTCAACACTAGCTGAGCACAAGGTATTTGAAAAAAAGAGAAAGAGACCACAGATGACCAATAATAGACACTTTACAAAAATAGTTTAGAAAGGTCACTAGACAAACATACAAATAGCTCACCAAAAGCAATATTAAAAGCCAGAGAAAAGAGAAAAGTTTTATTTTCAGAATTACCACATTATAATATTCAAAATGTCTAGATTTCACAGAAAAATATGAAGCATTCAAAGAAATGAAAAAGTATGACCCATTCCCATAAAACATTAACAGAGACTGTTTCTCAGGAAGCACAGATAATGGAGTTAATAGACAAAGACGGTGACTCAACTATCTGAAATATGCTCAGAGTTAAAGGATACAATGAACAAAGAGCTAAAGAAAACCAGGAGAATAATGTGTGGTGATAAGGTTAGGTTTTGTGTCCCGACCTAAATCTCATCTTGAATTGTAATCCCCAGGTGTTGAGGGAGAAATCTGATAGGAGGTGATTGGATCATAGGGGAGATTTCTTCCATGTGATTCTCATGATAGTGAGTGAGTTCTCATGAGATCTTATGGTTTTATAAATGTTTGGTAAGTTTCTACGTTGCTCACCGTTCTCTCTCACCCGCTGTCATGTAAAATATGCCACTTCCTCTTCCACCATGATTGTAAGTTTCCTGAGGCCGCCCCAGCAATACAAAATTATGAGTCAATTCAATCTTTGTTTTTTAATAAATTACCCACTCCTGGATATTTATTTATAGCTGTGTGAAAACACAGTAACACATGTAGTAAATAGGGACTACCAACAGAGACATGAGTAATTTTACTCAAAAAAAAATTCTGGAGCTGAAAAGTATAATAACAAATAAAAACTTCCCTGGAAAAGTTCAAAAGTAGATTTGGGTAGGCATAAGAAAGGATCAGAGAATTTGAAAATAAAGCAGTTATAATTAACCAGTCTGAGGAGCAGAACACAAAAAGAATAAAGAAAAATGAACTAAGCCTAACAGATATGCAGAATACTTTTAAGCATGCTGATATACATATCATATACACATAGTGAAAATCTCAGACGGAGAAAAGAAAGAGACAAAAATAATCTTTGAAAAAACAATGTCAAAAAAGTTCCCTAAATTTGATTTAAAAAAAACTCACACAATGTACACATTTAGGAAACTCAATAGACTCCAAGGAAGTAAATGCAAAGAGATCAACACCAAGATATGTTATGATCACATTTTCAAAAATCAAAGACAAAGATGGAATCTTAAAAGCAGCGAAAGAAGCAATTCACCAATTAAGATTATCCATAATAACAGAAGGTTTATTATTATAAAACGTGGACATCAGAAGGACGCAAGATGACATTTTTAAAGCAAGGAAGAAAAGATGAAGAAAAGAAGAAAAGATTAAAGGAAGGGAATGGGAGGAGAGGGGAAGGGGAGGGAATAGAAGGAGGACCCATTAATCAACAATTCTACATCTGGCAAAACTCTCTACAAAAATAAGGAAGAAATTAAGATATAAGACAGTTTTAGATAATCAGAAGCTGAAGAAATTTATTGCTAGTCAATTTGTCCTATAAAAAAATGTTAAAGGGAGAACTTAAGGTTGATGAGAAATAACAATCAACAGAAACTCAAATATCACAAGAAGAAAATAAAATACTCTGGTAAATATGACAACATAAGTAAATATAAAAAGGAGTATTGTTGTATTTTTATTTTTAATTCCTCTATTATTTCCTAAGTAATTTCACAGACAGATGCATAAAACAGTAATTATAAAGCTATGTTAATGAGCACACACAATACTTAAGTTGTGACAAAAACAAAATAAAGACAGAGATAAACATGAGCAGAGTTTCTGTGTCCTAAGGCTAATATAATATTATTTAAGCTAGATTATTATAAATTTAGAATATTAATATTTCTCATAGTAACCCCTATGAAAAATTTTTAAAAATACACACATAAAGTAATGAGAAGAAATCAAAATGGTACACTACCAAAAATTAGAAACAAAAGAAGGTAAACAGAAACAAAAAAGGTATCAGACATACAGAAAACAAATAGCAAAGTTTTAGAAGTCATTTCTTCTCTATCATTTTTTTTCAATGTAAAAGAATTAAATTCTACAATCAAAAGGCAGAGTTTGGTAGAATGGATTAAAATAAAACACATGCTTCATTATATGCTGTGTAAAGTGACTCATTTTAGAGCCAAAGACACAAATAGGCTGAATGTGAAAGGATGGGAAAACAAAACAAAACAAAACCTTAAATAGTATCCAAAAAAAGAACTGGAAATGGCTATATGGTTGAGTATCTCTTATCCAAAATGCTAGGGACTAGAAAAAAAATCAGATACCTGATTTTTTCAGATTTTGGAGTACTTGCATTATACTTTCTAGTTTAGTATGGCTAATCTGAAAATATGGAAATCTCAAATGATCCAGTGAACATTTTCTGTTAACATTATGTTGAACCTCAAAGCATTTCAGATTTTGGAACATTTTAAATTTCAGATTTACAAATTAATAATACCAGACAAGATAAGAGAAAAAAAAAAAAAAAAAAACCTGTTACAAAACACAAACGACATTATGTAATAATAAAAAGTAAAATCATGAAGATGTGACAAATGTAAATGTAAGCACATATATGTTAGAGACAGACTCAAAATTTTAAGCAAACATTTGTAGAATTGAAGAAGGAAACATACCACTGTCCAGTACTAGTTAAGACTTCAATTCCCCACTTACAATAATGAATAGAACTTCTGTACAGAAAATGAATTAATAATAGAGGACTTGAGGACTGGAACAATATCATAAACCACCAATACCTAAAATACACAAAGAAATACACACACACTCTTCAGTCTGCCCTACAATAGTACAATAAACATTTTTCTCAAAAACACATGTAATATTCTTCAAGATAGACTATATGTTAGTCCATGAAATAAGTCTCAATAAATTAAAAATGTTTTAATGCATACAATTCGATAACCACAATGAAATGAAGCTGGAAATCAATAACAGAGGGAATAATAAAAAAAATCCAAATATTTGAAAATTAAACAACACACTATGCTATGGTTTGGCTCTCTGTTCCTACTCAAATTTCATCTCAAACTGTAATCCCCACGTGTCAAGGTAGGGACCTGGTGGGAGGTAATTGTGATACAGGAGTTAAAAAGTAATCACTTAGGCAGATAGCAAGGGTATGGAAATTCTCAGTAAGGCTTTTCTTTTTAATGAAAAGCAGCCCCAAATGATTTTCTAACAAAAAGCAGCCTGTAAAGTTGAGCTGTACACATAGACAAGCAAGCTGGGGGCTTGCACAGTGGATCCCCACAGGAACTAGAACTAGACATGTTCAAGATGGCGACTCTGTCTTCCCTTCTCTGCCAGTCAGGTGTACTATAAGGAGCAGACAAGATGGCGCCAATCAACTGGAAAACCTATTTGCATAATATGATTAGGGTAGGGATGACCAGCCTTCCCTGCATGCTATGTAAATGTTATACCTGATCAAACCAATCTGTAAGCTCTATGTAAACCAGACACTGCCTCCTCAAAGAGGACTAAAACATTCAGCGAATTTGCTGCCAGATGGTCTTTCCACTTGGAGACCCCTTCCTCCATAGAGGAAGCTGTTTCTCTTTCTCTTTTCTTCTACCTATTCAGCCTCTGCTCCTAAACTCCTCACGTGTGCCCTTGTCCTACATTTTCCTGACACACGACAATGGACCCCAGGGTATGTACACCAGAAAACACAGCCGCTTCATAATGGGGTCTTTTCTGGGGTACCAAGATACAACATTCATCTAAACAGTGAGAGGATTAGCAGACTCCAATTCTGTCCTTTCATTTTGAGGCTCTCAGATTCCATTTCAGAACCAAATTAAACCAAATACTAAGCCCCTTTCAGTCATTTAAAAAAATTAGCGTGGCTACCAGTCTTAGAAGACTTGGGGGACAGGCTTGGTGGGGAGAACATGGAAAATCGCTTAGTAACCACGGGTTACTGGGCATATTGGCCTTGTTTAAATCAGTTTTCTTTCATGGAGGACTTAGCCATCATGTGGTACTAGAATAAGTCCTGGGCAACTGAGGATTTCTGATCAGGGCTACCCCTGGGTGTTACCCATAGGCTTCTGTACTTACCCCAGCCTCCAATGGTCCCGATGCGGTGTTGGCAAGAGGATCTCCAACTTTTCTTGTGTAATTTCTTCCTTCCCTGTCCGCGGCTATCATATATATCTCTCATCCTCTCTGTGTATGCAATGTGTGGGAAGTTTTACAGTTCAGGGACATATCTTGTTTGGCAAGATTAAGGAATGTTGTACCAACCAGGGCTATAGCTCAAGAGAAGATGTCTTTGTGATTTTCTAGGAACAGAGTTTCCCCGCTGCCCCCAAACCAAGCAAAGTGAGCATCTCTCTCTCAGCCTTTGGTCTGGAGAACATAGGGCACATCCAGGTCTCTCTCTGCCATTGGCAAGGAGAGCACATGGCGTTTCCAGGTCTCTCTCTGCCCTTGGTCTGGAGAGCATATGGCATTTCAGGGTCACTCTGCCCTTGGGCTACAGAGCACATGGTATTTCAAAGTCAACAGCACCACCTAGTGGAATAGAGATCCTCTCCATGAGGCACATTGTGGGTCCTTCACCGAAACAGTTGCTTCCGGATTCTCTCCCCGTTTTGCGGCTCTCTATTACAAGCCAGGCTTCATACTGCTTCTGTAAATAGGAAAATTCTACCTTCAGCAACTAGGGCTAAAATGTCTTCCAAGACCAAATTAGCAAGAAAACGGCCATTTGGTCTCTACATTCTTTTAAGGCACCTATTCTGCCTCCAATTAGAGTGATACTTAATTACTAAGGGGATTTGAACTTTGAAAGTTATCCAAAACCATTCTTTAAGGGTAAACGCTTCAGCACTGGTCATAATAGCAGGATACAGAATTCAACCTAGCATGCCCTCTCCATGAAAGGGGCATTGCCAACCTATTACATAGTTTTCTTGAGATCTATTTTTCAGAGAGACAGGCAGGTCACACATGTCTAGGAAGTCAAAAGGAAATCATAAGCAGTAGACTAGAGCCACTTGGGTGAGCGTGACTAACCCCAATTGCTTAGTTTCTCTGGTTCTATGGCTGGGGGTCACACCTGCAACCAGGGGTGGAACATTCAACAAGGTGCCAGGATCCAAGAACCACAGAGGGAAAACAGCAAGAAGAACATTCCCACTGCCTTCTTCTCCACCCTGGCTCACACCACAAGGAAGGAAACCAAAGGAGCCCCTTTTCTTCATTTCTCTTTATCATCTTTGGCCGGTACTCCTCTGGAGTGAATTCTGAAGCTCTGTACTCCTTTGACCCTGAGACTTTTAAGAAAAAGTGGTTCATTTTCTTTTGCACATGGGTATGGCCTTCTTACCCTCTTGAACCAGTCAGTCCTGTGGAAGGAAGCCTTAGTTTTAATATTCTCCAACAAATAGATCTTTTCTGCAGACAGGAGGGCAAATAGTTCAAGGTACATTATGTATAGGCTTTCTTTGGCCTGTGAGAAAACTCAGAGCTTTGCAAGCATTGCACAATTGACCTAGGCCTGTTAATCATATCAGGCAGGGGATGATTCTCCAAGACTAGAAAAGCAACTTCTGGATGAACCATCTGAGGCAGCTATTGAGTGTCCCATTTCTTCCAGTCCCCCTTATCCAGGGCCACCTCCAACCACACCACCAGCTCTTCCACCTCCACCATCTCCAAAATTTCTCACTCCCCCACCGTTGCTCTTACCCCTACAGGAAATGCCCAATGGAGATTATGCCACTAGGGCTTACGTTCCCTTCTAATTGCAGGGCAAGTAAAAGGAGATTTAGGCTGATATTCTGATGGCCCTGATAGGTATATAGAAGCCTTTCAAAATTTAACTCAGGTATTTGACTTTTCATGAAGGGATGTTATGCTGCTCTTAAGCCAAACCTTAACTGCAGCTGAAAAGCAGGCAGCTCTACAGGCATCAGAGATATTCAGAGGTAAGTAATATTCTTCCTACAGAAGGCATAAAAGGAAAAGAGGAAATAGGTCTCAATAGGAAGGGAAGCAGTTCCTCTTGACAGACCTAACTGGAACCTCAATGACACTACAAATGAATACAAAATGAAATTTTTTTAATGTTCATATGCAAGGGCATACAAAGAATTAGGGCCAAACCTCTTAATTACTCTAAACTGTCCATAATAAACCAAAAGCCAGACGAGAATCCCAGAGCCTCTATAGAAAGATTGAGAGAGGCATGATAAAGCACACCTCTCAAACCTCTGAGTCAGTGGAGCGACAGCTCATCCTGAATGACAAGTTTATCACACAGGCAGCTTCCTATATTAGAAGGAAACTACAGAAGTAAGCTATAGGGCCAGATAGCACCTTAGAGAACCTCATGAAGGTGACCACCTTGGTCTTTTACGATAGGGATAAGGAGGAAATCTAGGAGAAGGAGAGGAATTAAGAGAATGACAAAAGCACTAATAGCTTCTTTGCAGGCTTAGAAAGTCCAGAATCCCCGAGGTGCATCTGCTAGTTGCTATCGGTGCAGCAAATCAGGGCACTTTAAGAAGCAGTGTCTAGGCAGCAATAAGAAACCACCATAACCCTGTCCAGCATGTGTTGGGGACCACTGGAAATTGGACTGATCCTGGAGATGAAGCTCACCAGGTTCAGAATCAGTCTTACAGATGGTACAACAGGGCTGATGGGTCCTGGGTTTCAAACCCCCAGCTCCAGTGGTTTACACTGTCATTACAGCACAGGAGCCACAGATGATTCTGGAAAATGAAGGAAGGAAGGTAAATCTCCTTCTGGACACCCAAGCCAGTCTCTCTCTTATCCTCTCTAATCCATACCTCCACTCTTCCCTTGGCATGACTGTGATGGGAGTCTCAGGAAAGACTAATTTGATATTTTTCACAACCCCTTAGTTGCAGATGGGGAAACCTATTATTTATACATCCTTTTTTAATCATGACAGAAAGCCCCGTATTTTTATTAGGTAGAGACATTTTAGCTCACATGGGGGCCAGCATCCTTATAACCCCAAATAATCTCTTTGTCTCTCCCTAGTGGAAGCTAATATCAATCCAGAAGTGTGGGCAATGCAAGGAAGAATAGGTCAAGCTGTTTCTTCTCAATGATCCCACTTCTTTTCTAAACAGAAAGAATATCCTCTAAAGCCAGAGGCTGGCAAAAGATTAGAAGCTATTATTAATAACCTGAAGATGTGGGACGTTCACAAACCCCATAACAGCCCCTGCAACACCCCAATATTAGGAGTGCAAAAACCCAATGGGGAATGGAGACTAATTCAGGACCTCCACTTCATTAATGAGGCCATAGTCCCAATACATCTGGTAGCACCTAATCCCCATACTTTGTTAACCCAAATACCTAAGGGAACTAAATAGTTTACAGTCCTAGATTTAAAGGATGCCTTCTTCAGCATCCATTACATCATGACTCTTAATACCTGTTTGCCTTTGAAGATCCCTCTAACCAAACTGCCCAGTTAACATGGAAGGTGGTTCCCCAGGGATTTCAAGATAGCCTCCATGGTTTTTGTTTGTTTGTTTGTTTGTTTGTTTGTTTGTTTGTTTGTTTTTGGACAGGCATTGTCAAAAGACCTCTCTGAGTTTTTCCATCCTCAGTCAAGGTTTTGCAATATGTGGATGATATACTGCCCTGTGCCCCAACTGAGGAAGCCTCTCAAAAAGGCACTGAAACACTTATTAATTTATTAGCCAACAGAGGATATAAGGTTTCAAAGTCTGAGGCTGAGCTTTGCAAAACCTCAGTGAAGTACCTGTATTAAGTGCTGTCTGAAGGGATCAGAGCATTAGGGGAAGAAAGGATTAAGCCCAATTCTTTCTTCCCCCTCCCCCAAATTCTCAAGCAACTCAGAGGATGTTGGGACATTACAGAATATTTCAGTCTATAGATACCTGAGTATGGTAAGATAGCTCATACTCTGTATCACCTCATAAGAGAAACTCAAGCAGCCAAAACTCATCTCCTAACCTGGAAACGTGACGCTCAAAAGGCCTGTAACCAGCTAAAGCAGGCCCTAGTAAAGGCACCAGCTCTCAGCCTCCCTGTAGGAAGGGCCTTCACTCTGTATGCATCAGAAAGGAAGGGAATGGCCTTGGGAGTCTTAACACAGGCCTGAAGACCGGCTCAACAGCCAATAAGTTACCTGAGTAAGAAACAAGATTTGCGACTAAAGGATATCAAGCATGCCTCTGATCCATTGCCACCATGACCCTACTGGTCCCAAAAGCCTCCAGATTAACTCAGGAAAATGACTTAACTGTTTATACTCCACATAATGTGGTGGGATTACTGTCCTCTGAGAGAAGCCCTCGGTTAACAGACAGCTGGCTCCTTAAATATCAAGTTCTGCTGTTAGAGGTTTTCACCATCGAGTTAAAGACTTACTCTTGCTTAAGCCCAGTTTCTTCCCTGAGGGAACTGGGGAACTAGAACATGAACAAGCTATGGTACAGACCTATGTGGCCAGGGAAGATCTCAGGAAAACCCCTAGAGAATTGGGACTGGACCCTCTTTACAGATGGAACCTCCTTTGTAGAACAAGGAGTCCATGAAGCAGGATATGCAGTAGTCACTCTGGATGATGTTACTGAAAGTGTGTCTCTCCCTGCAGGCACAAGCTCTCAAACAGCTGAACTGATAATCCTTACAAGAACTCTTGAACGAAGCAAGGGAAAGGTAGCTAACATTTACACTGACTCCAAGTGTGCTTTCCTAGTTCTCCATGCTCATGCTGTCATTTGGAAAGAAAGACACTTTCTTACTTAGCCAATCGATCTCCTATAAAATACCATCAGAAAATTAACAGGTTTTTATCCTCAGTTTTCCTTCCAGGAGAGGTAGCAGTGATGCATTATAAGGGATATCAGAAGGGAGTAGACGAAATGACTGAAGAAAACAAGCTAGCTGATCAGGCAGCCAAGTCAGCAGCAAGGAAGCCTCATGGCATCAACACGCTTGAAACCTCTCTAATTTGGGAAGGCTCTATAAGAGAAATCAGGCTTCAGCACTCCCGTGCAGAAATAGAGCCATTTCTCGAGGGGACACCTTCCAGCCTTCAGGAGGGTTGCAATCAGAGGATGGCAAGCTCCACTTGCTTTTCACTTTGGAATGGATAAAGCTTTCAATGTTCTCAGAGACTGTTTTCAGGAGAGACCTTACTAAGAACAATGAAACAGATTGTTAATGCTTGTGAAGTCTGTCTTAAAAATAATTCCCTGAACAGACAGCTTTTTTCTCCTCAAACCCAAAGGATGGGAAGCTCTCTAAGGGAAGACTGGCAGATAGGCTTCATCCACATTCCAAAGATGAAGGTCATTCAATACCTCCTGGAATGGGTAGATACTTTCACTAACTGGGTAGTAGCATTTCCATGCATTACAGAGAAGTCCTCTGGGTAGTAAAGGTGTCACTTAATGAAATTATTCTCCATTTTGGTCTACCTAAGTACCTCCAAAATGACAACGGCCCCTTATTTAAGGCAGCCATCACACAGGGGTTCTCAAAGGCATTAGGCATACAGTATCATCTCCACTGCACCTGGAGACCCTAGTCTTCAGGAAAGACAGAGAAGACAAATGATAAGATCAGAAGACACCTCAGGAAACTGCCCCTAGAAACTCACTCTCCTTGGATTACTTTTCTTCCCACGGCTTTACTGTGGGTAAGAAATGCCCCTCCCAAGTTAAGTCAAAGCCCTTTAGAGACGCTGTACAGACAGCCTTTACTCATCAATGATTTCTTAATAGACAAAGAGCCCTCTGAATTGGTTAAGCATGTAACCTCTCTGGCTTTCTTTTGACAGGAAGTAACTCAGCTAGCAGAAACCTATCCCCAAGAAGTAGGACCACTTTTATTTAACCCAGGATATTTGGTATTGGTAAAAGCTCTCCCTTCTCTCTCTCCTTCCCTAAACTCAAGCTGGGGAGGGAATTAAATCATTCTCCTTTCAACTCCCTCAGCAGTAAAAGTTCCAGGTGTCAACTCCTGGAAACATTAACTCAAGTCAAAGCCTAGAAAGCTGAGTGAGCAACCCCTGACAGCCCAGAGGGATGTCCTGGATACCAATGTGAAGAAATAGGAGACCTTAAGCTGAAAATCATGAAAGATAAGCAAATGAGCAAGGGCTATTTATTCTACTCAGTTTCACCTCTACCATTTAGTTATTTCTACTTTTTCTCTCAAGATTCACTGTCAAATATTGGAGCTTCTTTTTGACCCACAATTGTAGGGATAATAGTTGCAAGAAGGAACCAGGAAAGTTTTACTATCACTGAGTCTGCTAGGACTTGTTTGGGGGTTTAATGATACAGCATATTCTTTAGCTCCTACAGTATCAGCCGTGGCCCACTTGTACAACAAGACTAATTTCTGGATCTGTTCTGAGCAGTTTGCTCAGTTCAATAAAAATAAGAAACTTCTTAATATCCCGGAACATACTGTCTTAGGATTCTCTTTGTTAGTGTTACCTTTGACCCTTAAAGACTTATCAGGCATAAATTAGATATGGTATGGGGACATTTTCAACTGGGTAACTAACTCATCTCTGGAAAACACTCTGCCTCCAGGACCGAAAAACACTTTCACCACAGATAAGCTTCACAACCGTTGGCTGGGAAAAGCTGATCAGGTAATAGCAAATGCCTCCCACTGCTGTAAAAGCAGTGGGGAAGGACATTATTGGGGAGATCTCAAGTATTGTAACATCACACTTGTAATTGCTGATAGTTCAAATATTGGGGAAGTCTCAGGTTCCCAAGAAAGTGTAATAAGCATGATCTAATAAATCAGAAGCCATCTTGGGGGGTTTTCAGAATATAGCCTCTCCTTCTGGTTGAAAATCCTGATGGGAATACCATGCTCTAAGTAACCATCTTTACTATAATGTAAAGAATAACATATAGGCCTTTCCAAACATGGCCTCACATGGAATTCCAGCCTGCAAATCTGTGGGCAAAGTGGAGCCGTCTGGACCAACGGCCCTTGCCACGAGGATCATCTGAGATATTGGCCAGGGCATATTATGTCCCTAATATTTTTAAACTCCATTTTTCAGGTGGACCCTTCTCATTTAGCATGCAAGATTCAAAATGGCATTGTGGATGACTGTATGGATATCCCTATCCCAAAGATGTTCCTATTATCTGTAAGGGGAGAAAGCTCCTAAGATACGAGAAAGATCTGTGTGTGTCCTTCAAAGGTCACAACTTAGAACCATCCTTTCAAGGGACAGGATTATATTTCCTCTGTGGCTCCTGGCTACACTTAATCCTCCCTACGTACTGGAAAAGAACCTGCACTATAGTAGCATGATCCCCAACCTATTATTTTTAAATTCCACTGACATGGCCGCATCATTTGGGGACATCCTTAACCTAGGGTCCCTTTTTAGAAATTGCATTATCTCGGATAGGCCAAACAAAGAGATCTATCATTTCCATGCCCTCATATGGAGATTTAACTGAAAGAAAAGATTGTGGAGGGCAAGAACCTGACAATCCCATCTTAGAAAGACCATGCATGAGGACTTCTATAACCAGAAGCCTCTTCTGGTTTGCTGGTATTCCTCTCCTTGAAAGGTAAATACTTAATATTTCCAGTTGGACACAATGAGGTTGGAAGACAACAGTTGGAACCATAGAAGTACAGCAACAATCCATGGATTCCTTAGCCGCAGTAATAGCACAGAGTAGACGGGCCCAAGATGTCCTTACAGCTGAGGTAGAGGGTACCTGTGCAGTCTTAAATGAAATATGCTGCTTCTGGACCAACACTTCTAGTCAATTAGAAGAAAACCTACAGGTGCTTAAAGATGAAGTGAAAATCATTGACAGGTTAAGAGAAAATGCAGGCTCCAGACCTGGATGGCTACAATCCTTTTTAAATGAATTCCAGTCTTATTTGTGGAACTGGTAAGTTCCCGTATTAAGTCCCCTCTTGCTCATATGTTTTATATTCATATTTGGACCTTATCTACTCAATACTATAACTTGAATTGTTTCCTCTCACCTAGAAGCAATCACATTCCAGATGGTGCTGCAGACCAAACCACGCATGGACATGCCTTTCTTTTGAGGACCCTTAGATGCACCACAGGAGGAGCCCTAGCTGCTGTTCCCCACATGATGTCCCTTTTCAGCAGAAAGTAGTCAGAAAGAGTAATCACCCTACACCCCCTAAGAGGAGTTAGGGTTAGCACTCCAGAGTGGGGGATGATATAGGAGTTAATAAGAAATCACTTAGGCAGACAACAAGGGTATAGGAGTCCTCGATAATGTTTTTCTTTTTAATGAAAAGCAGCCCCAAATCATTTTCTAACAAAAAGCAGCCTATAAAGTTGAGCTGCTGGCATAGACAAGCAAGCTGGGAGCTTGCATGGGTGAATGTCGTCAGGAACTAGGGGCTAGGCATGTTCCCTTCTCTGCCAACCACATGTACTGTAAGGAGCAGAGGACACGGCACTGATCAATTGTATAGCCCATTTGCATAATAAGATTAGGGTGGGTCAAGCAGCCTTTTCCGTGTACTATGTAAATGTCATACCTGATTGAACCAAGCTTTGAGTCCTACCTAAATCAAGCACCACATCCTCAAACCAAACTACAACATTCGGCACATTCACCTCCTGCTAGTCTTTTCTGCTTGGAGACCCCTTCCTCCAGAGAGGAAGCTGTTCATCTTTCTCTTCTTTTCTACCTATTAACCCTCACCTCCTAAACTCATGTGTGTCCGTGTCCTAATTTTTTCCGGCGCGCCACAATGTACCCCAGGTATATACCCCAGACATCATAGCTGCTTCAATTGGATCAAGGAGGCGGTTTCCCCCATGCTGTTCTCATGATAGTGAGTTATCATGAGATCTGACTGTTTTATAAGGGATTCTTCCCCCTTCACCCTCTATTCTCTCTTTCCTGCCACCTTGTGAAGAAGGTACTTGTTTTTCCTTCTCTTTCTGCCCTGATTGTAAGTTTGCTGAGGCCTCCCTCCGCAAACTTACAGCAAAACCATAAAGAACTGTGAGTCAATTTAAGCTTTTTTCCTTATAAATTATCCAGTCTTTGATATGCCTTTATAGCAGTGTGAGAACAATCTAATACACACTGTCGAATTCAAGGACTAAATCACAAGGGAAATTAGAATATACTCAGATATTAATGGAAATGAAAACATAACGTAACAAAACTTTTGAGTTGTAAAGAGAGCAGTGCTGAGACGAAAATGTATTACTGTAAATGCCTACATTAAAAAGTGAAAAAAGGAAATCTCAAATCAGTAACTTAAATTTACTCTTAGGAAACTAGAAAAACAGAGCAAATTAAATTTTAGTTTACCGGATGAAGGAAGTAAGATATTAGAGAAGATAGAGAAAATAAAGTAGAAAAAAAGATTCAGAAAATCAGTAAAAGTTCGATTTTGAGAAGATTCACTAAATTGATAAATTTTTAGCTACACTAAGAAATAAAAAATAAAGATGTAAATAACTAAAATTATACATGAAGGTAGAGATGCTACTAATGACTTTACAAAAATAAAAAGAATTTTAAAAAGAATACTAAGACCAATTCTGTGCCAACATACTAGATAAAATAGATCAAATGGACAAGGTCCTAAAACACACATAGTATCAAAACTTAAGAAGAAATAAAAAATATTAACAGAGCTACAACAAAGAAAGAGATTGAATTAGTAATTACAAAGAGTTTCTGGCCAAGTGTGGTGACTCACACCTGTAATCCCAGCACTTTGGGAGGCTGAGGTGGGAGAATCACGAGGTCAGGAGTTCGAGACCAGTCTGACCAACATGATGAAATACCGTCTCTACTAAAAATACAAACATTAGCCAGGCATGGTGGTGGGTGCCTGTAATCCCAGCCACTCAGGAGGCTGAGGCAGGAGAATCGCTTGAACCCGGGAGGCAAAGGCTGCAGTGAGCCAAGATCGTGCCACTGCACTTCAGCCTGGGTGACAGAGCAGGACTCCATCTCAAAAAAAAAAAAAAAAAAAGTTCCAATTTACGGTCAGAATCAGATTACTTCATAGATGAATCATATCAAACATTTAAAACAGAAATCTATCTCAAAGTCGTCCAAAAAAATTGAACAGGAGGGTAACTTACTAAATTTATTTTATTAGACCAATATTCTCTGATTCCAAACTTACATGAAGACTTTATAAGAAACAACAAACTACAGAGTAATATCTTTTATGAATATATATGCTAAAAGAGAATATTAGAATGACCAAAAAGCGTTGGAAAAAATATTTATCATTTTAATCATTATAAAATGAAAGCAAATTCAAACTACAATATCACAATTCCATCTTCAGGAGGGCAATCATTAATATGGGTGGGGGTAGTAACCGGGCAGAGATACAAATGAGTATGCTGGGAAGCTGATAATAGTAGACTTGCTTATCTAGGCTCTGATTATGTGGGGAAATGAGTTCATTTTGTAAAAATACACTGAGCTGTATAATTATGATTTGGGTATTTTTCTGTGTTATACTGTACTATTTCAATAAATGACAAAACATTCAAAAACAAAAAATGAATTGGATAGTTAAATAGAAAACTTTTTTTTGTCTTTATACTTACATTTGCATTTTTTCTTTAATCTTGGGCTTTTCTAAGCTGTGTTATAATATTTCTACAACACATGCTACTGAAGACACACTCCTTTTTCAGTGCTGTTATGGGAATATTTTCTACTTAAAATATGTCTTTTATTATTTCAAGGAATGTTGGGCTAAAGAAGGTCATGTTGAAATAAAGTCTATTTTTATCATATAATATTACTTTTCAGAGTTAAAAAATAGTGAATGAATAAAATAATTGTATAACAAGTTTTTATTAATACATAATGATGCATTTTATTTATCCCTGTCTTTCAAGAGCATAAGGCTTAAGAGATGTCAGGATAAGATTTTTATTTTAGATATTTACAAATTTGTAAATTTACTTTTTCCCCCTGCATACCTACAAAGAGTAAATTTCTTTCTTTTTCAGAGGTCACACATTTTTCACTAATTCTGTTTTTTATTTTACCACCTGAGGGAAACTTGCCTATGGATTAAAATAATTCTTACTCCTGATCTGTAACATTTAGGGAAGGACAAAGGAAGAAAGGTTCAAGATATGGTAATATTTTTCTTATATCAGGCATGACTATACTATTTCTGTTCCATTAAGAGCACTCTAAACAAGCCTTCATTTTGGTATCATAGTTTTTTAATTGTTATTCAACATTTTCACAAGCAGTTATGTTTCCTCTACAATAATCATTTATTGAGAAGCTAATAATGAATTGGTTAATTAGTTCAATATTCTAGAATATAACTAAGTATAATTTATTAGTTAACTTTGCATATGATCACTAACAAAGAACCTAGGTCTCATTGGATAAAATAATTAATCATAGGATAGTTATAATTTCATAGCTATAGGTTAAATTACACTTAATTTAGTAATAAAGTTAGAGCTCAATTACAGTAGCCTGAAGAATTTCTTCAACATTAAATTATTTCTTCCAATTTAGTACTACTGGAATAAACCACATGTTAAGACAGTGGAAAAATACTTGCAGCATTGAGTCCTTCTCTGCTGATTACCACAGTCACAGTCTCACAATGATCTTCCATCATTAGTAGAAGAGGCAGTAAAAAGGGTATTCTAAGAAATTTACTCTACCAGGAGTTGGATTATTTTAAGGAATTTGACATTCATCTATAAAATTGTCATAGAGGTCTTTTTGTTTGTTTTTGGGGATCCAAAATTGGAGAGGAACACTCAAAAGCATTCACTAAGCTTGGTTGAGTCTTTAGTGTTTGAGATATGGGATGTACAATGAAAGTAGATCTTTCCTCTGTGGGCCCTATGTACCAGTATGACATCAACAGAAGAGAGGAGGCAAAATGTAGAGGTATCCCTATTAAAAAATTCAGTACAATGCCAAAATAGAAGTACTATAGTTGAAAAACATAAATAAATGAGGTGGATTAATAAAAGACATTACCAATGGAAAAAGGTTTTAAAGGGACCCACGTACACTGTTGGTGGGAATGTATATTAGTATAGTCAGTAAGGAAAACTGTATGGAAGTTCCTCAAAAAACTAAAAATAGAACTACCATATGATCCAGTAATTTTACTTCTGGGTATTCACCCAAAATAATTGAAATCAGCATGTTTATTGCTGATTTCAGCAATCAAAATGCTTATTAAATCAGTATGCTTATTAAATCTCCCATGTTAATTGCTACACTACTTACATTAGCCAAGTTATGGAATCAACCTAGGTGCCCATCAACCGATGAATCAATAAAGGTAATGTGGCATATACACAACGGAATACTATTCAGCCTTTAGAAAAACTTTTGTAATTTGCTGCAACATGGGTGAAATTGGATAATATTATGCTAAGCAAAAGAAGACAGGCACAGAAAGAAAATACTGCATGTTCTCACTTATATATGGAATACAAAACAATTAAACAAAGAAAAAGAGAGTAGAATGGTGGTTATCAGAAATGGAGAGTTTGGGGGTAAGGGGGAGATGAAAGGTATAAAGCCTCAATTAGACAAAAGAAACAGCTCTTTTTCTTTGAGCTACATTGTGCAGCACACTGAATATAATAAATAATAATAATATATCTGCACTGAAAAATCACTGAGTAAATTTTAAATGTTCTCACCACAAAAAAATGAGAAGTATTTGAAGTGATGGATAGGTTAATTAGCTTGATTTGAATTTTTTCACATTTTATTCATGAATCATGTCACTTTCTACCCTATTAATACATACAATTATAATTTTTCAATTTACTACTAAAAATTAACAATTCAATATACTCAACATTGGTTAGTCAAAGTTTAAATTTTTCTTTTCCTTTTTGAGATGGACTTTCACTCTTGTTGCCCAGGCTAGAGTGCAATGGCACAATCTCAGCTGACTGCAACCTCCGCCTCCTGGGTTCAAATGATTCTCCTGCCTCAGCCTCCCGAGTCGCTGAGATTACAGGTGTGTGCCACCAGACCGACTAATGTTTGTATTTTATTTTTATTTTTATTTTTTATTTTATTTTATTTTATTTTTTTTAGTAGACAAGGAGTTCCTCCATGTTGGTCAGACTGGTCTCAAAGTCCTCACCTCAGATGATTTGCCTGCCTCAGTCTCCAAAGTTCTGGGATTACAGGAGTGAGCCACTGCACCAGGCCTCAAAGTTCATTTAACCAACCAATATAAAAATAAAAGTTTGATCTGTTGTGGATTTATAAATGTTTATAATATAACATATTATTTTATTAATTTATTTGATGAACAATAGTAAAAGCTCATAAGCAGGGTCCAGAGGCAGAAGTTATATTCTCAAGACTTTGTGCTTCAAAATATTAACTAAGGGGACTTCTGCTTCTCACAAAGATGGTATAACCAGAACCGGATTTGAACTTCCACAAGAAACAAAGAAAAACCCTGAAAAAAATACAGGGAGAAAAAAATGGTTTTTAAGACAATGAATATTAAGCAAGTAAAAATGGTAATCTTTCAAAGGTGAAAAGTAACTGAAGTGAGCCATGATCATCCTATTTTACCACCTGAAAGAATTTCCAATGTTGCAGCTTTGTGAGGGAAATCTAACACCTGCAAAATTCTTTCAACTTTGTCATGTTCTCTTGGCTAGACACAAGTCACAGAATCTTACACACAAAACAAAGGTTATACAGGAGAAGAACATCAAGAGGTGGACATTTTAGAGGTCACCCTGAAGTTTGTCTGCTACAATTATAAAACACTTCATGTCTTTAATTCAACAACTTAGATAAAATGGAAAATTTCTTTAAAGAACTGTGAACCTTAGCACAATAATGTATTTATTGAGACCAATAATCACAGTCACATTATGAAAAATATTTATTACATGCTGTTCCTGATACTGTCATTTCTTTCAGCTTTTAAAGCAGAAAACCATTGTCTGCAGCAAGACTCTAAAGAAAGATTTATTATTATTATTATTATACTTTAAGTTCTAGGGCACATGTGCACAACGTGCAGGTTTGTTACATATGTATACATGTGCCATGTTGGGGTGCTGCACCCATTAACTCGTCATTTACATTAGGTATATCTATATCTCCTAATGCTATCCCTCCCCTCTTCCCTTACCCCACAACAGGCCCTGGTGTGTGATGTTCCCCTTCCTGTGTCCAAGTGTTCTCATTATTCAATTCCCACCTATGAGTGAGAACGTGCGATGTTTGATTTTCTAGTCTTGAGATAGTTTGCTCAGAATGATGGTTACCAGCTGCATCCATGTCCCTACAAAGGACATGAACTCATCCCTTTTTATGGCTGCATAGTATTCCACGGTGTAGATGTGTCACATTTTCTTAATCCAGTCGGTCATCGATGGACATTTGGATTGGTTCCAAGTCTTTGCTATTATGAATAGTGCCACAGTAAACATACATGTCCATGTGTCTTTATAGCAGCATGATTTATAATCCTTTGGGTATATATCCAGGAATGGAATGGCTGGGTCAAATGGTTCTAGTTCTAGATCCTTGAAGAATAGCCACACTGTCTTCCACAATGGTTGAAGTAATTTAGAGTCCCACCAACAGTGTAAAAGTGTTCCTATTTCTCCATATCCTCTCCAGCACCTGTTGTTTCCTGACTTTTTAATGATTGCCATTTTAACTGGTGTGAGATGGTATCTCACTGTAGTTTTGATTTTCATTTCTCTGATGGTGAGTGATGATGAGCATTTTTTCATGTGTCTGTTGATTGCAACCATCTGATCTTTGACAAACCTGACAAAAACAAGAAATGGGGAAAGAATTCCCTATTTAATAAATGGTGCTGGGAAAATTGGCTAGCCATATGTAGAAAGCTGAAACTGGATCCCTTCCTTATGCCTTATACAAGAATTAATTCAAGGTGGATTCGAGACTTAAATGTTAGACCTAAAACCATAAAAACCCTAGAAGAAAACCTAGGCAATACCATTCAGGACACAGGCATGGGAAAGAACTTCATGTCTAAAACACCAAAAGCAATAGCAGCAAAAGGCAAAATTGACAAATGGGATCTAATTAAACTAAAGAGCTTCTGCACAGCAAAAGAAACTACCATCAGAGTGTACAGGCAACCTATAGAATGGGAGAAAATGTTTGCAATCTACTCATCTGGCAAAGGGCTAATATCCAGAGCCTACAAAGAATTCAAACAAATATACAAGAAAAAAGCAAACAACCCTATCAAAAACTGGGTGAAGGATATGAACAGACACTTCTCAAAAGAAGACATTTAAGAAAGATTTTTCCCTAATGTTTAAATCATGTTATTGAGAATAGCCAAATATAATAAGAAGACCAAATACCCTTCAACAGAAGAATGAATAAACAAATTGGAATATCCATACAACAGAACAGTATTTAAGCACTAAAAACAGAACTAACAACTACATGCAACAACATGGATTAATCTCAACATAATTATGTAAGCGAAAGAAGCACAACCAAGGAATCAACCAATGCACCAAGTGAAAAAGGAAGCATGAAATCCAGGCTTTAGTGTTTCTTTCCTCTTTCTGATCCTGGCACCCAAAGGCCTGGCTATCCTAGTCAGTTTCTACTGTGTTTAAAGAACTTTAAAAAAATCTTTAGTTAATATTCAGCATTTCTAGTACTTGGGATAATGATTGGTTTGACATAAGCTACACTGTCAGAGCAGATATCCATCTCTTAAATGTAGAACTTAAAACAGAGAACATAGTATCACGATTTACAAGCTGCAATATCATCAACTTGGTATTTGAGAAAATGCAAATAACATTTTTTAAAATTTGTTTTTACTAAATACATACTTTTTAATTCTGAAAAGTGGTCAGATCATGGAGTTTCTAGCTTTTGAAGCATGGAAAATAATTGTCAGATGGACATAACCTACCAATTTAATATTTTTGTTTGTTTGTTTTTCCACCAGAGTACTTACATGTGTTTAATATTACTAAAGTATGTTCATACAGGTGTGTTTGTTTTGAAAATTCTGTGTAGTCATATTACTGCTTGAATTAGCACTACTACTACTAATTTTGTCAACTGATAAAATTATGCATTTGACAGAAATTATTTTAATCAGAGTAAGGCATCACTTAAATGAGATAATGGCAGTGATATGACTGAAATAAAAGGAGAAAGATATGATGAAACAAAAAGACAGTAGAACACAGACAAAATCCTTTGCAGAATAAGTGCCTCTATTTTGCAAGCTAGTCATCAGCATTAACATCACTTAACATTTTAATGATTTTTCCTAAAATTTGGTGTTTTAAATGAAACATATAATTTTATATGTATAATAAATCCAAATATTAATTATTCATAGCATAGATTTGTAAATAAGAAAGCAATCTCTGAGATAACCATATAATATGTGACAGAACTGGTATTTAAACACAATTCTGACATCTGATATTTCCTCGTTGTAGTCTAAGAAAGAAATTTAATTATATCATTTTCACCTATTTAATAATCTTGCATCAAAAGAGAAATTTTAATGAACCACTCTCTTGTTTTGCCTTTGTTTTTGTAACTTCTAATAACAATGATTTGTTATTTCTTATAGAAACAATTCTAATAGGCTAATCGTGCCTGCTTTGATCATCTTTCCAATAAGTCAAGGACAGTTTACATGGATCAAATGGCTAAAATTTGATTTTTATAATCTCTTTATAAAATAAATCTCACACCTTTTTTAGAGAAATCAATGAAAGAAAAATATCCCCCTATTTCAAAGTTCCCATTACATATTTGTTTTTTTCTACCCGTGATTTGAAATATATGGGATTTGAGCCATATATCCTCCTGATCTAGGTTGATCTTTAAGCTCAATGGTTTCTATATGTGTTTACAAACTGACAGCATTTCTCTAATGAGCTATGCATCTTATGGCAATCATATATTGATTGAGACTAACAATCACACAGTCACATTATGGAAAGTATTTATTACATATGGTTCATGATACTGTAATTTCTTTCAGCTTTTAATGTAGAAAATTGTTGTCTGCAGCAAGACTCTGAAGTTATTGCTTTCATATTGGACATACTGGCTTTGTTGTATATATTATTTTATCTACTTAGAAAACATCCAAAAATTTCTTGAAAACCTATCTTGACGCATAAAATTCATGACATTCAAGGAAAACCTTAGCAAAATAAATTATTTTGCAAGATAGTTATGCAATTGGGCCCATTATTAGAGATGGGTGGAGGTGGAACAAGTTGATTTATTGGTCTAAATACAAATTGTTAAAAATAATATTGAAATAAAAAGACTTCACATTTAAAAAAACAGTTAAGTGTTTTTTTTCTTTTTTTAGCTACGGATGTCATGCACAAAATTACTGAGGCCCTAAGGGCATCACAGATGGAGAAAGTTTGCTAATTTATGGAATAATAGTTTTGTAGTAAAGAGGAGCTATTATAGGTTAGTTCAGGAAAATGTAGAAATTCTGAAATTTTGACAAAAACTAAATGTGTAACTATGAATAATAAGCCTGAGAAACTGCATTTAGAACCCAAATATCTCTTCTCGGGTTGTGTTTGGATAAGCCTCGCTCTCATCAACTGAACAGCAATTTCAGCGGGACTATTTCTCTGCTCAAATTGACTCAAATTTGTAACCATGAAATGTTATTACTCTTAATTAAATAATTTTTAATAGATACTTTAAAGAGTATTTTTAAATAAAACAACAATGAGCCCAATATAACTGAGTGTTTCCTCTCCATTTCCTGTGCTAATTATTGTAATTACTAGTACTTGCTTGCTTTTCAATACTACACAGCTGAAACAGGTAACCTTTAGCCACTGTGATTGTCACCATAACATTTTAATGATTAAAACTTTTGATAGTTTGTTCTCAAATTTTCGGGCATTCAGATTGCATAGAATACTAATTGTGGTACTTTTTAAAAGTTATGTGAAGTTATAGCTACTGAAACCATAAATGAAGAAAAATAAAATAAAAATATCGTTTTGTCACTCTGCATCCCTCTGCTGTGATATTTCTTTTTCTCTTCCTAGGAAAGGAATGAGCAGAGTTCTGTCTGAGACAAGCAAAGACCAATGGTGTCATTTGGTTAAGCTATTTTTTCATATTTTTTTTTGCACAAGATACACAGAAATATACTTAAAAACCAATCTTACTCTGTTTAAACTTTATATATCACATGTTCATATCAATTAGGTCTTTTTTACAAATTGCTTCTTAATTTTCAATTGACATTATTGTTTTCAACATAATACAACTGATTTGAATACTAAAATGCCTTTAAAACAATGCTATGGATGTAGTTAGTAGTTCATGTAAATGCTATACTACACAAAATATGTTTATATTAATTATCTCATTTGAAGCTGATAACTACCCTATATTATCAGGACAGAAGAAAAAATACCCCCCAAATAGTATCAATTTTCAACAATCATCCTTGATGTTAATTGACAGAAATCACATTTTAAGACTAGAAAACTCAAAATCAAATGCATTACATCACGTCAATGTTTTGTAGTAGTTAATAAAAAATATTGGCAAGTTCTATTGTGTTTTATGGTTTTTTTTTTCAGTAAACATACTTCGGAAAGAAAATTTCTAGAGCCTTCAATAATATCATATGCTTTTCATTTTCATTATAGTTGTGTTTTTTTCTCTCTTGTCCTTTAATCAACATTAACTCATTTAAAGATATTTTGCAACAATTCTGTGAAGTTTTTCTATAGCAGTGGCCTGTGGGGCATTGGGCCTACCTTGGCTGGCAAATTTTTTGAAACCAAAGTTTTATTTAAAG
Organism: Mandrillus leucophaeus; assembly: GCF_000951045.1. Lineage (NCBI taxonomy): Eukaryota > Metazoa > Chordata > Mammalia > Primates > Cercopithecidae > Mandrillus > Mandrillus leucophaeus. The sequence continues at coordinate 133,325 of NW_012099165.1, read as the reverse complement.
ACAGACACTCCCATTTATTCACGTATTGTTTATGGATTCTTTAATGCTCCAATGTCAGAGTTGAGTGATTATAACAGAGACTGTATGGTCTGCAAAGCAGAAAGCGTTTACTATCTTGTCTTCTATAAAAGAGTTTGGCAACCCTGTTCTGTAATAACTAATATGATCAAGCAATCTGTACTACACTTCTAATTATTCTAATTATTAACCCAAGTTGAATAAAAAGGTGGGAAGAAAACATTTTAAATGAAGCTATGGCTGCCGGGGTCATAACATATTTTTTAAGTCAAAGTGAGTGAACTTTGAGTCACAGGTCTAATATTAGGCTAACTTTTCTATTTCTTTTATTTTCTTGTTGGTTTTCTCCTAAATGTTATGACTTCATTATTAGAGAGAATAACATTTATTTTTCATCCTAAGTATTTAAGGATAAATTAGGTAAAAAAGAAGAGAGAAAGAAAAAAAATTATTCCAGGCAGAGAGAAGAGCCTATGTAGACACATGTGAGAATAAGGAAACATACTGATATTCCTGGGGCAAAGGATATGTAGGGAAACATTTCAAATTAATGTAGGGTTAGTGTGCAACTTCTCGGCATATGCCTGTTACAGATAACTTTTTTTTTTTTTTTTTGTACCATTCTCCTCCACAGAGGTATGAGCTATACCTTTCCTGTTAGAATATTGGCAGACTATTGACTACTTTGACTAATGCAATAAAAGAGAAATGACAGTTTAATTTTCTGAACCTACCTTGAAGAGACTGTCAGTTTCCTAAATACTCACTCTTAGAATCCAGTTACCACGTTGTGAGGAGCTCAAGCCACAAGGAAAGACATATGTAGAGTTGCCCCAGCAAATAGCCTCAGCTAAGTTGGCCACAGGCCCAGTATGTGACTGAGTTATCCAGGACATTCAGCTCTTTGGGTCTAGTCTTTAGATGACTGTACCCTAAGTCATTGCCTGAATGCAATCACATGAAAGACTCTGATCAAAAAGTACCCCACTGTGCCACTCAACCCATAGAATGTGAATGGCAATAATAAATTGGTGTTTTAAGACTTTAAGATTTGATGTGATTTATTATGCAGCAATGCATCATCAGATCATGGAGTTTTAAAAATATTCAGACGTTGCCTGCCCGTGAGTCTAAATATTTTAGGTTTTTAAATAGATGACCAAAAGAAATACCAATAATTTTGCATAATGGGTAACACTTGAGCTATGGGGATTCACAAACTCAGAAAGCTTGTAACTGAAAAAAGAAATAATATTTACTTGATTTGTCTCTGAATTTCTTTGTGACTACTACCCACTTCTAATATAACCACTTCTAATATACTCTCTGCTAATATAATATACCCAAATTATAAATTGAATTATACTTTTCTACAGTGAGTCTTAATTTAACAAATATAAATTTGAAGAACTGAAAAATAAATAGGATATTGTAGATTAAGAATTGTTGTTTATATTTTAAGCAAAATTTTCAAGGCTTTAAGTAAATATATTCATATTGATGAGTCCTTAAAATTAACAAAAACCTATAGTAAATCTTCATATTTTGACAACGATGTACAAAAACAATGCTTGCAATATAAACTAAAATCTGAGATCAATTTACTGAAATATAGAACGCATTAAAATATTGCAGTGAAATAAGTGAGTGCTTGTTAACAATTTAGTTTAGTTAAAATAATAGGCTGATTTGATATTGAAGTATTTTTATATATTTATCTGAAAAATTGTTTTCTAAAAATTGCTTGTAGAATTCATAAAAATTCTTTCCCTGTGGATTTCAAGGGATTTTTTAATTGAAAACTTTATGTAGTTTAATATCATATGAATATGTCAGCTACATTTGTTTTCTTCAATATTTTTATTAGAAATATAATACATGAGCATCCTGTGACACTTTCATTTCCTGTATCTGTAACTGAATGATTTGAGAGACTGTGTGATATAATAAACAGGCTTACCCGTGCTTTCCTTAGGGCTGAAGGTGTGTGATGCAACAGGACAAACATTATGACAGATTTGTTGCTAATGATTTTGGTTAGGTTGCTACCAATTGTAAAACTTAGTGACTATGTAATATGTTTGCTAAATTTCATAGGATTTATGTGACATTTTCAATCTATGTTTTGACATAGCTAGACCAAAAGTAAAAATGATTCCCTGACTTAAAATATTTAACAAAGTTAAATGTTCGTAAAGGCCATAAATTTAAAGAAACTAGCAAATATTGCTGCTGTTCCTGTCCCTTACTGAACACTTTTCATATTTGCAATATGACTTAATAAGACATGAAAGATAAAGCTGATGTTTTCTATATATTAAGTGAAAAGATTAATGTAAACAACCTCTTATTTCTAAAATAGTCTAAATCTCTAATTAATATTAAATATTTTGAGGAAAGATATTTTTAAGAGATTTTATGCCAAAAATGATAAAAGTCTATGGCACATACTTAGAATTTATAAAGCCCAGCTTATCAAAGGACATTCTGTAATAAAGCATCAAATAAAAATTATAATTTTAAATCAAAAATAAACATAAAATTATTAAATATTAAGTTGTTATTTGATTATATTAATGTTATTGTTTATTTTCTTAGGTGTTATAATGGCATTTTGGTTATGCAGAAAATTTCTTGTTTTGAAGAGACTCATGCTGCACTATTCAGGATAAAGTATCATAAGTATAATGTACTTGCAGACACTTAGCAAACAATACATATATGATTTTAAATAATTATATGTACATACTACAAAAGTTAGTGTGTTTTCATTTTAGATAATAGTTATATTCTTATCCATTGTACTGTTCTTTTAACATTTGTATTATTAATGCTATACATAAACAATTGACAAAGGTAGCTTTTTCACCAACCTTATTAAGGCATAATTGACAAATGAAAATTGCATCTATTTAAAGCATACAAGATGATGTTTAGATATATGTATACATTGTGAATGATTAGCACAATCAAGCTAATCCACATATCTATCACCTCACATAATTACTGTGATGAAAACAATTAAGATCGACATTCTAAGACAATTTCAAGTATATAATAAAGTATTAACTATAGTCACCATGCTGTACACTAGAGCTTCAGAACTTATTCATCCTACATAACAGAAAGTTTTGCTCTTTGATCAACATCTTCCCATTTCCTCTACCCACAGCCACTGACAACTACCATTCTACTCTCTACTTTTCCTATTATGCTTGTATTGCTATTTTTATCTCCTGTCACACTTGTTAATATTTGCATTACATATTTAGGTGTCCCAATGTGAATGCTACATACTTAAAATTGTTACATCCCCTTGATGAATTAAACTCTTCATGATGATAAAGTATAATTACATAATAATTTTTTATGATAATTTTTACTTAAAGTATATGTTTTCTGACATAAATATAGCTACTCTTACTCTTTTTGGTTATTATTTTTATGGAGTACATTTTTTCATCCCTTGTGTGTCCTTAAAGCTGAAATAAATATCTTGTAATCAGTTTATGTTTTAGTTTATTCTTTTGTTGTTTTTGTTTTGTTTTATTTTTCTGTGTGTTATTTCCTTTTTCCATTCAACCACTTTGTGTCTTTTGATAGAAAAATTTAATCTACCTTTAAAGTAAGTATTGATAGGTTAAGAACTGCCATTTCACTGTTTCCTGACTACTTTATAGTTCCTTTTTTGTTGTTTATTTTTTCTGTCTTCCTTTGTGATTTAGTGGCCTTTTTTAGTTATGCGCTTTGATTCCTTTCTCCTCATCTTTTGCATATCTACTAGAACTTTTTTTTTTTTTTTTGTAGTTACCACAAGGCTTACACAGGCCATCATATAATTATAAGAGTCTATTTTATGGTGACAACTTACCTTCCATCTTATATAGAAACTCTACACTTCAACTTCTCCTCTTCTTGTATGTTATGATACTGATGTGACAACTTTTATCCTTTTGTATTGTATATTCATTATTCAATTTTTATAATTATAGTTATTCAGAATACTTTCATATTTAAACCTTTGTACTAGAGTTAAAAGTGATTTACACAACACCAGTACAGTTTTACATTATTCTGTATTTTCTATATGTTTACCTTAATCAATCCTCAGTATACCTTTATATGCTTTTGTGTTGTTGCTTAGCATCCTTTCATTTTAATTTTAAAAACTCCCTCCAGTAATCTTGTAAAGCAGATCTAGTGGTAACGAACTCCCTCAAATTTGTTTGTCTGGAAAAGCCTTTATTTCTCATTCATTTTTAAAGGACATTTTATCCAGGTATAGTTTTTTTTTCATTGGCAGTATTTTTCTTTCAGCTCTTTCAATATGTCTGTCCATGCTTTCCTGACCTTCCAGGCTTCTGCTGAGAAATTCACTGATAACCTCAAAAGAGTTCTCTTGTATGTGACGAACCCTTTTCTATTGCTTCTTTAAAAATGTTATCTAAGACTTTGACTTTTGAAAAGTTGATTACATCTCAGTGTAATCTTTCATAGACTCTGTTTGGAGGATTTTGAAGTTTCTTACTCTGGATGTCCACATCCCTCCCAAGATTGGAGATGTTTTCAGCCATTGTTTTTTAAAATAAGCTTCCTGCCCCCTCTATCTCTTTCCTCTGAGGTTTCAATAATGCATGTGGTTTGCTTGATGATGTCTCATAAATTCCATAGACTTTCTTCACTCTTTTCCATTCTTTTTTTCTCCTCTGATTGCATAATTTCAAATGACTTACCTGTTTTCACAGATTCTTTCTTCTGCTTCATTAAATATGTCCTTGAAGGCATGTATTGCATTTTTAAATTTTATTTATTGTATTCTTGAACTAAAGAATGTATGTTTTGTTCTTTTTTATTATATCTATATCTTTGTTTAACTTCTTTGTTAGGCAATTAGTAGATTTCCATTGGAGCAATGGAATATAAAAGAAAAATTGTGTTCCTTGACTAGTGTCATGTTTCCTTGATTTTTTTTTTCCTTTGAAATCTTACACTGATGTCTTCATATTTAAGGAAGCAGCCACCTTCTTCGGTCTTCATTGACTGGCTTTAGGAGAGAAAGATCTTCATCAATCAGCTTATCTAGGGATTCTATGAGACTTAAAACCAAAGATCTACTCTCTTCTTCTTCTTTACTTTGTGGCAGAATGTTAGGATTGTATTTTTCTCTCAATTCTGGAAAGCCATGCTTTGTGATGAGAACCTACTACTTATTTTCTCTGGAACAGTGCCTTGAAGTGTTCAAGGTATATGACTTCTCCCAATTCTGCAGACTGAAGTCAGCTTTTTTTGGGCATATGATTTTCAGAGGCTCATGTATGCCATCTTCTTCTAAAGGGCATAGGGTACATACAGTGATGAGGGCATGCGTGGACTAACTGGGGGGGATTCACAGCTGATGCATCCTGAAAGGTTTATGGTGGAGTCCATAAGATGATGATCGGAAACTTTGGCCCTTTGAAGTGGAGTGAGGAAAACGTGCAGCTCCTTTGCAGTATCTCACATGGTTGGGTGTTCAATACACTCTTACTTTTCCTTGTGGGAGTTATCATGGGCTGAAGGGCTCTCTCTTGGCATTCAGCTGTGCCACTCTTGGGGAGTGTGGTGATGTGAATCTTTTTCTTTTGAGATGGAGTTTCACTTTTGTCTCCCAGGCTGTAGTGCAATGGCACAATCTCAGCTCACTGCAATCTCCATCACCCGGGTTCAAGCGATTCTCCAGCCTTGCCTCCTAAGTGTCTGGGATTACGGGCATGCACCACCAAGCCTAGTTATTTATTTTTTTTATTTATTTTTATTTTTTAGTAGAGATAAGGTCTCACCATGTTGGCCAGGCTGGTCTCAAACTCCTGACCTCAGGTGATCCACCTACCTCAGCCTCTCAAAGTGCTGGGATTACAGGCCTGAGCCACCATGCCCAGCTTGTTTTTCTTTATTTTTAATGTATCTGTTTTTAGATATTTTTGTTCCAACCAAGTGCTGGGATCTATCTGGTGGATTCCCCAAATGCACTCTCATTCATGCCAGGTTCTGTGGGCAAATGAGAGTTGAAAACTTCTATTTTACGATCTTGTTAATACCACTCTGAGTATAGTGATAAATAACTTTGTGGCCAGGACCACTACAAAATTATTTTTTCTCATTTTGGTAAAAAATTAATTGCTTTTTTTTTTTTCAAATGAAATATTTTTAAAACAGTGTTCACTGTAGGTACTGATTTGCTCTTTTAAGTAGATAACATTGATAGTAGAGACTGTGAGGAAGGGATATTTGCATTGAGTTAATAAGTCAGTTGCAATATCTAGACATAAGGTGAATAGATTACATTGGCATTTCCTTGCCAAACTGTAACTTTCATGCTAGCAGGAAAAACATTTGTTCTCCATTATATATGCTAAATTTCTGTCACTCGGTAGGTCTTCAATAAATCTTTGTTCAATGCTTTAATCCTTAGTTGAATTCCTTGATGCCTTTGTCAGACCCCATTTTAAGCTGAATCTACTTGATATGCAGAACTTTGCTCATGAAAGTTCTCAAGATTCTGGAACCCCTCTAAAGTGACAGCCCCTTGCAATTTATTTGAGTCTTGTAATTTGTATCCAAAAGAGTAATAAGCCTTAGCCCAAAGGTAACTGAATAGGAAAATGTCATTCTCTATGATAGCACTATTATCCAAATTATAAGCTATTTGTTCTATTAATCCTGTTTATACTCATCTCATTCTGTAGAGCGAATTAAATTGGATGATCAATTAACTTAGGATTTCCTCTAATGAATCAGAGGGCAAGAATTCTTTGGAAAGACTTTTATAAGCCTAATTTTTGCTATCAGTAATATGGACTTCTACCATACAAGAATACAAGATAATTGAGAGGATTCACTGTCCATAGTGTCTATGTTAAAATGTATTGAAATTACAATATGCTAGATAAATATATGTTATTATGCTAAAATTGTTGGGGTCTTTCTGTACAATGTTAATAATTTGACAATATTATACCTCTGGTACAGCTTTCTGGGATTTTGTCCAAGAATATAAATTAGCCCTAATTCTATACATATTAAATCCTTATGTGTCTTGTATTAAATAGATGGTTTTCTGAATTTAATAACATCAAAACTTCTTTATTATATGTGCTACATATTTTAGGTAATTACATTTTGAAGTTGGCATTAGATCTATTTCATGTTCAATATTTGTGGAATTAAGAAGATTTATGAAATGTGATCCACTTGTTTAAAGATATTTTCTGAATTTCAAAGGGCAACTCTTTTCAATATCATTTATTATTACATTTTTATAAGATTAAACTTTATTCCATTGCAGAGACAGAGGACACAATTCATCTACCATCCTAAGCAACAATATTGACTTTTAATCAACAGTCACACTTCAGTAGGCTATGCTAAAAGAGAATAAAGATTATGATTTTCATCCTCAGTGAAATTTTTATCCTTCAAATAACTGTTCTCCTATTCAGTTATGAAACCATACTAGTTAAATGACTATCCCAATTATAATAGCAATAATTATGTACTAGATACTGTTCAGAGTACTTATATGTTGTTTATAACAACATATAAGGTAGGTACAGTCATTATTGCCACTTGCTAGTGTAGAAACATAGCTAAAGAGATATTAAGAAACACATTCAAGGTCACAGAGCTAGGAAGGTTAAAACTGTAATTTCAAACTTTGTCTCCAAAGTTTCTAGTTGTTTTCTATCATTGTACTACCTTTTGAGATTCCCAAAATCTGGAATGAAGAATTGACAAGAATGGATAAGTCTGAGATAGTAATAAATTTTCCTTGCCCCCAATTGGAATAGAGAACCTATGGACCACAAATCACACTGCATTTGGAAGAGATCTCACTCAGAATACATGTATTGGTTTCCTAAGGTTGCAGCAAAAAGTTACCATAAACTTGGTAGCCTGAAACAACAGAAAATTTTGTCTTATTATTCCTGAGGCTGGAAGTTCAAAATCATAATGTTAGCAGGGCTACCTTTTAAAGCCACAAGGGGAGAACGTTTTGGGGACTCTTCTAGTTCCTGGTATTTTCAGGTATTCCTTGGCTGTGGCAGCAAAACTCCCATCTCTCCCTCTTTCTTCACATGGCTTTCTTTCCTGCGTCTGCTCTGTTTACATGTCCTCTTCCCTTTTCTTTCTTATAATCTCAACTCTATTTGCTTAACTTTAATTATATCAGCAAGGTAACTTTTTTCCAAATAAAGTCCCCTTCGTGGGTTCCAGGGATGAGGTATTAGACATATCTTTTTGAGGCCATTATTCAAAAAGATACACTACATATTTCTAGATCATAGATTAAAGAAGACCTGCCTTGCTTGATCAATCTGTGGCCAATTGGAGGATAGTATTTATTTAATATAAAACAAAATAAATCCTGATTAAACCACCAAAAATAATTTTTCAAAGAAAATTTAGCTGAAAGCAGAAGCAATTTAAATTTAAATATGTTTACAAAATAGTAGAATTACTTACGTTTAAAATAAAAATTAGACATATAAAGGCTTAACACAAAGCCTCCTAGAAATAAAATAATCTTAGGTTTTGTTTTAACAAAAATATAAAAGGGGATTGGCAAGATACTGTTTTTTAGCCTAATTCCAGAGCCTACTGCTATGTCACTCTCCACACTCACTGCTTAAATCTGGCTGTGGGCCCATCCTTCCTTTCAGAGCAAGTGCTCCAATCTCTGGCCTGAGACTAAAATGGCTGCTATGGCGGTGGCTGCCAGGTCACCAAACAATGTGTCTAAACTTTCAAAATGGTGTCAGCTGTGGGCTTGTGACCAGAAAGGCTGGGGCCCTCTCAAGCAAGCAGCATGGGCAAGAAGCTGTGGGGAGCGTGTTCCACTCATGTCTTGGTCTCACCGCAGTCCATAGCATGGCAGTGGGCATTATTCTAGATATGTCCACCAGAGCCTGGCTTCTCCTCCTCTCCTTGGCTAGGTGGCAGTTGCAGCTGCATTAGGCCAAACTCAGGTGGAAGATGGGACACAGCTCAGCATTAAACTCTGTGACTTTTACCCTCACTACTCCTCCCATCCTGTTCAAGTATTTGGTCTTACAATTATACTCTCTCTTTTATTTTTTAACCATTTGTCCTACTGATGTTGTTTTCAATGAAGCAGCCTGAAAAAAGGGAAAAGGGCAATGGAAGACAATGCTGTATCTAATAATTACTTTATTTTCAAATGGGAAAGTCATGGATATGTATGCCTATATATGTGTGTATATACACAAACATAACCAGTATGTATGAATGTATCCATATATATATGTAATTGTCTATGATATATACATATGTAAGTATAAATATTTATGTATACATCCACATATATATCCATGACTTTCCCATTTGAAAATAAATACTACATTTTCTTCCAGTTGTCCTTTTCCCTTTGTTCAGGCTACTTCTAGGAAAAAATAACACACAGGCAAATACACACACACTCACGCACAAACACAGTAAATGTAAAAATAATGAAAATGAAAAATTTGAGATCACTAAATATATCTATTCTAACATATTTATGTGTGTGTATATATATACACAATTATCTTTAATTTTTTATTGTCACGATTTTTACATTTTACAGTTTCAATTTCTTTGCTTCCTGTCTATTACCCAATCCAACTTCTTCATATTCCTCTACATAGTGCTTCTTAAAATCATTGTTTTGTTGTCTTTAGTCTCTTTTTCTGCAACTCCAATGCACGTTTCTTAGACCACTTAATTTTGTCTCACAGGTCTCTAAGCCTCTGTTCCTTTATTTGTTATTGCTGTAGGTCTATTTTTTCTTGTTCTTCATATTGAGTGACTTCTATAGATACAATTTTATTAACAACTTTTTCATATGTTTTTTTTATTTCTAAAATGTTTTTTAGCTAATCTAGTAAATTTCATATTTTTAGCACTAGAAGTTTTGGCATTATAAATTTCAGGTCAGTTATTTTGTATTATCTATGCTGTTTTTTTATCTTTCCTTATACTACATAGTTCAGAGGTCGGTCTGAGGACCAAGGAGAGTTTGTATTTAGAATGCTGGAGAAAATCAGGGAGAGGGAGAGAAAGAAGATAAACCAGGAAGCTCTCCAGATATATTTTCCTACATGCAATTTTCTATTGCAGTTTCTGTCTGCTTTTCTACATTCTCTACTACATTTAGATATTTGAATGTTATGATATTTTAGAGTATTATATTAAAATTGTACTAAATTTTATTACAATTGCATTACATTGTATTAAATGTTAATATACATTAAGAAGTACAGCAGAATATACAGCTTGATGAATTCTTCAAATTAAAAAAAATTTAAGAAACAAAATATAAACTTCCCCAAATTTTCATGTGTCTTCTTACAAACCCACCATGACCTCTGTTAGTCTTCTAAAACTTTTTAAAAATCCAATATATTTTACTCTTTTTATACTTTATACAAATAAAATTGTATAGTATATTGTTTCATTTCTGACCACTTTGGCATATGTTTATGTTTGTGAGATTCATCTATATTGTTGCATATGATTGTAGATTTTTCATTCTTGTCATAATATTTCATTTCCTTATATGAATATCCCAAAATGTGGATTTTTTCTGGTTTTTTTATTATTATTTTAGGATATTATGAAACATTCTGCTTGAAATATTCCTATACAAATTATTTAGTAAATGTACAGCAGAATTTGGGGATAATGTATATCTGGATGTGGAATTGCTGATCCAAGGTTATGTATACAACTTTATGTGATAATATAAAGCAGTTTTTAGAAGTAGTTTTACCAATTAGTACTCCCATTAGCAATATGTTAGTTGTTTTACATTCATCACAACTTAGTGCTAACAGTCTTTTTAAACCCAGTTGGAAGTAGGTTATTACTGGCTTTTGGTATAATTTGCATTTCTCTGATGACTAATAAAATTGAATTCTTTTTAATATGTGTATAGGTCATATGGATATTTTTTCTTGTCAAACTCCATTCAAGCTTTTTGATAATTACTTTGTGAAGATACCATCTGGTTGTCTTCTATGATGTGGGGGGAAGAATTTTGAAGATGTCCTCTAATGATTCTTGTTTACTCATTGTTCAATCCATCACAATCTTGGTGCTTAAGTGAAGGGACTGTGAGGATGTAACTGATACTAGTAGTAGTCTTCAAATTACTGAGACTACCCTGGATTATCCAGGTGGGCCCAATTAAATGTTTAAGAGCAGAAGAGGAAGGCAGATGAGTCAGAAATATGTTATGGAAGAGGAAAGACAGAAGAGAGTTGGCACAAAGGAAGTTCAGAGAGATTACAAACATAGAATCTGATGCACCATTATTGACTCTGATTTGTCAGGGCCCATATGCAAGGATGAGAGAGAGGCTCCTAGCAAATAAGGGCACCCTTAAACTGACAAACCAACATGAATTTAAGACCTTAGTCCTACAACTGAAAGGAACTTGATTCTACCACAACTTGAATGAACTTGATTCTTCCCAGACTCTACTAATACCAGGACAGCATTTGACACTGATTTCAGTTTTGTGAAAAACTTGACAGAGAAACCAGATGAACCAACCTGAACTTCTTACCTATGGAGATACAATACATTTGTGTTGCTTTAAAGCACTAGGTATGTGGTGATTTACTATGGTAACAAGAGAAAACTAATACACATGGTTTCTGTTTGGAAATTAGCTGTCAATTTTATTGATGCTCAGTTGAGGGTAGTCTATCATTTTATCTAATTGTGTCTAAGTTTTTCATCTTATTTTCTTCAACCATTTTACTGTAGTGGACCTGGATGTGGTTTTCTTTTTATTTATCTGGTTTACTATTTGCAATATTTTGTTGAAAAATAAACATTGTTTATCATAGGACACTGTTATGAAAATAACAAATATATATGGCATGGATTGGGAGAAGTAGTCAAAAAACATATTTCTGTCAAAAAATTATACCAAGAATATGTAAGTAATTCTCACATTTGAATGAATTGCTCACAAAAGAAAATATACTAATTGCTAATAACACACTGACAGTTAACCAACTTTATTGATCATGAAATTAAAACCATAATGAGATATTACTTCACATCCACTTGAATGGCTAAAATAAAAAAGACTGAACATGATAAGTGTTAGCAAGGCTGTGCAGCAACTACAATTCTTACATATTGCTTCTGGTAATTTACAATAGTATAGCCACTTTGCAAAGACTTTAGCTAGTTCTCATAAAATTAAACATGCGATTGCCATATGAACCAGCAATCCCATGTATTTCCCCAAGAAAAGTGAGTATCATATGTCCATAAAAAGTGGCATATAAATATTTACAACAACTTTTTAGATAATAGCCCTAACAAAAAGCAACCCAAATGTCCATTAACTGTTAAACAGATAACAAATCACCATCTATTCTTATAAAGGAATATTATTTAAAAATAAATATACACAAATGACTGAAACATGCAAAAATATGCATAAATCTGAAAGCATAATACTAGGTTTATTAGTCTGTTCTCATGCCACTATGAAGAAATACCTGAGACTAGGTAATTTATAAAGAAAATAAGTTTAATTGACTTACAGTTCCGCAGGGCTGGGGAAACCTCAGGAAACTTACAATTATGGTGGAAGGCACCTCTTCACAGTGCAGCAGGAGAGAGAGTAAGTGCAATCTGGGGAAACATCAGATGCTCACAAAACCATCAGGTATCATGAGACTCACTCACTATCACAAGAACGGCATGGAAGAAACTAACTCCATGATCCAGTCACTTCCCACTGGCTCCCTCCCATGACACATTGGAATTGCGGGAACTGCAATTTGTGTGAGGGCACAGCCAAACCGTATCACTATGTGACAGAAGTCAAGCAAAGACAACTAAAATGTGTGAGTACATTTACATGATATTTTGGAAAAGGCAAAAATATAGTGACAGAAACCACATAAGTGATTGAGTTGGAGGAGGAGAACAGCTCGGAGGAGAGCAGCTCAAAGGAGTTAAAAGGTATTTTGGGGTTGTATCTGTCCTATATTTTGATTATGATGCTGGTTACATTCTTGCACTTAATACATTTTATACTTACAAAGAGTGATTTTTATCATATATAAAGTACACCTCAGTAAAATTATTTTCAATTATGCAAAAATCTATAATGCTTAAAAGAATGAGATGTTGCTTAAGTGAAATAGATGAGTCAAAAAAATGTATAAAATGCAAGTCAGCAAAAGTTCCTAGTATATATTAAGTCTTTCGTATAAGGGCAATGTAAACATTCACAGTGCAATGATTCAATGACTTGAGTTAGGCAAACTGATTGCTAGTAACCAGAAAAATATTCAATTCATATAATCACTAAACATAATACCTAAAAACAAATTAAATATGGGTTAAGTAAATGTAAATGGGATCAAAATTTGAAAATTAAAAAAAAGTAGTAAACATATATTTAATTGTTTGATTTGATTTATTTAAAATGAAAATATTTTATGCAAAAAATATTAGAACAGGCTGGGCATGATGGCTCACACTTGTAATCCCAGTACTTTGGGAGGCCAAGGTGGAATGATTGGTTGAATACAGGAGTTTGAGGCCAGGCTGGGCAACACCGTGAAAACCCATCTCTACAAAAATACAAAAAATATTAGCTGATGTGGTGGCACGCATCTGTAGTCCCAACTACAAGGGAGGCTGAAGTGGAAGGATCACTTGAGTCTGGGAGGCAGAGGTTGCAGTGAGCTGGGATCATGCCACCGCACTCCAGCCTGGGTGACAGAGGACAGAATGAGACTCTGTCTCAAATATACATATGTGTGTGTGTGTATATATATATATACACATATATATATATATGTGTGTATATATATATATACACACACACAAATGTTAAAAGAATTAATTAATGCTGTACATATTTACTGAGTTAAGAAAGAATAGCTGGGAATATATTTTCACAAAATTTAACAGGATTCTTAATCATAATAATTAAAGGCTATTGCAAACTGAATAGCAGCATGAAACTATTGCTAAGAAATCTAAGTAGAGAAAATTAATTAACAATTTACAAAGCGTAAATGTTTAAGCCATCGAAATAATCAAGAATTGCAAATAAATACAGTCAGGGAATCCAACTTTACTTCAATAAAATTATTAATAAGATCAAATATTGAATGAAAAAGTTTTGTCATCAATATTATATCTGCTATGTAAAACAATAATTATTTATAAATTTAACATTCAATTTGATTTGTTACCTGCTTTTTATTATATTTTATAAATATCTGTGCTGAAATTTATTACAATATTAATGTATTGTATTTTAAGCAAAAGAAAAATATCTATATATTTAGCTAAATATTATGATTTTTTCATTTCATTCCCGGGTTAAACAAAATTTAAAAATCTATTTAAAAAGTTACAGGTTTTTCTGTAACTTTCAATGAGTAAATGAATTAATATATTATTTAGTGAGAATGAGATCAGCTGAGCAGACTTTCTGTTCTTGGCTAAGCTCACTCATTTATTTGTGATCAGCTGTGAGTGAATTAGGCGGGCAAATGTGATGATCTTGGCTGGGCTGTCTCATATGTTGAGGATCCTGTTGTCTTTGGGCTGATTTAGAATGACCTCAGCTTGGACAGTTGAGTTTGCCTCCATCTGTTTTCTTAATCTCCAACTGGCTAGTGAAGGCTTGTTTTTTGATGATAGCAAGATTTTGACAGCGAGAACAAGAGCATGAAAAGACTCTTAAGGCATAGTCTATCACATTACAACTTCTACTACATAAAAAAGAAAAGAGAGTCCATATAAAATTCTTTAATTTGAGGTATTACATTAAGATCCTATAGGCATAATTGAATTCCGAGTAGAATCTGAAATTAATCAACTTACCATTGATCTATATTTGTTTCAATAGCAATATTCTATTTATATTGTACTGGCCAGAGTAAATCACATAGATCTTATAGTTTCAAGGGAGGGGTAATATATATATATGTCACAACTTGATATAAGGAGCTAAGCCACAAACTTAGCTCACAAAGTGCAGCAGGTGTGGATATAGTTAGAACATTAGAAAGATTTTTTTTTTTTTTTTGAGACGGAGTCTGGCTCTGTCGCCCAGGCTGGAGTGCAGTGGCGCGTTCTCAGCTCGCTGCAAGCTCCGCCTCCCGGGTTCCCGCCATTCTCCTGCCTCAGCCTGCCGAGTAACCGGGACTACAGGCGCCCGCCACCACGCCCGGCTAATTTTTTGTATTTTTAGTAGAGACGGGGTTTCACTGTGTTAGCCAGGATGGTCTCGATCTCCTGACCTCGTGATCCCCCCGCCTCGGCCTTCCAGAGTGCTGGGATTACAGGCGTGAGCCACCGCGCACGGCCAGAAACAGATTCTAAAATCTATCTAACAAAAATTTAAGTGTCTCCAGGAATGTTGCTACTCGGTCTAGGGAGGGTAATATATGCACTAAGCCGAATATGTGTACTAAGCAAACATAACTGTTGAAGTAGAATGAGGTAGTGAGCTCTGGTGTTAAACTGTTTAGATCCTCGTCCTGGTTCTACCACTTACTAAGTAAACGCTTTTGGCAAAGTTATGTATTCTATCTATCCTGGTTTGGTCAATCTTTTAAATGGGGCTAATTTTAAAACATACCACAGAACTTCACCTTGTTCAAACAAGCGAAGCACTTAGGACACTACTGGGAACATAATAACCTTCTAGTATATTTTAGCTATTATAATTATTGCTCAATAAACAAGATCATAAATACTAGGTCAATGGTAATTTGATTAAATCCAGATAATGCCTGGAATTTATTGCACAAATAAGGCTCTTAATGTAACACCTCAAATTAAAGAATGGTATCTGGACTTGTTTTCCCCTTTATTTATATACTCTTTCTTGAGGATTTCAACCAGCCCTGTGGCTTTATACTGAATGATGCCGGTGACTCCAATACTGAGCATCTAACCTTGACAACAGCACTATGTATTAATTGTATTAATCTTAATGGTTGCAAGATTAATTCTCCAATCACCTCCACTTTCAGCCCATCATGTTTCCTTTTTAATCTCTTTCAAAAGCATTTAATTATTCAAATTAAAACCCTAGCAATTATAATTGTTTATTCTTTTTACTCTCACTTGCTAAGTCCAATCCTCAACAAGTCTTATTTGCGTGAACACCAGAGTGTAGTCCTTGATTTTTCTTCCTCTCTCTATGCCCATTGAGATAATTTTATAATAAACCAATATTTTATATAGTCTTTATTTCTGCAATAGTTTCTCTTGTGTCTACGCATTCACTCTTGCACTTCTACACTTTCTTTTCCTGCAGCTAAAATAATCTTCTATAATATGAACCAGATCATCTTATTTCCCTACACAAAATCTTCCAGTAACTTCTCATAGAACTTGGAATTAAAGTCAAATTACTTATCATGGCCTCTGAATATGTGTCTCCAAAAGAAAAGACTTTAGTACACAAAAATCTCCAACCTCATCTGTTGCCTTCTTTCCCTGGCCCACTAAGCTTCACCTAGCCTCCTCCTCTATGAACTCCCACTCTACCAAGCTACCCCTAATTAAGTGTTTTTGAATATTATTCCCTTTATCTGGAATAATTTTTGCCTAGATTATTTAATGGAGAGTTTCTTCTTGTTATTCTGTTCTCTCCTCAATGTTCAGAAGATTTTTTACCTAACTGTCCATCTAAAGCAAACTTACCTCATCCCAAACTGCTTTCTATCATATCACCCTGCTTTATGTGTGGCTTTTATTTCCATCTGAATTTATTTTATGAACATAATTGCTTATTTTCTGCCTACTCCCCATATTTTGGAGGTATTTTGTTTAACAACTGTACTTATAGAACTTTGGTGGTGCCTAGAACATAGATGTTTTATAAATGATCCCTGAGCCAGATCTATCAGAGGACAATGTCAAATCATTTGGACACTGAATCTAACATGTCTCCAAAGTGTAAAAACCACAGTTCAAAAAAAAATCTATAATTATTTACATTTGAAAAATAATATCCTAATAAACTGATAGAAACTGATTTCATTAGTTGTTTAAACATATTACATAATTGTAACACATACAAAGTGATATCTAAAGTCTAGTTAATATAGCATTACCAAAAGGAGTACTGTTTTGATAGTGTGAAAAACAAACAGAAAATGATTAAGTATATATTTACACGTTTGATTGATGCTGTATTTCCTAAAATGTCAAATCTTTAAAGGCCATAGAGAAATGACAAAAAATGCCCTAATGAAAATTTTATATTAAGTGATTTCAGTAGATATTGCTTGCAACTGTAATAACTGATCACAGAAGACAATTTGATTTCAACATTTCTTTCAGATAAATCAGCAGTAATCTGCATAAAAATGAGCATATTTCTTTCAAAATGACCTGGTAAATATGTTCTTCATATTCATAAAACATTATGAATTAATCTTTTCAAACTAATTAATATTGAGAGAAATTTAAAAATGCTGACTGGCAGAAAATGAAAATTTGACCTTTCAAAAGGGTTATTTTATTTCTTCCATGAGAAAATTATGTTTTAAAAATAAATTTTCAAACTTTTATTCATTTAACATTATACATAAACTTAATAAGTGTAAGTTTAAAAGTATGTATTCCAGTATTATTAATTAGAATATATGACTAAAATTGATTAATGTTTTCAATCTATGTCACCCAAAAGAAATTTGTTTAATTAAAGTTTCTTGACATTCTTATTTCTATTTATACAAATATATTTCTTTGTACAGTTAAAATAAGAGCAAGCCTATAAATAAATGAACACAAGATTAATTGTCTTTTAATGAAAGTGCCAAAAGAATTTAATGGGGAAATATTTTTTACAAGAAATGGAGCTGAAACAACTGGATATCCACATATCAAATAAATGAATTTGAACCTTGCCTCACACAAACACACACACACACACACACACACACATCTGTTAAAATGAGATAGACCTAAAAGCAAGCTGAAACTATAAACATTTTAGGGAAAAGTCATAAGACAAATATTCACCATCTTCTGGTATATAAAAATCAGCAGCTATAGAAGTAAATGTGAAATAAATGTTAATAATAATTCTTGGCAGCTTGTATAAGTTATGAAGGATTTACGTAAAGGCATTGGATTGATATCTCAGACCCCTTTTTGTGTAATTACAAACTTTTTTAATCAATGGCTTTTCTAATTTGGTATTTAACTTTTGCTCTACAGTATTAAAGAAAAACTCTGAGTAAAGTATCTTTGCAGAATAATGTTTGTAAAACTGTATCTTCCGGCTGTATAAAAATTATATAATACTTTTGGTCATATAAATTCTACAAATTGTTGGTAGATTACATAAATTTGAGATATATAATTGGTATCAAGAATTTTGGGAATTCATGTGCACTTGGAAATTTAACTGTGTAAATTGATGGTTTCATAAACCTAAGGAAAAAAGGAACGCTCTGCAAAATGAGTATTGAATATATGTCAGATCATGTCACTTTTTGCACAAAACCTACTAATGGCTTTCTCTTTTATTCAGGGTAAAAGTCAAAGTCCTTACAATGATCTACACAGCCAGTCTGATTGCTCCCCGCCTCACCACACTCATCTTGCTGCTTCTTCTCTCTCTTTTTCACTACTTCTCATGTTTATTAAACTTACTGAGCTTGGACTAGCGCACTTATATTCAGGTTTATATTCAAGTGTCACTTTTCCAAAGAGATTTCCTTGCCTATCCTAAAATTGAAGTAAATACAGTGAAATATTTCAGCAACTACCTGTGATATTTTTAAGATACACATATGAGCATATCCTTCAAATAATTTTTGTAAGTCTGCAATTTTTCAGGATTATTTGCCAGACTTTAGGAATGTGTTGATTTTATTTAAAAATCCCAATAATTTTTAATGTTCCACTTTGTTTGCCATAAAATAAATGCTTTTAAATTCAAATTATATCACTATAATTCACTTTCCATATAATGCTTTCTCAATGCAGTTTTCCAGATAAAATTTATTTATCTATGAAATTAACTGTTTTCATTCAACATTCATTCATATGCCCATTTCTCCTTAAAATGGCACACTAGTGAAATATAGAGTTGTCCTGATATACCCAACCGTGTCTCCTGTCCTATGGCATTGTGCACAATTCCATATTAATTCAATATTCATTGCTTTAGAGTATCACATAAATCTTTGCTGCAGGTGACTGTTTCAATCTTATTTCTTAATTTTATGTTAAAGTAATACAATATTTTTTAATATTTCTCAGTAACTGACACATATTGAAGACATTTTATAAGACAATTAGTTTGTTATAATTATGTGACATCTTTGAAATTAAAATAAAGACAGATCTTTCTTGGAAAAAAACATCTTATTCAACTTGGAATTAAAAGAGTGATATATTGATTTCATCTGTAAAGGCTTCATTGCTATTAGTGAAGCAAGTGATGTTTAAAGTAAAAGTCACAGAGAATGCCACTGGAGTGCTAAGAGGTTAGTATTAAAAATAAATCACCTTACTCCTGAAAGCAATGAGCTGTTAAAAATGATAAAGAATATTAAGCAAAATAGTCTAATTATAGCTTTCAGATGGCAAAATCTTAATTAAAGTTTTAGAATACATAAATGAATAAGTTAAATGGCAATGAACAATATTGTACACATTAAGGGATAGTGCCAAAATTAATAATGAAAATCACATTATCTCTACATATTCAGCACTTGTTACTTTGTTCCATACATACACCATACATTTTGGTGAAATTAATTAATCAATTAAGCATCTGTGATTCATAATCCCTAGAGCAATCATCCTCATTGGAAAAATCACTATTTTTTTCTTCTCTTAAAGTCATATCTTTATTTTCTGACTTTTTATAAATATAAGTAAATAGACATGGCCATTCTTTTTCATAGTAGCATTTGTTCCTGGTATCCCTCTTAACATCAAATCAAAACAAAATAAACTCTATGAAGGAAGGTTTACTGAAATTTAGTTATTTTAAGTTATATAATTCTATACTAGTATTTCTATTTATACCTACAGATTTACCTTCTAGCACTTGAAGCTTCATCTACAGTAGAAAATGAAGAATCACAATGTGCTAAAAACTTTGAGACATTCTTTTTTATTTTAATTTTTATTTATGTTTTATTATTACTATTACTATTATTATTATTATTATTATTATTATTTTGAGACAGAGTTTCCCTCTTGTTGTCCAGGCTGGAGTGCAATGACACGATCTTGGCTCACTGCAACCTCCGCCTCCCCGGTTCAAGCAATTCCCCTGCCTCAGCCTCCCGAGTAGCTAAGATTACAGGCACGCACCACCACACCTGGCTATTTTGTATTTTTAGTAGAGACAGGGTTTCTCCATGTTGGTCAGGCTGGTCTCGAGCTCTCAACCTCAGGTGATGCACCTGCCTCAGCATCCCAAAGTGTTGGGATTACAGGCATGAGCCGCCTCACCTAGCCTATACATTCTTATAACATTCCGTCCAAATTGAATTAAATTACTAAGCAATAACTTAACAAAGGAAAACTGACTGCAAATTTAGAAAGTATTTCCCCCCATATAAACCATTTTTTCAACCACTACCACTACCAAAAGCACAGCCTCAGAAAAAAAATAGATGAGACTAATGTCAAAATAAGGGGCATTCATTAAGTGGTGAAGCGAATGCCATCGATACCTGCCTCATTGCTTGCACACTCTGCAAATGCCTGCTGACACAATCCCATTCTCTCTATTCTTCATTCATACAGCATGCCAGGAGTAATCAGGGATGTGTCACCAAAGATTATAAATTTGAGATAGCTCTTTCTAAAGAAATATTATGTAATCTTTAAGAGAATCTATTTCAATAATTAATATTAAATAAATTAAATACATAGATACAGAAGAAAGCAGTAATTTGAAAAATTGCTTCGATAGAAATTTATTGAAATGTTAACTAAAACTTTTCAGTAAGAAGGCAATTATACCAAATCAAACTGAGAAAGAAGAAAATAAAAAACTTGGCAGGCAGGCAGTTAGGGTGGGTCCTTGGCAAAATTCCTCCAAAGAACAGCCTGAAAATAAAAATGCAGGCCCCAGATAAGAATAGAGCCCATGTCCTTGAACGGAAACAGTATTTGACCCAGATGAACAAATTCCACCCTTTTTTGGACACATTTATCTCTCCTTGGCACACCTTAATCTCTTACCTTTCACCTATTGATCTTTTACTTTTCACCTATTTTACATATGACTGTGTTTCTATAATTGGTGCAGGCTAAGCTTTCATTTACATAGGGTGAATTATTACTTCAGCCCCTGATTGGTCCTGGGCCAAGGTCCCGAGCCTAGCATTCACCTCAGCCTCCAATTCGTTCTTCACACTCTCATACCTCTTTCTTAGTGGTACTTTGTGCAAAATGGCCTGCAGACCAGTCAGGACATTCTTCCTCTTTTCAGTGCTTAAAAACCCCTGACTCAGCCTCATAGTTGACACCACTCTTTTGGGCCCCCTTTCCGCTGTGGAGAACTTTCCTCTTTTGCTTATTAAATTTTTGCTCCA
>NW_012099165.1:105132-106488 GCF_000951045.1 Mandrillus leucophaeus | reverse complement strand
GCTGTTTGAAATATTACTGGGACTAATATTTGATGGATATCAAATATCAGTGCAATATTATAAATAATTAGAAATGTTCACAAAGTTTACAACATTTATATATGTATGTACATGGATTTCTAAAGATAAAATTTCATTAAAATTCCAAATTTTTGAAATAGTTATGTAAATATTTAACTAAAGTCACTATATTTTAATTTAAAATGTATTTTTTGTAAATAAATTCTACCTCAATAAAGACCAAAAACCTTGAGAAACAAAGTACTAGATCAAACTATACTAAAGACTTTTGAGAAGTTCAGTAAACTAACAAAATATAAAAAAAAGACAAAAGAGAGATTAAAATAAAACAAAACATTAAATAATACATTATAAACGAGAAAGACCATAGTCCTACAGATAATTTTTATATATAATTATATATAAAATAATTAAAAATGTATTTTAGTATTTTACTTTTAATTATTTTAATTAAAAATATACAATAATATATTTCTAATTAAAATAATGTGTACATATATGTATATATTATATATGTATTATTTTAATTTAAAAATTTTCTAAAATTCTTTCTAAAATATATTAATATCTCTGCTAATTTTAAAACGTTGTAAAAAACATAACTGTTTCAAGACGATGTGAAAAACGCAAATAGACTAATAAAATACTAGCAATTTAACCCCATCCTCATGTTAGAAGACACTGCTCTGCAACTGAGATTTAGTAAATAGATGGCAAATCTGGATTAGTTGGCTGGGACTGCTCTAACAAAGTGACAGAAACCGGATAGTTTAACCCAACAGAAATTTTTTATCTCACAGTTTTGGAGGCTTAGAAGTCCAAACTCAAGGTGTTGACAAGGCCAAGCTCCTTCTAAATCCTCTAGGGGAGGGTCACTCTTTTCTTCATTTAGCTTCTGGTAGTGAAAACATCCTCATAAAGTTAATATAATCCATTGACAGGTGTTTTTGACAAAAGTATAAGCCTAGAATAGAGTTATGGCTTGGCATTAACTTTTAACCAGCCTGCCTGCTCTTTGGTTCACTTCCTTACAGTTGCTTTTTGCCCGTAAGTCAAGTAGACCAGGTCACAAGGCACTAACTTCCCTTAATTGTTGCCACAGAAAACATCTTTTACGTTGAGAAATCTCAAGTTTTCCATTTAAGATGCTTCTCAGATCTCATATGCCAGCAAAACTCCCATTGCCACCTAGTCTGAGAGCTCCCACTGAGGAGCTGACTCAAGTGAAGAATGCAGTTTCCACATCATGGTAATTTTACTCCTTTATTCTGAGCAATCAGTGAACCCAATCTTCCAGCCCTTTTCCTGCCACAATTCCCTTACTCGCTCTAGCCC
>NW_012099165.1:101820-104102 GCF_000951045.1 Mandrillus leucophaeus | reverse complement strand
GTTACTTTTGTTTCCCATTCGTTAAGTTTGGAGGATTGTGTATGTTTTACGGCAAAGGAAAACTACTATTTAATACTCTCAATAGCTCCATGATGTAGGCGCAGATATTATTTCTAGTTTAAAGAGGGTAAAACAGAGCAACAGAAAACTTCAGTAAATTGTTCAAGCCCACATAGTTAGAAGGTGTTACGACCAGGATTCTAACCAAAATAGTTTCTTTATAAATCAATGTGCAGATCCCAGAAATTAATAATTCTCGGACCTCTGTGTAAAACATGTGCTAGTTAAAAGTATTTCAGACTGGATTTACTGACACCCTTGTTCAGGATATCAGTAAACAGATTGTTACAGAACAGAAGTTCACCATGACCTGTGCTGGAATATTTTCTTTGCATCCCCTAGGGATGGTGTTCTGTACTGCGTGTGCACCTTAGGCTGCCTGTGTCTTTTGAACTATTATTACTCAGTCTGTGAGACCATTTTCCTTGTTTGCATATAAACTTAGAAATTAGCTCAGTGATCACAGGTGAATAGAAATGTGCTAAGCAAAAGAGAATGAAATATGATACAAGGAATTAGCTTTGTTGTTAAACTGCTTGAAGCTCTTTTTTAGACAGTCTGTGATTTTTTTTTTTTAATGTGAATTTTAAGTCTCAGTTTGACACATATTTGCATACACACACATGCACATACCTCACACACTTTATAGCTCCGGTGTGGTAGCCAAACTGAAGCTTCTTTGAAAACCACATTTCTTTCTGAATCACAATGTGACAGGTTAATGCCTCTGTTCCATGACTGCGGCTGTGCCAGGATGATGGATGATATAATGTGCAGGCGTCCAACTGCAAAGAGCCACTGAGCCTTGGTGTGAATTTAGGTGTTGATGAAAGATGAGCTCTTGCTTAAAAGAGCATATGTTGTTCGTGAAACCTCCAGAGAAACTATTAAAAATGCACTATTCATTTTAAGAGAGATTTAATTACTGGTTAGACAGCATAAAGCAGTATTCCTGTAATCTTCCTGTTGCAGTAATGCCATGAATGATTGGAGTGTGAAATATTCTGTAGATGACTTCAGAAAACTGGGAGCTGGTAGGAATAACGATAACAATCTCATCAATGTGTCATTAGAAAAAACTCAATTGGGAGGCCTGGCGTAATGTGAAGGCTACTCTATTTTATATTGCTATTTGACATTTAAGAAAGTCACAAATATCATGTTGGGCACCTAACATTATTTTTTGGAATGCAAAGACCGTGTAAATACATAGTAATTGAGAACAGTGAAACATTTTATCTCCTTATTGCTACCTGAGATTAAAGGTCAAGTGAGCAGTATAGGTAAGATTTGCTGGTGCTAGTTACAGAATTAGCTTTTGTGTTCAATCGAATGCCAGTCAGTTTGGGAAAAAACAGTGTACTAGGTTCCATTGAAATAGAGTAGTCCAGTTGGTGGAAATTATGCTGGAGGAGTTATTTAGCTTTAGTGAAAAAACCCAAGAATTGATGGACAATTAACAAAAAAAGGAGAACTCCCATGTTTCTTTTCCTCTATATGGTAATCTGATTTGATAAATATCATTAATTTAATTACAAATTGCAAAGAAAGTTAATTCAATATATTCACATTTACTAAGTTTTTGTGATTGACAATGACATACATTTGTCTTTGCAATATTATGTTCTTATTTCTTTAGGGTCTGAATCTAACTGTTCTGTGAATTTAAATGATAAAGATTATTTTGTATCACAATAGCCATTGGAACTTGGGTGTAGTATCACACTGTCATGTTACTTTGTATCATCCATGCTTACAATTTTGATCTCTACATGTTTAGAATTTCCAGAATAATTTTTAAAATATTTAACATTCTTAAAGTTTAGTTTGCATTTGGTATTGAAATGGCCTACTTTAGTCACTATTTTTTGTTATGTTTCCTTACATGAATCTGGTAGAATTGTGTATTGTATTATATTGTACATTATAATGTACAATTGTTGTACATTATTGTTAATAGAAAGTGTATTACTGTTAATAGAAAGACAATTTCAGATAGTTACCATTGTTAAAATTGGATTCCTTAATGAACAGAAAAAATGAAAAAAAATGCTATTAATATATTCCCTGAGTATTCAGGTTAGTTAACATTTTGGTGATGGTATTTCACATTTATTTTTGAATCAGCTACATGTTTTGGATTTGACATACGTTCAGTCTAGATGACATGTTTTTATCAGAATGTTGATGTACCCAAAGGAGTAACCCAGTTCTAATTGTTG
>NW_012099165.1:97771-99820 GCF_000951045.1 Mandrillus leucophaeus | reverse complement strand
AATGCAGTTTCCACATCATGGTAATTTTACTCCTTTATTCTGAGCAATCAGTGAACCCAATCTTCCAGCCCTTTTCCTGCCACAATTCCCTTACTCGCTCTAGCCCGGAACCCCTCAGGGAGACGGGTTTAAGAGTACTTCTTACCTCTTCGTCCGTTAGGCTGCCTGATGATTATTAAACTCTTTTCCTGTTGTAACTCCTGCTGTTTCAGTGTACTGCTCTGTCACCATGCAGCAGGTAAATGAGACTAGTGATCCAGTAACAGTAGCTCCAGGCCGGGCGCGGTGGCTCACGCCTGTAATCCCAGCACTTTGGGAGGCCGAGGTGGGCGGATCACGGGGTCAGGAGATTGAGACCAACCTGGCGGAGATCGAGACCAACCTGGCTAACACGGTGAAACCCCGTCTGTACTAAAAAAATAAAATAAAATAAAATAAAGTAGCCTGGTGCAGTGACGTGCGCCTCTAGTCCCAGCTACTCGGGAGGCTGAGGCGGGAGAATGACGTGAACCTGGGAGGCGGAGCTTGCAGTGAGCTGAGATCGCGCCACTGCACTCCAGCCTGGGCGACAGAGTGAGATTCCGTCACAAAAACAAACAAACAAACAAAAAACCTAAAAAACAGTAGCTCCAGACGTTTCTTGGGTAGTAGCAACACAGCTTCATTTTCATATTTCTATCTTTTCTATGTGTCTCTTCTCTTTTTGTAAGAACACCAGTCATATTGACTTAAAGGTCGCCCTACTCCTATATGACTTCATCTTAACTAATAACATCTAAAATTATCCTATTTCCAAATATGGTTAAATTCTGAGGTACTAGGGTTTAGGACTTCAACATATTCTGTTGAGGGAAAACTCAACCCAAAACACCTTCCCATACACAAAATGCATGGGTCCATTGATCAGCAGTGGAAAATGATTGGTTACTATTATCACATGAAATAACCCACTGAAGTTACTTTTGTTTCCCATTCGTTAAGTTTGGAGGATTGTGTATGTTTTACGGCAAAGGAAAACTACTATTTAATACTCTCAATAGCTCCATGATGTAGGCGCAGATATTATTTCTAGTTTAAAGAGGGTAAAACAGAGCAACAGAAAACTTCAGTAAATTGTTCAAGCCCACATAGTTAGAAGGTGTTACGACCAGGATTCTAACCAAAATAGTTTCTTTATAAATCAATGTGCAGATCCCAGAAATTAATAATTCTCGGACCTCTGTGTAAAACATGTGCTAGTTAAAAGTATTTCAGACTGGATTTACTGACACCCTTGTTCAGGATATCAGTAAACAGATTGTTACAGAACAGAAGTTCACCATGACCTGTGCTGGAATATTTTCTTTGCATCCCCTAGGGATGGTGTTCTGTACTGCGTGTGCACCTTAGGCTGCCTGTGTCTTTTGAACTATTATTACTCAGTCTGTGAGACCATTTTCCTTGTTTGCATATAAACTTAGAAATTAGCTCAGTGATCACAGGTGAATAGAAATGTGCTAAGCAAAAGAGAATGAAATATGATACAAGGAATTAGCTTTGTTGTTAAACTGCTTGAAGCTCTTTTTTAGACAGTCTGTGATTTTTTTTTTTTAATGTGAATTTTAAGTCTCAGTTTGACACATATTTGCATACACACACATGCACATACCTCACACACTTTATAGCTCCGGTGTGGTAGCCAAACTGAAGCTTCTTTGAAAACCACATTTCTTTCTGAATCACAATGTGACAGGTTAATGCCTCTGTTCCATGACTGCGGCTGTGCCAGGATGATGGATGATATAATGTGCAGGCGTCCAACTGCAAAGAGCCACTGAGCCTTGGTGTGAATTTAGGTGTTGATGAAAGATGAGCTCTTGCTTAAAAGAGCATATGTTGTTCGTGAAACCTCCAGAGAAACTATTAAAAATGCACTATTCATTTTAAGAGAGATTTAATTACTGGTTAGACAGCATAAAGCAGTATTCCTGTAATCTTCCTGTTGCAGTAATGCCATGAATGATTGGAGTGTGAAATATTCTGTAGATGACTTCAGAAAACTGGGAGCTG
>NW_012099165.1:91442-93606 GCF_000951045.1 Mandrillus leucophaeus | reverse complement strand
CTACATGTTTTGGATTTGACATACGTTCAGTCTAGATGACATGTTTTTATCAGAATGTTGATGTACCCAAAGGAGTAACCCAGTTCTAATTGTTGTTTTAATTTAGGCAGAAAATCTGATTACTTTTTTGAATTGTGTCAGTTCTGGACTGTCTGAGGGGACTGCTGTTACTCATCCTGAAGCATTCTTTTCAATTCAAAGTTTGATGAATGATTCCCCTACAAAGTCATTGTCTTGTGACTTTGAAGTTTTTTAAAATGTAAATATTTAACACAAAGTTAAGACTACAAGCTTATATCAGTCATTTGTATTGTCTGATATTGATTTTCATCTCTAGAATTGAGGATATGGCTGGGCAAAAAAAAAAAGAGTAAAAATTAAACCACAGTGCTTGGGGTAGAGCAAGTATCAGTTATGGATAGGTAAGGGGCAGTAAATAAGGAGCTAGGGACTTATAAAAAAAGAAAAAAAAAACTTTTAATTAATTAATTTGCCAGTAAAGCTGGCTCATAGGAATACCTGAAGCAGAATCACAGATTCTTAAGAAAACAAAGGTGTATTGCATTGTTTTTGGTATTATGGAGATTTCCTAGTACATCCTAAGCTGCACTTATATAAAAAAATAGAAAGTGGATTTGGAAATGAGTTTTAAATTTCATTTTTGTCATTTTTTGTGACTGGATGAGTAATTTAAGCTTTGATTTTCATCTCTGTAAAATGAGGAGGATAATATTAGATGTACAATAGAATTGTCTTGAGGGTTTAATGCTGGAATCTATATAAAGAGCCTAGAATGGTGCCTTGCAGAGAACAAGCCTAGAGGAAAGTGGAAGCAAGGGGAAAGAAAAAGTATAGATGCTGTATTCCAACCTTGAGGTTTCATATAGTAAATATCAAGTGCAGGTAAGCAGTATGGTTGAGTCAGTGACTGCATCCTGTTGCTTATTCATAGAGCAGAGAACCTACTATGTGTGTCACCAGCTTGAGGGAATGGATTCTTCTGCCATATACTGATTTAAGAACAAGATACCTGCCTATTCTCTTTATTTTATTCTCAGACGTAGACTCATTAGGTGTAGACTCTAGACTTTCTTTCATATCAACATTTTTTCCATTTAATTGCTTTTTTATGTTTGTATTTTTAGGAGTGTTTAGAACATCAACTTTGCTGCCCAAAATATCAATTAATCAAGTGTTTCCTGCAGACTTAAAAAACAAGCTTAAAACTTTACATACAATTCAATTAGTGTCATTTTCAAAATATAAATTGAATTCATTTGCAACTTTTAAGAGTTTTATATATAGATATATATACGCACACTATATGACACATTTAAAGTTTTAACATAAAAATATACACTGTAATAATTATTTAAGTATGATTCTAGAACTCAAGTTACAAAATAACTTCAATCTTGTAAAATAACTACTTTTCAAAATCTTTCCCATATTGTTTACTTATGTAATTGATTTTAGTTCTGTTTTATTCTATCACTAATCTCCATTAGGATAATATTCAAGTACTCTGTTTATCATTTTTGAATTCCAAGTGTTATAAATATGCATGCATACACACAGAATTACTACATAATATTAAAAATAACTAGGTGTAATCCAAGGACATGTTACCAAAATCCATAAGTAAATGCATTTTCAGAATGTTTAAAAGAGTGGGTTTTTTCATTTGTTTGTTTTGTTTTTAAGTTCTAGGGTACATGTGCACAACATGCAGGTTTGTTACATACATATACATGTGCCATGTTGGTGTGCTGCATCCATCAACTGGTCAGCACCCATCAACTCGTCATTTACATCAGGTATAACTCCCAATGCCATCCCTCCTCTCGTCCCCCTCCCCACAATAGGCCCCAGTGTGTGATGTTCCCCTTCCCATGTCCAAGTGATCTCATTGTTCAATTTCTACCTATGAGTGAGAACATGTGGTGTTTGGTTTTCTATTCTTGCAAAAGTTTGCTGAGAATGATGGTTTCCAGCAGCATCCATGTCCCTACAAAGGACACAAACTCATCCTTTTTTATGGCTGCATAGTGTTTCATGGTGTACATGTGCCACATTTTCTTAATCCAGTCTGTCACTGATGGACATTTGGGTTGATTCCAAGTCTTTGCTATTGTGAATAGTGCCACAATAAACATACGTGTGC
>NW_012099165.1:70398-87637 GCF_000951045.1 Mandrillus leucophaeus | reverse complement strand
AATGAGTTAGGGAGGATTCCCTCTTTTTCTATTGATTGGAATAGTTTCAGAAGGAATGGTACCAGCTCCTCTTTGTACCTCTGATAGAATTCAGCTGTGAATCTGTCTGATCCAGGACTTTTTGGGGTCGGTAGGCTATTAATTATTGCCTCAATTTCAGAACCTGTTATTGGTCTATTCAGTGATTCAACTTCTTCCTGGTTTAGTCTTGGGTATGTGTCTAGGAATTTATGAATTTCTTCTAGATTTTCTCATTTATTTGCACAGAGGTGTTTATAGTATTCTCTGATGGTAGATTGTATTTATGTGGGATCGGCGGTGATATCCTCTTTATCATTTTCTATTGCATCTATTTGATTCTTCTCTCTTTTCTTCTTTATTAATCTTGCTAGCAGTCTATCAAATTTGTTGATCTTTTCAAATAACCGGCTCCTGTATTCATTGATTTTTTGAAGGTTTTTTTCAGTTGTGCTCTGATTTTAGCTATTTCTTGCCTTCTGCTAGCTTTTGAATGTTTGCTCTTGTTTCTCTGGTTCTTTAAATTGTGATGATAAGGTGTTGATTTTAGATCTTTCCTGCTTTCTCTTTCGGGCATTTATAGAGTCAAGACCCATCAGTGTTCTGTATTCAGGAGAACCATCTCACGTGCAGAGACACACATATGCTCAAAGTAAAGGGATGGAGGAAGATCTACCAAGCAAATGGGAAACAAACAGCAAAAAATGCAGGGGTTGCAGTCCTAATCTCTGATAAAACAGACTTTAAATCAAGAAAGATCAAAAGAGATAAAGAAGGCCATTACATAATGATAAAGGGATCAATTCAACAAGGAGACATAACTATCCTAAATATATATGCACCCAATACAGAAGCACCCAGATTCATAAAGCAAGTCCTCAGAGACCTGCAAAGAGACTTAGACTCCTACACAATAATAATGGGAGACTTTAACACCCCACTGTCAACATTAGACAGATCAATGAGACAGAAAGTTAACAAGGATATCCAGGAATTGAACTCGGCTCTGCACCAAGAGGACCTAATAGACATCTATAAAACTCTCTACCCCAAATCAACAGAATATGCATTCTTCTCAGCACCACATCGCACTTATTCCAAAATTGACGACATAGTTGGAAGTAAAGCACTCCTCAGCAAATGTAAAATAATTGAAATTATAACAAACTGTCTCTCAGACCACAGTGCAATCAAACTAGAACCCAGGATTAAGAAACTCACTCGAAACCAGTCAACTACATGGAAACTGAACAACCTGCTCCTGAATGACTACTGGGTACATGACGAAATGAAGGCAGAAATAAAGATGTTCTTTGAAACCAATGAAAAAAAGACACGACATACCAGAATCTCTGGAACACATTTAAAGCAGTGTGTAGAGGGAAATTTATAGAAAATCCACTTTTAAACATGTGGAATTAATTGACATTTTGCACTTGGCAAGAGTCAACTTTATTCAAAACTTGTTCTCTACAACTTGCCTCTTCCGCCAATTTGTTTTGCTTTAGAAAATTTCCTGTGCTTCTCTTCCAGATAGGGCAGAAGGTAAAGTCCATACCATTATACAAGAAGGGTTTAAATGTATGGGAATTTCAATTTACTTCTACATAAAAAGTAAACTTAATTCTGATTTCCCAAGATTACTATAAAATTGTTTTAAAAAGTATTTATGAGAAAGCATAATATAAAATATTGTAGTAGTTTACTCAGGCTGCCAGAAAAAAATACTGCAGACTAAGTGCTAAAACAACAGAAATTTATTTTCTCCCAGTTCTAGAGGCTAGAAAAACATGATTCAGTTTCTGGCCAACTTGGTTTCTGGAAAAGGCTCTTCTCCTTGCTTACAAATGACTGCCTTGCTGTGTCCTCACATGGTCTTTCCTCAGTGTATGTTTGTGGAGAGGGAGAAAAACATGTTTTTTTTATTGTTGTTTTTCTCTTATAGAGACAAATCACATTGGGTCAGGGGCCCTACCCTTCTAACTCCATTTACTTTCTTAGCAGTCTCATCTCCAACTATGGCCACACTGGAGGTCAGGACTGGAACGTATGATTTTGGAGGTAATAAACAGTCAGTTCTTAACATTTTATCCCAACCTCACAAATTCATGTTTTTCTGACTTGCAAAATAAGTATATATTATCTCAACAGGCCAAACATCTTATCTCATGACAGTATCAACTCTAAAGTCCAAAGTCTCATCTGACCAGTATCGAAATCAGGTATGAGTGAGACTAAAGGTAAGATTTATCCTGAGGTAAAATTCCTCTCCAGATGTGAACTTGTAAAACCAGAAAAGTTGTGTGCTTCAAAAATATAATGGTGGGACAAGCATAAGATAGACATTTCTATCCTCAAAGGAAGAAGTTAGAAGAAAGGACTGACAGATTCCAAGCAAGTTTAAAAAAAAAAAAATAGCAAGGCAAATATCATTAAAATTTAACACTTGAGAATAGTCCTTGGTTCAATGATCTGCCCACGTGGTCCTCTGGGGTGGCAGTGAACTACAGGTCTGTGGGGTAAGCCCTGCCCTAGCAGCTCTCTGTGGTGGTCCCACTCATGCAGCACTCTTCAGTGGCCTTCAGGCCTGCGGAAGCAAAAGAGATGGCTTCACCCTCCAAAGCTAAAGAGGAAGTAGTTTTGCTTCTTGGATCTGTAGTGGGACTGGTAACCCTGATGGCCTCTGCTTCACCTTTAGGGGTAACTCCTCTTTTCTTTAATGATAATGCATACTTGCAGCCTGTCTTCATTCTATCTCATTTTCTCTGTTTTATGTAGTCCCAGCTGGCAGTTTCTGCTGGTATAATCACATCTCGATTTCTGGCTTTTGTTGAGATGGGACTAGTATGTGCATGGTGAAAAAACACACTCATCTTTTTATCAATGATTATTTAGCTACACTCTTAGCAATCAGGCTGGTTCTCTTTATGCTGCCTACAAGAGACTCACTTCACCTGTGAAAAACACAAAGACTAAAAATGAAATGGTTGAAAAGGGTATTGTATAAAAACAAACCAAAAGCAAACAGGAGTACCTGTACTTATGTTAGATAACATAGATATTAAATCAAAAGCTGTAAAGAATGTCATTATATAATGATAAAGGAATCTGTTCAGCATGAAGATACAGCAATTGTAAATATATATGCATCCAACACCAAAGCAGTCAAATTTATAAAACAAGTATTATTAGGTTTAAAATACAAGATACTGCAATATGATAATAGTAAGAGACTTTAGTACTCCACTTTCAAAAATGGACAGATCATCCAGACAGAAAATCAACAACAAACGTAGAATTATACTACACTCTATACCAAGTGGACCTAAATGATATACAATAACTTTTCATCCAACAACTACAGAATACACATTTTTCTCGACTACAAATGAAACATTCTCCAGGTTATATCATATGTAGGGCACAAAAAAAAATAACAAATTTGTTAAGATTAAGATTATATCAAGCATATAATTTTTACGACAATAGTACAAAACTAGAAATCAATGACAGCAGAAACTTCAGAAACTTTAAAAATAAATGGCAATTAAACAACAAGCTCCCAAAAAACCAATGGGTCAAAGACAAAATTTTTAAAAAATCAATAATTTTGTTCAGACAAATGAAAATTTAAAATAAAACATATCAAAACTTAGGAGATACAGCAAAAATGGTTCCAATAGAAGTTTATACCAACAAATACTTACATCAAAAAAGTAGAAAAATCTGAAATAAACAAACTAATATTGCATTCAGGAACTAGAATAACAAGAACAAATTAATCCAAAATTAGTGGAAGAAAAAATAATACATATCAGAGAAAAAGTAAACAAAATAGAGAATAAAAATATCCAAATCAACAAAGCAGGGTTGGTTTTTTGAAAAGTTAAACAAATTTGACAATCCTTTAGCTAAACTTTAAAAAATTAGCTCAAATAAAACCAAGGATGATAAAAGAGATGTTATCACTGATACTAAAGAAATACAATCACAAGACACTATTATGAACAATTACATGCTGAGAAATTGGATAATCTAGAGGGAATATATAAATTGCTAAATATATACAAGTTACAGAGTTTGACCTATGAGGAAATAGATAATCTAAACGGATAATTAATCAAGTAGGACATTGCATCAGTAATAAAAAAAGTTCCCATAAAATAAAGATCCAGGAACTGATGGTTTTACAACTGAATTCTACCAAACATTTGAAGAATAACTAACACAAATTATTTTGAAACTATTCCAGAAAGTCAAAGAAAAAAATTCCAATCTTGTTTTATGAAGATAGCATTATCCTAATATCAAAACCATACAAAGACACACACACACACACACACACGACCACTATTCTTGATAAACACAGATGCAAAATTCCTCAACAAAATACAAACAAACTAAATTCAACAGCACATTAAAAAAAAAAAATCATTCACCATAATCAAGTGAGGTTGATGCCAAGGATACAAGGATGGTTTAGCATAAGCAAATCAATAAATATGGTACATTCCATTAGCAGAAAGAAAACTAAGAAACATACAATCATTTCAATAGACATGAAAAAATAATTTGACAGTATCTCTTCATGATAAAAAATCTCATCAAATTAGGTATAGAAAGTATGTTCAACACAGAAAAAGATTACAAGTGATAAATCCACAGCTGATATCATTCTAAATGAGGTAAAGTTAAAAGTTTTTCTCTATGATCTGAAACAAAACAGGAATATTTACTTTTACCACTTCTATTCATCACACTACTGGAAGTCCTAGCTAGAGCAATGAGTCAAGAGAAGGAAATAAAAAACAGTCAAATTGAAAAAGAGGAAATCAAATTGCCCCGGTTTGCAAATGACATGAATTTATGTATAGCAAAGTCTATAGACCCACCAAAAAAACTATTCAAACTAGTAAAAAAACTTAGTAAAGTTGCAGGACACAAAATGCATATACCAAAAGCAGTAGCATTTCTATATGTTAACACTGTACTCTCTGGATAGGCATGGTGTCTCACACTTGTAATCCAAGCACTTCAGGATGCCAAGACAGGAAGATCACCTGAGGTCAGGAGTTCGAGACCAGTCTGGTTACCATAGTGAAACCATGTCCTTACTAAAAATACAGAAATCAGCTGGGTGTGGTGGCATGCACCTGTAATTCTAGCAAGTTGGGAGGCTGAGGCAGGAGAATTGTTTGAAATCAGGAGGTGGAGGTTGCAGTGAGCTGAAACCATGCCACTACATTCCAGACTGGGCAACAGAGAGAAACGCTATCTTAAAAAAAAAAAAAAGACTCTCTGAAAAAGAAATAATTTCCATTTACAAAGGCTAGAATAATAAAATACCCAGGAATACATTTAACCAAGGAAGTAAAAGATCTCTAAAATAAAACCTATGAAAGAAACGGATGAAGACTCAAATAAATGGAAAGATATTTTATTTTTGTGGATTGAAGGAAATAATATTGTTAAAATATCCATACTAGCCAAAGCAATTCAGTCAAAGACATTCTTCACAGATGTTTAAAAAATCCTAAAACTTATATGTTACCACACAATACCCTAATATCCAAAGCAATCACAAGACAAAAAATAATAATAATAAAATAAAATGATAAAAAATAAATAAATAAATAAAAAGGCTGGAGGCTCACACTAACTCACTTTGAAATACACTACAAAGCTATAATAACTAAAAATACATTGGTACTGGCATGAAAACAAATACATAGACTAATAAAAGAGAAAAAGGAGTGCAGAAATAAATCTACGCATCTATATTATACTGATTTTTGACAAAGATGCCAGAAACACACATTGGGGAAAGGGCAGTCTCTTTAAAAAATGGTGCTAGAAAAATTGAATATTCATATGCAGAAGAAGAAAGCTGGACCCCTATTACTCATCACGTACAAAAGTAAAGTCAAAATAGATTAAAGAAAGTAAATTAAAGTAAGACTAGAAACTATGAAACTACTAGAAGAAAACAGTGGAAATACTTCATGACATTGGGCTGGGGCAAAAAAAAGACCTAGAAAGCACAGGCAATGAAAGCAAAAACAGACAAATACTAAACTAAAACTAAAAAGCTTCTGCATAGAAAGGGCAACAGTCAACAGAGAGAAGAGACAACAAGCAGGATGGGAGAAAATATTTGCAAACTATATGTTTAACAAGGAGTTAATATCTAGAATATATAAGAAACGTAAACAACTCAATAACAAATAACAAATCATCCCATTAAAAATTGAGCAAAAGACCTGAATAGACATTTATCAAAAGACGACATATAAAAGGACAACCGTTATATGGAAAAATGCTCAAAATTTCTAATCATGATAGAAATGCAAATAGTAAAAACAATGAGATATTACTTTACTCCAGTTAGAATGGTTATTATCAAAAATACAAATGATAACAAGTGTTGGCAAAGTTGCAGAGAAAAGGAAACCCTTATACACTATTGGTAGGAATATAAATTATTATATCCACTATAAGAAACAGTATGGAGGCTCCCCATAAACTAAGAAAAGAACTATCATACAATCCGGTAACCCCAATACTGTTTCCAGAGGAAAATAATATTGGTATGTCCCCTCCCTGTGTCCATGTGTTCTCATTGTTCAACTCCCACTTATGAGTGAGAACGAACATGAGGCGTTTGGTTTTCTGTTCCTGTGTTAGTTTGCTGAGGATGATGGTTTCCAGCTTCATCCATGTCCCTGCAAAGGGGGCCTATCAGAGGGGTGTTGAGGGAAAGGGGAGGGAGAGCATTAGGACAAATACCTAATGCATGCGGGGCTTAAAACCTAATTGATGAGTTGATAGATGCAGCAAACCACCATGGCACACATATGCATATAACAAATCTCACATTCAGCACGTGTATCTCAGAAGTTAAAGTAATTTTTTTAAAAAAATTGGTATGTTAAAGAGATATCTTCACTCCCATATTCATCACAGCGTATTCACAATATCCAAGATATTGAATTAACCTAGGTAGTCAACAATGAATGAATAAAGAAAATGGGACATGTATACAAAATGGAATATTATACAGCCGTAAAAGGGAATAAAATCCTGCCATTTGTGACAACATGGATGAGCCTAGAGGACATTTTTTTAAATACTGCATATTCTCATTCATATTCAGAATCTAAAAAATTTGATCTCAGAGGAATAGTGATTACAATAGAGGTTACTAAGGACTGGGCAGGAGGAGATGTGGTGACTATGGGCAATGGGTACAAAGTTGCAGTTAGAGAGGAAGAATCAGTTGTGGTTCCCTACTGTACAGTAGGGCAACTGTAGTCAACAATAACTTTGTATATCTCAAATAGCTAGAAAAGAGGATTTTGTTTGTTTCTACCATAAAGAAGTAGTTGACATCCAAAGTACTCTGACTGGATAATTACAGTGTATACATATATCACAACACCACATAATCTTCATAAACATGCATGAATATGTCTCAATTAAAAATAAACATAATAAAAATGCACAACAAAATAACACAGGCTTTGATTAACACATCATAGAGTAGAATAAAAACACAAAGGAATTATTATTCATTTTTTTTAATTGAGAAAAGTTTTTAGGGAAATCTGAATAGATATACTGATTGGAGGAGGAAAGGGAGGAGATTCCATGCCCAAGGAGCAGACTAGCAATTCAGTAAAGTATGAAACAGCAGTCTGCTTTTAATAGAATCCTGTGTAATGACTTGGGGGATTCGAGTGCAGGTGCGCTAAGAAATATAAATATAGTCAAATAGTACAGGCTTTCTCAGAGAGATTCCTTGAGTGAAACTACTTTAAAACTAACTTGGATTATTACAATTATCTTCTAAAAAATCTATGTATACCTACACACTGTAAATAACTAAAGAATGAGGAAAAAAATAAAACTAAACTAGTATTTTCAAGTGAAAATAATTCCTTACAAATGAAAATAAACATATATATTTAGGTATCTAGACTTTAAAGAAAATCAAGATCTAGTCTATACCACGAAATTGTATTTTTGATCTGATGTAAGCTGATTTACAACCTTCATTTTCATCCTTAGGATGAAAATAAATAAAAATTGAATTGTCTTAATCATCACATTAGTGGCCTTATTTTGATTCCTTTAGTTACTCATATGTGAACATGACAACTTTTTTTTCTTTTTTTTGCAAGCCCCATCCAATTGCTGGGGTTTACACCTATTAAATAATTTTTTCTTCCCAGTTCCTCTACATTAGAAGCACACCTGTATGTGGCTAATTCTCCAAGTATGAAACAGTCAAAGTAGGGATTGATCTGGTAACTATTATTTACTGTTAAGACACTATTGGAAGAATATTAGAAAAGTTAAGAGATTAAAGCATTCTCCTCACAAATTTACGTTGACTAATACAAAGTTATTTTGGTTCATGACCCTGAGCAAAAACATTATCCTTATATAAACCCTAAACATTAATATGGGACCGTTCTGAATAGTCTATCAAAAAACTGATTTCACCAATAACAGAGATAGGTTCAAGTAAGTTTAAGCTTTCTGGTCTTTAATGTGACAATAATTTAATACACTTGTTTAATAAAGGACTCTTATCCAGAATATGTAAGGAACTGGTATAGAGATAAGAAGAAGATGGTTAACCCAGTACGAACATAAACCAAAGATTAAACAAACACATTACCAGAAAGGATAATAAAATTAAACCAGTTTGCCTTCGAGATATCTGTATGCCCTTGTTCACTGCACCGTTATTCACAATATCTAACAAATGAAAGCAATCTAGGTGTCAATCATCAGATGAATGGAAATAAAAAAAGTTTATACACAATGAAATATATTCAGCCTTAAAAAGAGAAAACCTGACATTTGCAACAATAGGGATGAACGTGTAGGACATTACGCTAAATGAAATAAACTAGGTAGAGAAAGAAAACACAGCATGATCTCACTTACATGTGGAATCTAAAAAACTGGAATTCATAAAAGTAGGGAGTAGATGGTGGTTACCAGGAGCTCTGGTATGGGAGAACAGGAGACATTGGTCGAAGGATGCAGTTTCAGTTAGATAGCAGAAGTAAGTTCTGGAGAGCTATTGTACAGCATGGTAACTATAGTTAATAATAATACATTGTATATTCTAAAATTGCTAAGAGTAGATTTTAAAGTTTATACCACATAGAAAATAATAAGTATGTAAGGTGATAAGTAGCTTGATGTAATCATTTTATAATGTATCTACATATTTCAATACATATTACATATGATAAATATACACAAAATATAATTTAAAAATTAAGACAAATAATTATTTTTATTTATTTATTTATTTATTTTATTGATTGATTTTTTTGAGATGGAGTCTCGCTCTTGTTACCCAGGCTGGAGTGCAATAGCGTGACCTCAGCTCACTGCAACCTTCACCTCCCAGGTTCAAGCGATTCTCCTGACTCAGCCTCCCAAGCAGCTGGGATTACAGGCACCCACCACCACACCTGGCTACTGTTTGCATTTTTAGTAGAGGCGGGGTTTCACCATGTTGGCCAGTCTGGTCTTGAACTCCTGACCTCAGGTGATTCACCTGCCTCGGCCTCCCAAAGTGCTGGGATTAGAAGCGTGAGCCCCCACGCACATCCCAATACAAATAATTTAAAAGATTATTTGATATTTCAAAACCAATTTAATATTAAAAATAAGTTGATATATCTAATAGGCCCTTGATATGAAATTATATCTCCTCTAAATAAAAGAGCATTTTTCTGTGCCTCAATAATTACATGAGCTTCTCATCCTAGTCTTTTACATGATTTTATATGAAATATCATCTCTCATTATTGTGTCATCCTTGTTGTGGACTAGCATGCTGAATTCTAAAGTGGTGAAAAAATCAGACTCCCTGTAGACCCAATTTTTGTACAGGACCAGCACACTGGCTCAATTATGTGAAAAGACTGTAACGGTACGTTGTTGTTGCTTAGTGGAACAAAGCACTAGCCTTCTCTGTTTATTGATTTTCAGACAAATAGCACGTACCAATTCAATAGTTGCATTCCTAATGCCAGGAGATGTGCTGATTTGCTTTTCTAAAGAAAACTAAACCTACAATAGAAACTGTAACGGGAGTCACCACCTGAGTAAGGCTTTAATAATTCATTGTCATTGTGCTAAATCAATCAATCTTCCTTAATTGTAAAACTGGCAAGTAAATGAAGATTTGATAAGATTCACCCACTGTTAATATTTCATCTTTGTTGATGGTATTTAACTTTATAATTACTTCAGGTACGTTGTATTGTTTTTGCTTTCTTCTTTGACAGAGAAAGATAATTTTGTAAGCTTTTCTTGAACAGTATAGCCCTTCCCTTGGGAGTCAAGTTACCAATGTAACTGATTTTCCTGCCATTAAACTCTGGAACTGAGAGAAGATCTGTTCTCAACGACCCACCATGAAGCAAATTTGATAAAAATAAATACTGCATTTATGTCCTGGCACTGTACTTCTCATTTTGATGAGTAGAAGTGTTGTTATGTTTCTCCAGGAAAATACACAAACTCAGAGCCAGAGCATAATAACTTCCAGATTGTCTGAGACTCTCCGTTTTCTATTGCATAGCTACTTTGGTGAATGACACAAAGGAGACACATTTAGGGTGAGCTAGAATAGCAATTTACATGATGAACTTATAATGTTTGTAGGGGTTTTCTTCAAGAGAAAAGCCTCTATTTCTTTGAATGATCTTTGATGTGAATTGACTCTGGCCTTGTTGTATGACTGACGTTGGCTCTGTATCCTGGGGCTCAAATCTTCCTTCTATTTGCCTTCAGACCTCTTTTTACCTTTTTTTTTTAAAAAAAACTTTGCTGGCCTCCTTATCTATTTTGTTCCTTAAAAATGTCGTGAATATATAGCTACTATCAAGATTCCTGTTGGTGAATCCATTTTGATTGTCGTTTCCTTCCAAAACTGGCCTTTGAAATTGTTCTGCTCCTTTCCCTCTGCTATAAACAACATGTGGATACACGCTTTGGAATCTTGGGATTCATGTCAATTGCAACACCCTGTGAAACATTTTCAGACTACCAAAAACATCTAAACTACATAGCTCTTTAAAGACACAGGTCCTCACTTTAGTGTCTATTTCTTAGTGCCTTAATAAAAGAAGTATCTCCTATGTTTTTTTTTTTGGTTGTGGTTATTTTCAGGGATATTATTTAAGGGGTATGAATGATATCTCATAATATCTGTCTATGTTTATATCTCCCTACTTTTGATTTATCCTAATACATTATAAGAAATTATTTCTTATATTTCACATTCATTTATCATAGGACACAACTGACTACGGATTTCAACTAACAAACTAAGCAGTTACAAATACCCTAGCTGCTTGACCTGGTAAATTGAGTTCAGAACCGCTAGTAAGTAGCATCTATATTATAACTTCAATCCAGTTAAACTTTTGTTCTTCCCTTATTGATCTGGCAAATACATGTGTTCCTCATGTATATTCATAACATTTTTGCTAATATAAATTGCCGCTTACATAACTTTTGTAAGAACATTTTTGCTCCTAGTGTTTACATTGTAATTTCACAATTGCTCAGGTTTGTACTGAAGAAAAGGAAGAGTGTTTGAAGTTGGGAAGTAGGGTGGCGTAGTTTTTCTTGCAAAGTAACTCTCACCAATAAGTAATTATGGAATCTTCAAGTAATTTGGAATAGGCTTACCACACATTTTCTCCTAAATAAACATTCAAGTTTTCAAGGTTCAACTTTTCCAGTTGTTGCTTTTAACATTCACATTAAAGACATGGCAGGGGAATGAATTCAACAGACTTTATAATTTAGTCACTTAAAAGAATACAGTTCCGCTTGATTTTGTAAGCAGTAACCAAAAGACACTGGATTTCAGTCCGTCCTTTGAATTTGTCAAGCCATTCACCTTCTTCATTTAATGCTTTCTAGAGTACTTGTTATTTATCTCTTTCATTCTCTTCCATAGCAATGATTAGTTCACACATCAACTGCTCAGCTTCAACAGGTACTTCACTCCAGTGAGCCAGGTAATAATTTGAATACTAATAATATATTAATAACTTTTATGTAGCATTAATTCTGTTTGATATTGTTCTAAGTTCTTGACACATATTAACTCATATGAGCTTTGCAATTGCCATTGAATTGGTTATTCTTCCCACTTTACAGTGAAGAAACTGAAGCGCTGATCAGTAAATTAACTTGTTCATGGTGCACAGCTAGTAAGTGAATCCAAAAATCTGTGTTTTCAATCCACAGAATCTGTCACCTGAGCCTTGAGTAATTGCTTTATATTGATTTCAAATTTCTGGGTTAGGTGTATCTTAGGTTATGTGCATTTATCCTGTTTTCAGACACTAGGTAGCTCCCATAATCGCCAGTTATTTCCATAATGACTGACATTGACATCCATAACGTATTCTAATATTATTTGAAAAACAGTACCTTAGAAAAATTTTTGACAAAAATTTTTAAACAAGTATTTTGGATGCAGACTAATTAAACATAGCCCAAATCTTTGACATTATTTCTAAGAAATTCATGATTACCGGAATGCTTACACTAAATATTCAGATTCATTCAAATACTTGATCACATTTGGATAAAATTATCTGAATAATTGGCACAAACATTAATGTTTAATTAGAACATCTCTTAAATATATTGTATATTATATAACTTCCTCATAGACAAATATTCATTTTT
Organism: Mandrillus leucophaeus; assembly: GCF_000951045.1. Taxonomy (NCBI): domain Eukaryota; kingdom Metazoa; phylum Chordata; class Mammalia; order Primates; family Cercopithecidae; genus Mandrillus; species Mandrillus leucophaeus. The sequence continues at coordinate 74,878 of NW_012099165.1, read as the reverse complement.
CATTTTTAATATAACCATAATGGCTAGAATATAAAGTTCTTAGGAAGTTAGGAAACATGAGTGTAAAGTTTTGAATAATTTTAAGGTCAATCCTAGAAAATAATGCAATGAGATAATTATTTTGTTATTGTCAGATATTCAAAACAATTTTACGTGTAATTTCTTTTAGGGGCTACTATATTTCTATGTATTAAAAATATGATTGTAGTTTGGAAATTGTATTGAATTATCTTTCTATACCTCTAAGTGTCTGAAGAATATATTATTTCAATTTTATAAAGTAATCTTGTAATTTTAGTAATCATTATCTAAAGTAAGGTATGAATAAGCATTTATTTTGAGTCATATATTCAAAAATAGGTACATGTACAAGTTAGCTTTATTCAAAATTTTCAGGTAACTGAAAATTGCAGGCTTTAGAACTGAAAATCACTAATCTGTATATTGTAAAATATTTGGCAAACAATGTATCTTTTTCCAGAAAATGTTGGTACACTGTTACTCTGATACATATTATTAACAAAAACTAAATATGTATTCCTTCCTTATGCCATATTGTTACGTAGTGCTTCATATGTATCATATTATAAAACATTGGTGGGCTTAATTCATATAGCATTTTGAAGTTAGTCAATCTGCAAATGTTCATTTAGTCTTTGACATATTCAAGACAACTTTCGGCTTCATAAACAACCACCAGAGCAGTGGAATATACAATTCTTGTCCTTACAGTCAAAGTGAGGAGGCTTGCTTCTCCTCTCAAACTGATTTTTTGGTCGATAATTATGTAAGTAAATTTGACGTTTTATGTTTGAAGATACGCTAATGTGTTTCTTTTAATTTTATCTCATTAAACTAAGAAAGACAGAAACTACATTTTCTTCCATGTGAAAAACAATTTGATTATTGACTTACATAAAGGGTACAGATTGTGTCTATTTGTGGTATTTAGTCTGGGCCTATGTGGAAAACCAGTGGGGTGGATGAGACAGAAATCTATTTTTATTTACAGGGACAGGGACAGGAGAGAGTAGTGTGAAGTTCCTTCAATATGATAATACTAAGATATGCCACAACACTGAGTTTGAAAATACAATAAAAATCACCAGAAAGCGAAAATAATTCTGAGTAAAACATAAGACATGTCCCCTTCATTTAGCTTTAATTTTTGAGTTGAAATGAAAGGCATAAGACTAAACTTTAAAGAGCAGGGAATTAAAGAGCTAGTTCAATAAAGACATTTTCAAGAATTTAGAGCAAAAGGAACACTATTTGGGAAACTCTAATAGCATTTTTTGTGACATACGATTATAGAACTGGCTCTTTCTGAACTTTTCGTTTTCTTAATTTGGTTGTTCTCAAACCACAATGATAAGCTATTTTGAGGCTCAATTACTTTATAGTGTCTTTACCATGTTTCCATCAGTCAGCATAAGTTTTTGTTCCTTTTTGATTCATCTCCCCTGAGTCTGCCATTTGATAAATATGTGATTATGTATTCCTGTGTGTACACATGAAGGTACATGTGTACTTTTATTTTTTATGGTTTAAACTTTTTCTTTATTTTCTGTAATATGAATGTGATATCCCAGGAGTTTGTACAAAGTACTGATCACTGGATAAGAGGTTAATTTCCAGGTAAATAGGTGTGGGGAATAGCTAGAAGAGATCTATATTGTTATGTAGTTATGTCATCTGTACTTGCACTGGTTGAGATCCAAGAACACTAAAATTCTATCTGTACACGTTATTTTTGTCACTGCCACTCACCCACAAAAATCTCCCTACAAATTAGAAAATCCCTTCCTCAGGAAAGGATTTTTAGATATAAATTTATTTCTTTATCTATAATAATAATATACAGTTGTTATCTATACATTATAAAATCTATTTAATAAATAAAATAATAAAAAGTTTGTATGTTAATCAAGATATTTAAGAACTCAATTGTAATGAATTTGTTATAAAATGGTTACACACCTTACTTTCATGAAATAAAATTTTATGACATTATATGTAAGAATAGTTGTTGTATTTAATAGACTATCTCATATCACCACCTAACCAAGTATTAGAATTAGGAATATCATACATTTATAATTAGTATAATTTTATTTTCTCAATTTTATATAAACTTTTTTCTGTAACATTATTAGTCATGTATGTTTTATATTTATATTTCAATTTAGATTGAAATGTCATTGTTGTTACAATAAGCATTTATTTTCTTTATGCTGACTATGAATATGTGATAAGTGCTGTTGATCTTTGCAACCTCTTATATTCTTTTTATTTATATTTTCCATTGCCAGTTCATTTATGACATTGAAAAGTACTAGGCCAGGCACAGTGGCTGATGCCTGTAATCCCAGCTCTTTGAGAGGCCGAGGTGGGTAGATCACTTGAGGTCAGGGGTTCGAGACTAGCCTGGCCAACATGGTAAAACCCTGTCTCTATTAAAAATACAAAAATTAGTTGGGCATGGTGGTGTGTGCCTGTAGTCCCAGCTACTCGGGTGGTAAAAGTGAGAGAATCGCTTGAACCCAGGAGGCAGAGATTGCAATGAGCAGACATTGAGCCACTGCACTTCAGCCTGGATGACAGAGTGAGACTGTGTCAAAAAAAAAAAAAAAAAAAACAAAAAAAGAAAAATAATAATTATTAAAAGTAGAATAAATAATTAGCATCTATCTTTTTTCCACCATTTTAAAATATAGATAAACAAATGAGTTTTAAACAATTTCCTATTTGATATGTTTTTGGGGAAAGATTAAATATTTTAGTGCATAGAAAGTTTTCAACTAGAGTGCATAGTGTTTAATATTCAAATTACAACACAAATAATGATTGTTATAAACTTCATTTAGTTAAAAAAAAGTCCTAAGATTTTCTTTCTTCCTGTGTGTGCTTTAAAGAAATTCTATTATGGCTGACCTGATAGTGGAAGTTAAAATTAAACCGAGTTCCGTAAGTCTTCATTCTTCCGAAATAAATAGAGCTGAAGTATTTTTATTTACTTATATTTCTTTCGTTCTACTTTAATTATACAATAATTAAAGTTCTCCTAACTTTAAATTAATTTTTTCCAAAAATTATGCAATAATCAAATATATTTTTCTTTTCTTGTGTGTGATGTTTTCTCATTTTCTATTTTCTGATAATGATAATCTATTTTAAACAAAGTTTTTCTGTCACATGGGAGGAAAATATAAAACAATATATTAGAATAGATAACATTTTAACTTAATATAAAATGTGTTTAAATTGTAAAATAATGTATTCAATTACATAATCAACAAAAATTAGATTTCTATAGTATAATTATATAATTATGGAAATCTCAATTATTATTTTTGGTGAATTATTCATGGGAAATATCTATTAGCTTTTTTTGTATCATAATTAATGTTTCAGTAGATTTAAAATAGTAAATGAATCATATCATTCTGGTAAACAAACATGTCATAATGAAGTGCAAATACAATGTAATAAATATATTTAGTGCACTAATGTAATGAATAATCTGAACATTTAGAAAAGTATCTCCTTGCTTATTTTAAATGTTGCGTAATCAACAAAGGAATTTTGATTTTAAATTCATTTTTTAATGATCCTGAAATAACAATAGCAACACTTTTCTATTTCAGAAAATTATGTCAACATACTGATCTGTTAACACCAGATAGTTTATTCTCATCTGCTGAAATTTTCTTGTTATATATCTATAATTTTCTCATGATTAAGCATAATATTATATTGATTTAAAGACATTTAAACAATACATATTTAAACTATGAGAACTGTACCCCTTAGATGCTGCATTCTTCACAGTACATAGTCTGATAATACTCTGCACAATTCATTCTTAATTACATTATTTAACCATCATAAAAATCAATTTAAATATTTAGGAATTTGAGGCATGGAGAGGGTAGGTATTTCTCCCAACTAAATAGAATTAATTAGAAACATATTTAAAGAGCTTTAAATCCAAATACAAATTAGTATGTTAACTATCAAACTAAAAGAGAAAAAATCTATATAATTTTTAGTAGATGTGAGCTTCAGAAAGTGGATTAATAAGTACATATATTTATCTGACCAAGTATCTTCATATATATTTGAGAAAGTTTAAACACACACGTATGTACACATATACATAGATGTACAGTGCAGACTTTCATTGGTACCCACAAAGAACAGTATCTTCTGTCATTCACTCGTCTGTGTAGTTCCTTATCACACAGATCCTGGGCTTGTGCAAGAGATGTGTTTGGCTACTGAAACATTAGCAAGTCTCGTGAAAGCATTTGATATAAACACATATTGAGGCTTACAACCTTGGAAAGCTCTCTCTGAAGGCCAGGCAACATGCTGTAAAAAAGTTCAGATTTAGCCGGGCGCGGTGGCTCAAGCCTGTAATCCCAGCACTTTGGGAGGCCGAGACGGGCGGATCACGAGGTCAGGAGATCAAGACCAT
>NW_012099165.1:34846-70273 GCF_000951045.1 Mandrillus leucophaeus | reverse complement strand
GGCGTGAACCCGGGAGGCGGAGCTTGCAGTGAGCTGAGATCGGGCCACTGCACTCCAGCCTGGGCGGCAGAGCGAGACTCCGTCTCAAAATAAAAAAACAAAACAAAACAAAACAAAAAAAGTTCAGGTTCAATTATTAAATGTGAGCAGCTAAAGAGAGAGAGGGCCCAGAAGAAGACAGGTCATCTTGGACGTTCTTGACCCCACAGAGCTCCCATCTGGATGCAGCTGTGTAAGTGACCTCAGCTAGTCCATATGGAGTGGAGGAACTGCACAGCTAAGCCTGGTGAACCATAGCATTTGAGAGCAATAAATCATTCTTGTTTTAAAACGCTACGTTTTTGAGTCCTTTGTAACCCAGAAGTAAGTAACTGAATTATACACATGAAAAAAAAGTTTCCTCCTAGTGGAATTTTCCAGGTGCTTATTTGGGGGAATTACCTTCTCTGAGCTTGTTCAGTGGAAGATGCAGAAATATCCTCCTCAACAGGATTCATTTAGTATGCCTACTAATGGATTTTGTATCTAGTCTATAATGCTTTATTGCCCCTTGGAGACTTGTTTAGAAATGAGAAGTCCTGCTGGGCTTCCATAGTTAACTTTTTTTTCTTTTTTTAAAAAGCATGTGGCTGTAAATAGCAGGAAAGAGTAAAGCAGCAGTGTGGTGAGAGTCTTAAGGCATTTTCAAACAATCCCTAAGTAATTTCCCACAGAGATGCGAATGAAATCCAGGTTTTCAGAGGTGTTAAACTGATTAAAGCTTCATCAAACTCTTAAAAGGAAAAAAGAGACCATAAATCTAAAGAAATTGAGAGCTGATGCATGGATTATATGTATTTATTGACTTAAAGTGAGTTGAAAGTTATTTTCTCGATTAGGAATTTAAAAAAAAAACCTTTTTCTGGACTTTGAAGAAAAAGAATTGTGCTTTGTGGCATCTAAAACAAACATAGGAGTCTAACGTACATTTTATACATCTTTTTAAGAGTTTTAAAAATCTGCTTTGATTTACATGTTTTAGGTAAAATATAGAAAATCAATAAATGTGGACTGAGCACAGAGAAAACACCACAGCTTATTTCCAGGAATACTGCATATGGCATGCTAATATCATTCTTGAACCACAAGTTCTGCATAGGAGACCAGAATGTGATGCTGTCATCTCACATGGAAAAAATCTGCTGTCATCAGTTCCTGAAGCTTACTATGATCTTCTCTTAGGAAAGTATAAAAATCTTTTTGAAACGCTTTATTCTACAATCAATGAAAATTAGGTGAAGCTACAGAAGCCAGCAATTACTCTAAGATTAGAAAATTGTTTAAGAAGACCAATTGTCTTTTGTCTTCTTCTGAAGGGTCTGACTACCCTCCTCCAAAGAATTTCTCTACTAATTTGTGGAGCCCTGAAACAAACTTACATTAATGCAAAACCTACTACTCCGAATGGTGGTGTTATCACTTAATCATCATATATGTGGAGTAGATAGTATTGATCAGAGTGCATATGTGATATAGAAAAATGGTAAATGAATAAGATCTAATAGAAACCAGAGGTGAAAATTAGTACATTTCAGAGATATTGTGAAAGAATAAGAGAGAGGTCTTTCAGATAGAGAGAAGCAAAACAAGATTAAGCATACCTGTGGATTTGTTTGATAACATAAAGCGCAAGAACAATAGTAGCCAAGAGCACAGAAGGTCAAAGCCACTTACTCAAATATTCTTTTCCAATTTGGCTTAGTAATAATTCACTTATATTGAGATAACATTATAATAACAAATTTTACATGCAAATAAACTATAGTAATTATATAGTCTAATTAGGTCTATTATGGAAGTGTCTATAGAGGTGTTTGACAGATTTATGCTACAGACAGAAAATGAGGTCGCAACAAGAAATGTGATACATACAAAGGGTTGATGAGGTTTTAAGCACTTCTGGTTTGTGTATCTCTCAAGTATTTGGTTGAATTCAGTATTAAACAATAGCTATACTGTATTGGTATCACAATAGCTATACTGAATTGCCTGTTCTTACAATATTACTGCTGTTAGGAACAAAACACCACACACTGTGATAACTGATTTAGCAGGGAAAAATGTTAATCCTCCTGATGTCCTGTGAAGAATGTAGAATTTATAATAATCTAGGCACCTTGCTGTTAACATTACATTCAAAATGCCTTTTCCACAGGCAGTTTGACAGAACAGAAGAGAAAGTCAACATTATGTTATAAATAGCGATAATTTTATAGTGGCAAAACTTCATATCTACCAGACATTGGATTCATAAAGTTTTCCATTCTGTAGAAGGGAGATAAAATGCCTATATTATACATATTTTTAAAAAATAAAGAGGGTAAATCTAGAAGCATTCTGGGGAAACAGCATTGTTTAAATCTCTCCAAATTCTCAAATGAAAATGGACAGAACAACTAGAAAAAAAAAAAAAAATCATGAAACACATTTACAACAAAACTAAGTAACAATGTTGTAAGGCAGATACACCTGACAGCAATAACTGAAGTATACCCTGTGAATGGCCCTGTATGGTAGATGCACTTGAGTGTATATTTGGAATTAAGAGCTAAGGAATCTGATACTAGCCAACTTGGAGATTCATTCCTTAACTAGGAGGAATATCTAAACCCCTGTCCCTTCTGGTGGAATGTGGGCCATACAGGCTATCTAGGTTCTTTGTTTGGGGGGTAGATGAAGGTTGCCAGGAGTAGGTCGTTAGGGCAAGGGTGCTAAGTGAACATACCACATAAACTGCATGTATTTTGAAAGCAATTGCTGTTCTCCTACCCAGTCCACCACCACTGGGCTGTAAGTTTCTCCTGTCCATCCTGCCACTCGTGGACCATCTCTGTATGTAATGTTCCGGCTAATAAAATCCTATGTCTTGTTTGCTGACTCCAGACCTCTTCTTTAGCCTCTTGAACCTGGTGCCATCCCTGTTGAGGTTAATAGGGGTCAAGCACAACAAATGTATCCACACACAAAAAAAAAACCAGATAAGCAGATGGATGTAAACCTCCAACAGTCACATAAGTTACATGATACCAGTACAATGTGGGAGGAAGAAAGAGGCAATATGGCAACATGTGTTGGATCTGAAAAAAGAAAGTTTTCAAAGTAGCCAAAGGGGGTTCACTAGAAAGCACAGAAGGCTAATTTGAAAATGGAAGTTAAAATTGAGAGCAGTTCCCACTTTAATATGGACAAGGTAAGAGGACTGCAACAAGAAGGATGAGAACTTCATGTTCTCAAGGAAATAGCTTGATTGCCATTTAAATATATAATACAGGCATGAAGCAATGGTCGCTATCATTAATTTAATTAACTCTTCATGAGAATAGATCAAATAATTTCCATTATCCTATTTGGGTTGATTGAATTATATAGGTAAAGTACAGACAGAGAACATTATGTTAGACAGTTACTTAAAAGTACTAGTCTGTCAAGATGGGTTCTAATTTAATTCTAGACTAAAAACCAATAAGAAAATCCTTAAATGGTATTTTCAAGTTAACACTTCCAAAATATTGCCAAATGTGTCATCAAAATAAGTTGTATGAATAAATCATGCTATATTGTTAGAACATAATTTAGCTATATAACAGCAGAGTTAAGAAATGTCAATTTTATAACCTTCCAAGATAGAGCAACAATTTGGTGATCAATTTGCTATTTTTCTGTTTATATTTGGCCTAAATGGATCAGTCAAGCATCAGAATGTATTAAGCAGCATGCCAAAAAAAAAAAAAACAAAAACAAACAAACAAAAAACAGACTTACACACACACTTGGAAATCACAGAACTGTTTTGATAATTTTTATGGAAAATTATAACAACAAAAAAATAGAGTCATACTAGCACATAATGTGCCCTTATTTCTTATTTCTTCTCACATACTAACCTACACCATTTTCTGGATTGATGCGAGTACTGAAGAGGTCATGATCTGGAGACAACAAAACATTTGTCGTATCTTCCACACTTTTCTAAAAAATGTAATACAAATTTTGGCCGGGCACGGTGGCTCACACCTGTAATCCCAGCATTTAGAGAGGTTGAGGCAGGTGGATGACTTGAAGTCAGAATTTGGAGACTAACCTGACCAACATGGGGAAACCCCTTCTCTACCTAAAATACAAAAATTAGCTGGGCATGGTGGTGCATGCCTGTAGTCCCAACTACTCGGAAGGCTGAGGCAGGAGGATTCCTTGAGCCAGGAAGCTGGAGGTTGTAGTAAGCTGGCAGCATGCCACTGAACTTCAGCCTGGGCAACAGGAGAGAAACCCTGCCAAAAAAAAAAAAAAAAAAGTTTTGAAAATTTTGATTTAATTTTGGCCAAGAGTAGCCATTATTATATTACCTCCTGAAATGCTTTTCCTCAAGTCATACACATTAAAGCCTCTATAATCTTTATAATCTATAAAGAACTTTGCTGAATAAATAAAAGTCTGAAGTAGATGTTACTATTGATAAGAAATTGGAACATATTCAATAAAATGGCTAATGCAATGGTCAATCAGGAATATGTATTAAATGTAAACTAGATAGAGATATTAAAAAGGAAATACTACAAATACAGTGGTAAACAAAGAAATCTTTACCTTTTTGAGCTTACATTTAGCTGGATGAGATAAAGAAAATAAAAATATATAAGTTAGCCAGAGAAGATTACCCTGAAAGGTGACATTTGACTGGAGTTCTGAGTAAAGTAGTGTGACAAAAATGGTCGGTGGAAGAGAATTTAAGGCAAAAGAAACATAAGAACAAATTACCAAAGTCAGGTTCATGACTGACATTTTCTAGGTTTTGGAAAGAGGCCAGTGTGGCTGCAGCATGATGAGCAAAGGAAAACTGATTGGTAGCAGAAGCCAAATCATATAGGGCCTGGTAAACTTTGGTAAATAATTTGGATTATACTCTTCAAAGCCATTAAACAGGGAGCATTGAAGATTTCAGCAGGAAATAATACAACTTGGTTTGTATTTTTAAAGTCTCTTTGTTTTGTAAAAAATTAATTTCAAGAGAAGGGCCAAGTTTAGAAACAAAAGGACGGATTAAAAAACTACTGCAGGGGTGTCCTATCTTTTGGATTCCCTGGGCCACATTAGAAGAGCAAGAATTGTGTGTTTGGCCACACATAACATTCGCTAACATGAACAATGGATGATGAGCTAAAAAATTGCAAAAAAAAAATCATAATGTTTTAAAAAACTTTACATATTTGTGTTGGGCCGCATTTAAAGCCATCCTGGGCTGCATGCAGCCCACGGGCCATAGGTTCAACAGACTTGAACTACTGAAATGGTATGGATGAGAGGATATGATGGCTTAAACTAGGCTGATAAGACAGAGGTAATAAAAGGTGGTTGGATTCTGGGTTTATTTTGAAAGTACAGTCTAAAACATTTGCTGTTTAAGTGGCAGGATAGTGTGAGGAAAAAACTGAAGATAATTCTAAAGACTTTTGCCCTGAGTAACTCTGTAAATGGAAATATAATTTATTGAGTTGAAAAACATTAGGGTAAGATCATGGTTAGGGGGAAGAAAGAAACAATTCAGCTTAGGACAGATATTCCTTGAGGTGTCTATTTGACATTCAAGTAGCATATATAAAGGGATTATTTCAGTTTTTAACACTGAGGTTCAGAAATAAACGATTGTTGAAGACATATTTTGAGGAGTCATCAGTATATATTGGTGCTCAAAACCATGAGACAAGATTATGCTATCCAAGTATTTAGGGAAGTGGAAATTATGGAGGGAACTGGGTGGCACACAGGAATATACAGATCCAGAGGAAGAATGGCCAGGAAAAGAGACTGAACAACTTTTTAAGAATGAAGGATACTGGAAATGTGTACTGCCCAGAAAGTATATCAAGAAAAAAAATGATCTATGGTTTCAAGTATAGTTAAGAAACCAGCAAGATAATGATTAAAAACTAACCATTGGATTTTGAAGCCTGGAGGTTTCCAGTGGAGGTTATCAGATTTGTTTTCGTGGAGTACTAGGAATGAAAGCTGAATTGGCATAGGTTTGGAAAACAGTGGGAGATGAGGAATAGAGTGGTATAAAAGTTCTCTTTCAGAAGGTATCTGAAAGGTGTAAGCCATGACAAAGGATACTTTTTGAATAAGCAAGATCATATAACATGATTTATGCTAATGTGAAAGATCCCACAGGAAGGAGAAAAATTGTGTGTCTAGAGTGAAAGCAATTGCACAGGCAAAGCCCTTTATTAGGTGACAGTAGATGGCTTGTTATAGCTATTTTGTTACATCTCTAAAAGGTCATTTATCTACTCAGACAAATAACCTCATTCTTCTCCTTTTTCTTTATGTCATTTAAGTGCCTTTACTGCTCCTTTCCATTTCCTTGATCTTTAAATATTATAAGGCTTCAGAATTGTGTCTCTGGATGTTTTTAATTCACATCCTTAATGAATTTATGTAATCTCATAAACCAAACAACAGATTTATATCTTTAAGTAGCTATACAACATTTACACTTGTATATTTAATATGCATCTATAAAGTTAATGTCTTAAAACTAACTTATGATCTGTCCATAAGCCTGTTATTTCACAAACTTTCCCACCTCAGAGCAGGACGAGTCCATCCTTCCAGAATCTCCTACCTAAAGAGTTTACACTTTTCTTTTGTTCACACTTAGATTCTGTTTCTTCACACGTTTTATTGATTTTAACATTAAAACACTTTCAGAATGTATGGGCAATTGTACTGAAGTTAATACTCAATATTTGCAATCCTTATGTTTATAAAGTCACTGTGGAACTGAATCACCAAGAACACTGAACCATTGCTCCTCAAAGGAGGAGAGGGTTAGGTTCCTGCAAATTTCTAGTCATAAGATTTTCATCATCTGATCAATACATAATTTTGTTTTATGTGTGTTTCTGTTAAAAGAAAACTCATCTAATGTATAATATAGATCATTCACCCTGAACTCACAGCCAGCAGTATTACAAGCCATGTTTTCTGTGAGGCACATCTCAGTCTACTTGTGCTTAGAAACACCAGACAGCACATCAGCACTATTGCTGGGACCATTTTTAATAGTGAAATCACTACCAAAAAAAGCATAACAAAGTAAAAATCATGGCACAAAATAGATTGTGAAAAGACATTTGTGTGCAGTGCCTTATTTGACTTTGTCTGGGAAAGTCTGTTTGTCAGATGACCCAAGATTTTTTGCTGCTCTGCACCTGCCGTGAATGACCAAGGACACACTTTATTGATTTTGGAGTTACAAATAAATTTTAGGGACTTGGCTATGTTTTTAAACACAGAATCTGCAAATAATGAGGATCAATTGTACTAATATTTTCGATAATTTTTTTCTACTTTGTTTTTCCTTGTAGTAATCACTACTAGGCATACTATATGGTTTCCTTATTTTTTTTCTTTTTGTTTATTATTTGTCTCAACATGAGAACATAGAGTTTTAAAAGTTCGCATATGCTGAATCCTCATCCTCTAGAGTAGGAACTGGCACATGAGAAGAACTTAATAAATGTTTATAAAATAAAAAGAATTTGAGACATATAGCTATAAATAGATGGTTATAAAAATGAGTCAATGATATAAAAATTTGTTGAAAATCACCTTTTAAGAGTTTATTTGTTTATATGGTTTAAAATTCAAGAAGTACAAAGTAATATACCACAAAAAAAATCCCTGTGCTATGAATGAAATGCCAATTTTATCATATTTTACAATTTCACATAGAAGTTAGTCTAAACAAAGCAAATTAATAAAATATTCCAGAAAGGAAGCAATTCAATGAAATCATAGGCATTTGAACATAATAAAGTTCTTTGTGAAAAAAATGACCCCAACAAAAGATGAAAATACTGAAAAGATTACTAAGAGCGTCTTTGCAGTACTCAGGAGAGGAGTGAAAAAGTAAAATAGAATAATTACATAAAATAAAAGCAGTGCTATTCTGGTGGTAGCTTGTATTGTCTAGGGAGAACTAATGGTTAGATTTTTAGTAATTATGTGAGCTGGTTATTAAACACAGTCATTATTGCAAATTAAACTATGTATCTGCAATTGAATGAACTATGTTAAAATTACATTAAAACAGATTTTATTGTTTCTTTCTGGTGAGAAGATGATTTGTGTACTGTACAATGAAGCTCATTAAGGCAAAAAGACTCAATCAGATAATCCAGCTATTACCTCTTTACTCTTCTTCCTTTGCCTGCCTCACATCAGAGTTTCCTACCAGGAAAAAGCATGCTATATAAAAAAGAGTATATTATTTATTAAATTCTCAAGAAGGGAAGTGCTAACTCAGCAGGTCTTGGTTGTTCAAACTTTGCACATTCCAAATAAATGTTTGCCTTCAGTGTTGTTGTCCCTTGGACAATCACCAGGACAAATATCAGAATTTTTGATATATTTTGCCTGATATGACTGTTTTTGCATGTCTGAAGTCTTGAACTGCTGAGTTACATTTCTTCAAACCAAGGAACCCATTTAACAGCTCATAGTGTCTAACAATGAGCAAAAAGACATTACATTAAATGGACATATCGTGATTCATATCAGCCTCACAGTAACATGTTTTGTGTAAAATGGGGGAAGATAAAAGAATGAAGGACTGGCTTACACACGTTCATGAGTGTGAGGGGCACCGGGGGGAGTTTCTCTCTAGACAGATCCCTCTGCTTTTGCTGGGGAGGTAACTGGCTAAGAAAGTGTAATAGCCAAATGTATGTGTCAGCTTGGCTAGGCCATAGCATCCACATCTTAATCTGTTCAGGTCCCTATAACAAAATACCATTGACTAGGTAGCTTACACACAACACAAATGTTTTTCTCACAGTTCTGGGGGTTAGAAAGTCGAAGATCAAGGCACCAGCAGATTCAGTGTCTGGTGGAGGATCATTTCCTGATTCATAGAGAGTGCCTTTTCGCTGTGTCATCACATAGCAGAAAGAACAAATGAGCTCCCCTGGGCTTATTTTATAAAGGCACTAATCCCACTGTTGAGGCCTCTATCTTCATAACCTAATCACCTCCCCAAAGACCCTACCTTCTAATATCATCACCTTGGAGGTTAAGGTTTTGACATATAAATTTAGGGGAAACACAAGTATTCTGACCATAGTAGCAGATATTTTGTCAAACATTATTCTATATATTTTTGTGAAAATATTTTTTTGGATGAGATTGACATTCAAATTGGTAGACAGTAAGTAAAGTAGATTGAGCTCCATAATGTGGGTGGGCCTCATCCAATTCATTGAATGCTTTATTTAAAAAAAAAGACTGACCTTCCCCTAGGAAGAGGGGATTCACCAGCAGATGACCTTCAATTCAAGCTCAAACTGAATCTCTTCCCTGGGCCTCCATCCTGCTGCCCTCCCTGACAGATTTTGAACTTGCCAGTGTTCACAATCACATGAACCAATTTTGTACTTATAAATCTCTCTTTTCATAAAAAAAGGTATATATGTGTGTGCATGCACATATAAATATCTACACGTGTATATGTATACCCGTGTGTGTGTGTGTGTGTGTGTGTGTCCTATTGGTTCTGTTTCTTTGGAGTAATCTGAACAGTACACAGGGGATAAGAGATAATACAGGTATAAATACACAGTTCTTCTCTACATCATCTTATTTTTTTTTTCCAATATGATGCCATAGGTCTAGGACCAGGGTTACAGCTGTGGGTGTCAGAAGTAGGGATAATTTCTAAATAAGTAACATATCATTTTAATTCTTTGTACCAGAATTACAAAGAGCCTGGTTGTATGGAATATGCCTTCATCTGTTTGGCAAAATTTAGGTTGACAGTGAATAGTGAACGCAGCTGTATTGCCTAGTGGTTGAGATAGACCACTAGTTATTTGTCTGTATAACACAACTCTACATGAATGGGAATATATTATAGAACAAACTTTGGGTAGACTGGTATTGCTGCCAGCATTCTGAACCAGCTTAGTGACTTACCATAACATCTTTTCCAAATTTGGGAAATGTGGAGTCAAAATCAATGACAAGTTGTGAAAAAGAGAGATAATAGCTGAGGGTAAAGGAATAAATATATCAGTTATAAAACAAGGGAGACTGATGCATCAAGAGAGAGTCAGAATAAAAGAATGATGTTATCTTTTAATACAATTATACCATATAACCCACAGGATGAAGTCTTATGTTTACTATGAACAATCCTGCTTTTGCAACCTGACAAAGTCAAACAGAAGCCTATAAACCTGATTTACCTTTAACTCTGAGATACTTTTGTCACATAATATGATGATGAGTTGGGCCAATTATTAATAACTGAGTGTAATTCTAGAAACGTCCTAGTATCTTTTCTCTCTTACTTTTCAGGTCGTATCTACAAAAAAGACATCATTTGGGAAGAAATTTCCAGGAACTACTCTCTACTGGTCTGTTGAATCATGAAGTGCACAGCTCTCATCAGACTGATTACTGTGTAACTATAAACCTCAATGACCAAATGCTTAGAAACGTCCCTGTTTATAATCAACGAAACATAGCAGTGGCATTCCCAACATGTCACAGTGTGCTATGCACACATATACATCACTCTTATTTTTAGTCTTAAACAGAATAGAAAAAAAGACAATGAATTTCTCATGAGAATAAAGCAATAGGTATCACATAGTGAATTCAAATTTTCCTGGAGAATATCCCTAACCTGAGAGGTAAAAGGCTGTATAGAATAGTATAGCGTACTCAGACTATATTAAATGTAGGTGTGATATATTTAACTCTATTATGTGGAACCCAACATTTTTGGATACAAAATATATATTTTAACGGCATTCAGGCCACTAGCACATAATGGCAACAGTACTCATGGTGAATTAAACATTATCCCACAAGACAGAAAAGGGTTTCAGGGAAAATAAATACTGGTCTAGGTATTGTGGCACAAGCTCAATTTTCTTTTAATGAGAAATGACATTCAGAGGGAATAAAAATATTGATTAACTGGAAATAGCAGATTAGACTAAATTATCTTCTAGAAGGAAGGCAAGGCACAAAGATGGGAATTGGCCTGGAAAGATGATGGGACTTCAGTGAAGTGGATCAGGGTGATTCAACCAATACTGATGGATAATGCTGGGTTATACCTTTGAGAAAGGGCTTGTACCCTAAGCCCCTAAGCAGGGTTTCACCCCTAAGCAGGGCTTCTTGACTACTGTAATATCAAGAAATCCACGGGCAATGGCTCTTCATCTTAGCTGCAGAGAGTCAAAGGTCGTATTTTTTAGGAATCATGCATCTCCAAATTTATGGAAGTTCTATGAAGACACTTGTTATTCACATGAATGCACTATGATTGTCACTGCCTGGAGAATAGGTCAAAATAAGACATATTCTATAACTATAATACGGTGAACAGGGATAGCAACTGTTCTGAACACCCATGTTCTCTCATAAGTGGGAGATGGTCCCTGCTATATAGCAGTGCACAATGGAAACCAGTTTCAGCACAAGCCTTTGAACTAAGACTGGGAGGGTGACTTTATCCCCAACCGACTTGGAATCTAGAAGCAACCAAATCATGGTCAATTGTAATAACTACTACTCATAAAAATATATGGTATTTGGACAAAGGTCAATTCTGTGGGAAAGCATAGCAAAAATGTATATGATCCTTACTGATTTGTTCTATAATAAAATTAAATTGTACTATGATCATACCACAATATGGTATAATACTGGCATTGTTGATAAGATTCAACTGCCTATGTAAATAAGATATGTTACTACTGATATTATTGATAAGATGGTGTTGAGGAACATGTCCCCTTGCAACTCCACTGGAAGGGGACACCTGGAAGCATGAGCCTGGTTTCTCCTGGACTTTATTCACACAATGCTCTGTTTTCTTTCACTAATTTTAATCTGTAACAAGAAACTATAATAAATTGCAAGTTTGAGTATGACAGCTTTTTTGACCCTGTGAGTTCTAGCAAACTATTGAGCCTCAGCGTGATCTTAGGGATCCCAGACACAGATCCCTTTCCTGCCTTTTTAACCTCTGCAAGTGGGTTTCTCAAATGATGGTTTAACAATGCTTTCCAGGTGTGGTCCTACTCTCTAGACATCTGCAACTAAAAGGTAGTCCTTGAGAACTATTAAAACTACCTATATAGAAGTCTTTTTCCTCTAGTTTTGAAGTGATATATCTATCTCTAGCTCTACGTCTATCTCTATCTCTGTGTCTATCTCTGTCTCTATCTCTATATATATCTCTATCTCAACTCTATCTATCTCTGTCTCTAATCTGTTATCTCTATCTCTATCCCTAGCTCTAGCTCTACCTCTATCTCTAGCTCTAACTCTAAGCTCTCTAATTCCTCTATCTCTATCTCTATTTCTATCTCTATCTCTATCTCTATCTATCTCTGCCTCTATCATCTCTCTCTCAATACATCCATCTACCCTCTTATAAAGGGAAAAAAATGAATGTATACAGATAGATGTATTAAGTAGATATAGATATATAATTATAGACAAAGATCCATTGCAGTTTCTCCCTGTTTGGCCCAGATTTTGCTTTATTTTTTTTTTAAGTGATGGTTAATTTCTGTTTTCTGAATTTAGTTGTTGTTTCATTGAAAACTAATTTTTTCCTAATTTCTATCTCATCTCTATTTTTTATTCTTTTTGTTATGTGCATTGTACTTCACAGGATAGATGCCTTTATTTCTTGATTTTTTACTAGATATTCCTAACTTTTTCTAACATAAAAGAGTATAAAATGCTTTAGATTGAACCCTTTTCAAGGAACAATACTAAACACCCATCAGTCTTTAGTAAATTTCTGCTATTACTACTTTTTTCATTTATTTTATTCAGCTACACACACATATATAACTATATATGAAAGAATTCTCAATTCTTTTGAAAAGATAATGAATAATTTATATAAAAAGAACTTGTGAATAATTATTTGCATGATTTCATAAAAGACATCTTAGAGCGGTTACGGTACTAGTCCGCTCTCATTCTGCTATGAAGAAATATCTGAGACTGGGTAATTTATAAAGAAGAGGTTTATTTGGAGGTCAAGGTGGGCGGATCATAAGGTCAAGAGACTGAGACCATCCTGGCCAACATGGTGAAACCCTGTCTCTACTAAAAATACAAAAATTAGCAAGGAATGATGGTGGGTGCCTATAATGCCAGCTATTCGGTAGCCTGAGGCAGGAGAATCACTTGAACCTAGGAGGCGGAAGTTGCAGTGAACTGAGATCGCACCACTGTACTTCAGCCTGGGCAACAGAGCGAGACTCCATCTCAAAAAGAAAAAAAAGAGGTTTAATTGACCCACAGTTCCACACGACTGGGGAGGCCTTAGGAAACTTAAAATCATAATGGAAGTCACCTTTTCACAGGGTGGCAGGAGAGAGACTGAAGGCTGAGTGAAGTGGGAAACTCCTTCTAAAATTATCAGGTCTTATAAGAACATACTATCATGAGAACTGTATAGGGAAACCTCCCCCATGATTAAATTATCTCCACCTGGTCCCACCTTTGACATGGAATTATTACAATTAAAGGTAAGTTGTGGGTGGGGACACAGAGCCAAACCATATCAGTTACTAAAAAGTGCATCATGAAACAGTGTTCTATAATAAATTATTAAATTAATTTGATAAGTAACCATAATCCTTATATATTTTACAGTATTGCAAGCTTTAAAACATGTTTGTCATATTTCAGACGATTTTAGAATAGTGATAAATTAGTGACACTATGTGACATATGCTATTTGTATTAGTCCATTCTCACACTGCTATAAAGAACTACGTGAGACTGGGTAATTTATGAAGAAAAGTGATTTAATTAACTCACAGTTCCACATGGCTGGAAGCCCTCAGGAAACTTTTAATCATGGCAGAAGGTGAAAGAAAAGTGTGCGTGTCATCACATGTCACAGCAGGAGGAAGACAGAGAGAAGGGTAAAGTGCCACATACTTATCAAACATCCAGATACCTGAGAACTCACTCACTATCATGAGAACAGGGGGAACGGGGAAGTCCACCTCCATGATTCAATCACCTTCCACCGAGCCCCTCTTTCAACACATGGGGATTGCAATTTGAGATGAGAATTGAGTCACGACAAATAATTAAACCATATAACTCCACCTCTGGCTCCTCCCATGTTGCATATCCTTTTCACATTTTGAGACAAATCATGCCTTCCCAACAGTCCCCCAAAGTCTTAACTCATTCTAGCATTAACTCAAAAGTCCACGTTCAATATCTCATTGTAGACAAGACCAGTCCCTTCTGCCTATAAGCCTGTAAATTAAAAATAAGTTAGTTATTTCCAAGACACAGTGGAGGAACAGGCATGAGGGAAATGCTTTTATTCCAAAAGGGATGAATTGGCAAAAACTAAGGGGCTCCAGGACAAATATAAGTCCAAAATCCAGAAGGGCAGTCATTAAATCTTAAAGCTCCAAAATAATATCTTTTGACTCCAAGTCTCACATCCAGGGAATGCTGATGCAAAGGGTGGGCCCCCAAGGCCTTGGGTAGCTCCTCCCCTGTGATTCTTCAGGGTACAGCTCCTGTGGCTACTTTCATGGGCTGGTTGAATGCCTGTGGCTTTTCCAGATGCATGTTACAATCTGTTGGTGGATCTACCATGCTGGTGTCTGGAGGATGGTGGCCCTCTTCTCATAGCTCTACTAGGCAGTGTCCCAGTGGGAACTCTGCGTAGAAGCCCCAACCCCATATTTCTCCCTTGCACTGCCCCAGTAGAGGTTCTCCATGAGGGCTCTATCCCTGCAGCAGACTTTTGCCTGGGCACCCAGGTGTTTTCCATATATCCTCTGGAATTTAGGCAAAGGCTCCCAAATTCTTGCCTTCTGCACACTAACAGGCTCAACACCATGTAGAAGCCACTAAGACTTGGGGCTTGTACTCTCTGAAGCAATGGCCCAAGATATACCTCAACCCCTTTTACCCATGGCTAGAGTTGGAAGTGCTGGGACACAGGGGGCCATGTCCCAAGACCACACAGAATATTTTTTCCCTCTAGGCCTCTGGGCTTGTGGTGAGAGGGGCTACTGTGAAGATCTCTGAAATGCCCTGGAGACATTTTCACCATTGTCTTGGCTATTAACATCTGCTCCTCTTTACTTATGCAGATTTATGCAGCAGGCTTGAATTCCTCCCCAGCTAATGGGGTATTATTTTCTACCACATGGCCAGGCCGCAAATTTTCCAAAATTGTATGTTCTCTCTTTTAAACATAAGTTTTGATTTCAGACCATCTTTTTCTTCACATATATGAGTTTACACTTTTAGAAAAAGCCAGGTTACATCTTCAATGCTTTGCTTCTTAGAAATTTCTTCTGACAAATACTCTAAATCATCTCTCTCAAGTTCAAAGTTTCATAGATCTCTAGAGCAGGGGCAAAATGCTGTCAGTCTCTTTGCTAAAGGATAGCAAAAATAATCATTACTCCAGCTCCCAGTAAGTTCCTCATCTCCATTTGAGACTGCCTCAGCCTGGACTTTATTGTTCATATCACTATCAGTACTTTGGTCACAAGCATTCAACAAGTTCTAGAAAGTTTCAAACTTTCACGAGTCTTCCTGTCTTCTTCTGAACTCCCAAACTGTTCTGACCTCTGACCATTACTCAGTTTCCAAGTCACTTCTATATTTTCCGGTATCTTTATAGCAATGCTCCACTTTCTCAATATCAATTTTCTGTATTACTCCATTCTCACATTGCTATAGAGAACTAACTGAGACTGGGTAACTTACGAAGAAAAGAAGTTTAATTGACTGACAGTCGTGCATGGTTGGTGAAGCTTCAGGAAACTTACAATCATGGTGGGAGGTGAAGGGAAAGCGAGCATGTCTTCACATGTCAAAGCAGGAGGAAGAGAGAGAAGGAAGCACTACTTACTTATCAAACAATCAGATCTTGTGGGAACTCACTCACTATCACAAGAACAGCAAGAGGAACGTCTATCTTCATGATTCAATACCTCCCACGAGGCCCCTCCTCTGACAAGTGGAGATCAAAATTTGAGATGAGATTTGGGTGGGGGCACACAGCCCAACCATATGATGATGTGTTCAAAAACTGTTATTGAATTCAGATATTTTAAATGATAACACACTAAAGTATTGAAGAACTGATGAAGGCACTGAATTACTAGATTTCATGTCAATTTGAAACAAATCAATTTTATTTTGAACAGATGTAATATACATCAAGCACAAACATGTACAGATTATGTAAAATATATTAAGAAAATCAGAAGTATTATGTGCAAGTTCCTTAGGTAAAATTATTATACACTAAAAACTCATTTCCCCTAAAGATAAAATGAAAATTCAAATACCTCATTCTCAGGCATGTTTGTTGAAATGTATTTGATGCAATTACAAAGCTTAAAAGTGGGTAATTTTCTTTCTAAATATTTTGATTCAAATTAGAGCAAGTTTCAATCAGTTGAACAACCGGTAACTTGGTTTTGTCCTCCTGCTCTAAACTGCTAATGTCCCTATTCTCTGCATATTAGGAGTAAAAAAAGTAAATAAGATAAACATAATACATATTTCTACAGACTGAAATATAACAATAAAATTTCTCTATTAAAATTCGTGCAAATATGTTATGAAATAGAAATTTTAAAATGGTTTGAGAAAACTTATTATACATAATTAATTGGCTTGAGGAAAACAGCATGTTTCCTCACTACCCTATTAAGTTGGATTTCCCAGCAAGCAGACTCTGAGTTAGAGATTAGTAGGTAAGAAATTTATTAGTGAGTGCCTTGCAGATCAACACCAATGAGAAAGAAGAGGGATTACCGTGTGTGCTACTGGAAAGGAAGGAAATAGAATAGGGACATTGGAAAAATTAAACTGTGATGCAGCTTCAATGGTTGTTTCAGTCAACCATACGGGGTTCTGAAGTTAGGATAACTTGGGTAAAGGGACTAGGCTTTTAAATCCCCTTATCAATGAATCATTGGATTTGGGCTATGAAAGATTATTTAAAGAACTGGCATCTTACAAAAATTAGCCAGGCATGGTGGTGCACGCCTGTAATCCCAGCTACCTGGGAGGCTGAGGCATGAGAATCACTTGAAACTGAAAGATGGAGGTTTCAGTGAGCTGCAATCGCATTACGGCACTGCAACCTGGGTGACAGAGCAAGACTCTGTCTCAAAACAAACAAACAAATGAACAAACAAAACCACTGGCTTCTCACTGATACCCCTGACAATGCTGAATTTAACCTGAGGCCTGTGCGCCTGTCAAACAGCTACAGTTAAGAAATCTTCCCACACCTTGTGTTCCCAGAATGGGCGTAATGCAACAAAACAGTCTTTCACATGTGACTTGGGTAAGACTTGTAGATGTTATTCTTGTTTACTATGATTAGACTAGACACAGTCCTTCTAAATTTATATTTCTTGTCTTATAAATGATCAACTGGTTTTGTTCAGGTCCAACACATTTACTTGTACAAACAAAATGAGTAAAGAAGAATCTCATCTATTCTTGACTGTAACTGTCATTCATTTGATGATGTAATATAATTAATACTTAACAGCACATTTAATGCTTTTTAAATTTAAGAATATATTTACTTTTCAAAGAAAAAGCTTACATATATATTTAAAAAACAGATTCGTT
Source organism: Mandrillus leucophaeus (assembly GCF_000951045.1). Classification (NCBI taxonomy): domain Eukaryota; kingdom Metazoa; phylum Chordata; class Mammalia; order Primates; family Cercopithecidae; genus Mandrillus; species Mandrillus leucophaeus. Next base: position 52,555 of record NW_012099165.1, on the reverse strand, counting down.
TAAAAAATCTTATTCTTTAAAAGATAACATTTTGTGATTGAAACTCATATTACACCAATCTTCTCTTAATATAAGTTGTAGATTACTTAGTTATGTTGCATTTCATTGTATCCTAAAGTGTTGCTATTTTCTTCTTTCATTGCTCACTTAAGTATTCCCAGGAAGATGTGGAAAGAAGGTAAAATCCAGAATTCATTAAATTTAAAAAGTACTAATGAATCTATCACTAGTGTTTAAACCCAAACTACAAAATAATTTAGACCTTTCTCTTATTTGGAAAGGGAAAAATATATTTCTGAATTGTTACCAGGCTTCTATTTGGAACTACATAACACTTGCAATGATTTCTATGCCACTGCAGTTTTGAAAATCATTCTCACAGATGTTGATCCCTACTTTTACAGTCATTTAAACCAAACTATATCTTTCTAATTTGCATATGCTGTCAACAAGCTGTGCCTTAGTGTAATCCTTGCCAGAGCTTTTCCACCAGTAAACGGGACAATTGGGATGGGGTTTTATTTTGAATGACAGTGTAGCCCAAGAGCATCACTAATTACACTGTAATATAAAATAAATCTTTAATACACTATCTTAAAGAATTAATATAGTATAAAGGAAAATGACTTTAAGGAAGATGGCTTCATTTCATTCTGTGAGGCTCTGAAATTTGATGTGCAATAAGCAGGCAGACAAACCATTAGACAGCAAGTAGGAATGACATTCAAGCAAGCACTTCCACAGCCTCATCAAAAATGTGCTGAAACGACAATAGTGAATGTGTATTAGAAGTTTAATTTAGTCTCCTAAGTGACCCTGATTATTTGATTGTGTGGTATCCGAGAGAGTGTTTTTAAGTATATTTATGAATGCTTAAAGCAGAATAAAGAAAAAGGAATACTCTTCAAACAGCGTCCCTGAAGATTTCTTGGATTAGAAAGGAAAATAAAAGAGATCAGTTCAGATCATTAATAATTCAAATTGTTATGATTTTAAAATCCCCTACAGTCAAAATCTTGCCTTTTTTTTTTTTTTTTTTTTTAGAAAATTATTATTGGGGAGAGCCCTAAGACATTAGTGAAATGTTTATAAGGACTGTTTATTTTGTTTGTGTTAAAGTTGTACCCTTCCAGTATACTCCACCTAATTTGCCTGGCAAATCCAGACTGTCCAGCACCTACATGTAGTAGATACATCTATTAATGGTTTTTCTCTCACTTGTTGCCACACTGTTGGTTTTCCGATGCACAATAAGTGATGAGATACAAACTATCTGTATATAACTTATATAAAAATCTTTTAATTTTTGAAATTTTTTTCTATTAATAAAACCATATCATCTAAACTATTTTAATAATTTATTTTCAACATTTTTCATAAGAATAAACCTCATGTAAAAAAACTCACAATACTACAGATTTTTCATATTAAAAATTATGAGTACATCTCTTTCACTTATACCTTCAGTCTCTGAACACAGGTGTTATCCTTTTTTAATATACATATAATGGGTATCATGTAATAGAGTCTGCACCAATGTTTGAATATTCAGTTGTTTGTGTGCATTCTACATATGCACATATGGATAATTGGAAAAAAATCTTTAAATTTAATAATTACTTTTGTGTATTTATTATGTGCCATGAACTTAGCTATGGACTAAAGTATCTTTGATAAACAGAAAAGATTCTATACCTAGATGAAGCACACTATCTAGTGATAGTTCAGACAAATAAATTTAAAACTGTGGATAGAGTGTGAAAAGTATTGTAATATGAACAAACATAGGGTATTATGTGAAATACGTGGGAATTTAACCCGGTCTTGAGGAATGAGTATAGATATCCCACAAGATAAACTGTTTACACTGAGTTCTGCAAAGATAACTATAATGAAATCCAGCAGTATTATATGACTGTGAGCTTGACAGCAGGATATGTTTATCATGGGAGTGAACTTCTGGAAAGAGATAATGTATATGTTTAAGGATGCTAAAGTCATAAGAAATAATTTTGTATGTTAGAACCTTACTAACATTTAACAATATGTAATTTTATTTATGGGTAAATTTATAAATTGTCTTAGTCTTCTCTGTGCTACTACAACAGAATGTCTGAGATTGGGTAATTTATAATGAATATAATTTTTTTTGGCTCATTTTGGAGAATGGGAAGTCCAAAATGAAGAGGCTTGCATCATGCAAGGGCCTTCTTGTTATATTATCTCATGTGAAATGGCAAACAGAGGGCAAGGGTCAGCAAGAGATCCAAATTGCAGCCTCAGGCCCTTTTACAATAGCCATTAATACATTCATGAGAGGTCCACCTTTATGTCCTAAACACTTCCCATTAGGCCCCACCTCCCAACGTTGTTGCATTGGGGATTTAGTTTCCAACACATGCTTTTTGGGAGACACATCCTAACTATGGCATTCTGTCTCTGGCCTCAACATTCATGTAGTTCTCAAATGTAAAATGCTTTCATTTCATCTTGAGACACTCAAAGTCTTAACTGCGATGGTTCCAGCACCACCTCAAAAGGCAAAAGTTTGAAATCTCATCTTAAATCAGATATGGGTGAAACTCAAGGCATACATCACAGTGAAGAAAATTCGTCTCCAGCTGTAAGCCTATGAAATTAAACAAGTCATCTATTTCGAAAATAACAATGGTGGACCAGGTGTAGAATAGACATTTTCATTCCAAAAGGGAAAAAATAAAATAATTAACAGTTTCCCAGTAACTCCAAAACCCAACAGGAAAAGCAAAACTAACTCTTAAAGCTCCAGAATAATCTTGCTTGACTCCTTGTCTGGCGTTCTGGGTATACTGGGGTTGGGGCTAGGCCCCCAAAGACTGAGGCAGCCCCATCCCTAGGTTTTGCTTAAGACAGCCCATGCAGTAGCTCTCAAAGGTTGAAATATTATCCCTGCAACTTTCTTGGGTTAGAGTTACACACTGGTAGCTCTACAATTCTGAGGTCTTGGAGGTGGCTTCACTCCCATGGCTTCACTAAGTGACTCGCTAGTGAGGAGTCGCTGACGTGGCCCTGCCACTGTGATAATTCTCTGTCTGAGACAACCTTTAAAATCTAGGTGGGAAAGCTATGCCTCCACAGCTCTTACATTCTTCCATCTTTCAGAACTAGCACCACGTCGACACTCTTAAGGTTCACTGCTTAAGTCTTCTGGAATGGTGGCCCCAGCCATATTGGGCTGGCTTGAGCCATTGCTGTGGTGGCCAAGGAGCACAAAATGCTCAAAGCAGTGACTTGAGGCAGCATAGAGCAGCCAATGCTGGGGTGCTATGGGCACCTCTCTGGCAAACTTTCTGTCAAGATCCTAGTTTGCCTTAAACATCTCTGAAATGCTTTTGCTATAATTCTCCCTTTGTTTGGATGAATAAAACATAGCTTTCTTCATATTATCATTATTAATCTCTTTAACAAATGGTCTCTTGGAAACACATTTAGCATTTTCTCCTGAGTATGTATTTTTAATCTTTACTTGACCAGCCTGAGAGTTTTCCCAACATTTTCACTTTATTTTCTTTTTACTTATAAAGTCTGTCTTTAAGTAATTTCTCTCCTCTTGAATGTTACTGAACATGGCCAAGCAAAGTCACACATAATTAGAAATTTCTTTCTCCAGAAATCTTAGCTTGTTACTCCTAAAATCTGTCTTTCATGAAGTCCTGGAGCATTGACACAATTCAGCCAAGTCCTCTGCAACAAAAAAGACCTTTATTATAGGTTCCAGCAATATATTTGTTTTCCATCTGAGATCTCATTTTCTACCAGCATTCTGATTATGACAACTTATATAATTTATAAGAAATTTCAGACTTTCCCTAAAGCTCTTCTTCTGAATTGCTCTCACCAGAATTGCCCTTAATGCTTTGTTTAAAACAATCTAGACATTTTTCTAGTCTGCTTCTCCAATTATTCCAGACACTATCCATTACCCACTTCCAAAACCACTTCCACCTTTTCAGGTATTTGTTGTAAAAATAGCCCAACTTTTTGGTACCAATTTTCTGTCTTTGTCTATTTTTTATTACTATAACAGAATATCTGAGATTGTATAATTTATAATAAACAGAAATTTATTGGCTCATGATTTTGGAGGCTTGTGAGTCCAAGATCAAAAGGCTGGCATCTGGTAAGGGCCTTCTTGATATGTCACTCTATGGTGGGAGGTCAAAAAGAGAGTGAAATAAAGCAAGAGATCAAATGGGCAGCCTCAGGTTATTTTATAATAGACATAAATCCATTCATGAGGACTCCACTCTCATGACTTAAATATGTCCCATTAGGTTTCTCCTCCCAACAATATTGCATTAAGAGTTGTTTCCAACACATGTTTTATGGAGGACACAGTCAAATGACAGCATACATCTAAAAAACGTATAGTGCATCAGCCAAATTCAGTAATTAAATATAGATGTAAATTAGTATACAGTAAGCGAGGAGAGACTAAGGAGGTGACTTTTAACCTGAAGCTCATACAGATATAAAAGACTTTAGGTCGTGTTTCTTCATCTAAAACTTGCTGGTAACTCTCTTCACTTTTATCTTGTGCTGTGCTACTTTGTATAACTGTATTTTTTCCTCCCAGCTAATAAGCCTTCTGAGGGTACAACCTGCATTTACTTATTTTTTTTTTCTGGCCTTTCTGCCCAGCTAAAAGTGCTCTATGAAGCATAAGGATACATTTGAAAAAGTAGGTGATTGCTTATAGGCAAGTACTTAGCACATGTTTTTAATTAGATATTTCATATTTTAAAATAAAGTAAAGCTTAGTATAAAATATATTTTCAAGTAAAGTAGTTCCTTTTCAAATTTCTAAATGTTTTGATAATAAATATTAGAAAGCTAATATTCTATTTGTTTTTTCCCCATATTTTTGTCACTTAATCCCAAGTTCTGGCTAATTCCAAAGGAGGAAGCATATATCAATGGCACATCAGTGATAAACATTTCTAATACAATTTGCTTCCACATTAGATATTAGAATCTCTTTTACAGACACTTAATTTGGTGCAGTCCTCAGGCAAGTCTGGGCTCACAGCAATGACAGAGGTTCCAATTTGTTTTCCTGAGTCATCTACCCTTCCATCTCTGTATATTTTAGGACGCAGGGTTTATAGCGGAGAGGAAGTAATCTAAATCTTTTGAAATACTCTTCTTATCTGTCAACATTCAGGGTATACACACAAATGAAAAACCACAAATAATCACATATATCACAAAGTAATGCATAAACTGACAGTTTTGTAAAAATTGGTATTTAAGCAACCTTCACATGGGGATCATGATGATTTCATAATATCCCTAGATCAGTATCCACTCTTGACCTCCATGAGTAGGTGATATGTTTTATATTTGCCTTGTAAACACTTCATTATGCAAAATAAAATTAGAATTCCTGTTAAGTGTAAGCTATATGAATCCTTTAAAAATATATTAATGTATTTTGAAAATTTTTAATAAATAATTGGGATTTTCAAACCTAAAAGCTTTTGAAAAACAATTTAAAAGGTTTTGAAAGCAAAAGCAATTCCGGATTGTCTTTAAAAACACAGAAGTGGTGTTTTTAAAGTTAGGATATCTTCAAATGCTTTTATTTTATACAACTAGCTGCAATTTTAAGTTACCTCAAGTTTTTCTACATTTTACTTAGCTTTTTAAATCACAAATAAAATATAAAAAGCTGGTGGTAGAATGTTTTAGAAAACAAACTTGCAGGAATTGCCCAGGGAATAGTAAAGATTCAGTCTAATTTCTCACAACTCAGTATAATAAATAGTGATGTTATGGATGCTAACATGAGATTACAAAACTTCAGTCAATAAATATCTATTGCTCTTGAGTGCACTGTACATACTAAAGAGAAAATTTTTATTTCCAGCAGTAAGCAACTCCTGAACATAACTGACTTAGGGACTTCTTCTATGAACATTGCAGAAACCTGCAAACATGTCTGTCATAATGCCTACTACATTGCATTTGATTATGTTTTTCTTTATTCATTTGCTTCTTGCCAGAAAGATCCTTGAAGCAATAATAGAGTTTTATTAAGTTTATTGTTTTAATTTATAATGCCTAGATAATTTTAATCTATAGTGACTAGACAATAAGAGCTTGTCTCTGATATGATTTGGCTGTATCCCCACACAAATCTCACCTTGAATTGTAGTTCCCATAATCCCTATGTGTCATGGGAGGGACCCAAGTGGAGGGTAATTTCATCATGGGGGCAGCTATCATCATGCTGTTCTCATGATAGTGTGTGAGTTGTCACAATATCTGATGGTTTTATAATGGACTTTTTCTATTTTATCATGCTTTCTTGCCTGCTGTTATGTAAGAAGTGCCTTTGCTCCTCATTTGCCTTTCACCAAGATTGTGAGGTCTCCCCAGCTATGTGCAACTGTAGGTCCATCAAACCTCTTTTTCATTGTAAATTAGCCAGCCTCAAGTATGTTTTTATTAGCAGCATGAGAACAGACTAATACAGATAATTGGTACCAGCTAGTGAAGAACTGCTGTAAAGACACCCAAAAATATGAAAGCAACTTTGGAACTGGGTAACAGGCAGAGATTGAAACAATTTGGGGAGCTCAGAAGAAGACAGGAAGATAGGAAGATCTGGGAAAGTTTGGAACTTCCTAGAAACTTATTGAATGCCTTTGACTAAAATACTGATAGTGATAGGGACAATGAACTCAGGTGGAGGCGGTCTTGCAGATAAGGAAGTTATTGGAAACTGGAGTATAGGTGATTCTTACAAAGAGACTGGCAATGTTTTGCCCCTGCCCTAGAGATCTATGGAAATTTGAACTTGGGAGAGATGATTTAGGGTATCTGGCAGAAAAAAATTCTAAGCAACAAAACCTTCAGGAGGGGACTTAGGTGCTCCTAAAACCATTCCGTTTTATTCAGTCACAAATATATGGTTTGAAATCGGAACTTATGTTTAAAAGGGAAGCAGAATGATATTGCCTAGGTTTTCTTCTAGGGTTTTTATGGTTTTAGGATTTATGTTTAGATATTTAATCAACCTTGAGTTATTTTTTGTGTAAGGTGTAAGGAAGGGGTCCAGTTTCAGTTTTCTGCCTATGGCTAGCCAGTTTTCCCAACACCATTTATTAAGTAAGGAATCCTTTCCCCATTACTTGTTTTTGTCAGGTTTGTCAAAAATCAGATGGCTGTAGATGTGTGGTGTTATTTCTGAGGCCTGTGTTCTGTTCCATTGGTCTATATATCTGTTTTGGTTCCAGTACCATGCTGTTTTGATTATGGTAGCCTTATAGTACAGTTTGAAGTCAGGTATGCATGGGCAAAGACTTCATGACTAAAACACCAAAAGCAATGGTAACAAAAGCCAAAACTGACAAATGAGATCTAATGTAACTAAAGCATTTCTGCACAGAAAAAGAAACTATCATCAGAGTGAACAGTCAACTTAGAGAATGGGAGAAAATTTTTGCCATCTATCCATCTGATGAAGGGCTAATACCCAGAATCTACAAGGAACTTAAACAAATTTACAAGAAAAAAACAAACAACCCCATCAGAAAGTGGACAACAGATATGAAGAGATACTTTTCAAAAGAGGACATTTATGCAGCCAACAAACATATGAAAAAAGTTCATCATCACTGGTCATTAGAGAAATGCAAATCAAAACCACAATGAGATATCGTTTCACACCAGTTAGAATGGCAATCGTTAAAAAGTCAGGAAACCATAGATGCTGGAGAAGATGTGGAGAAATATGAATGCTTTTACATTGATGAAAGTGTAAATTAGTTCAACCATTGTGGAAAACAGTGTGGTGATTCCTCAAGGATCTAGAACCAAAAATACAATTTGACCCAGCAATCACCTTACTGGGTATATACCCAAAGGATTATAAATCATTCTACTATAAAGACACATGAACACATGTGTTTATTGCAGCACTATTCACAATAGCAAAGACTTGAACCAACACAAATGCCCATCAATGTTAGACTGGATACGGAAAATCTGGGCCAGATGGGAAAGTTAAAGAGCACTGTAAAACACTCTTTGGGGCTTCAGGGGTCATGGGTACTTTCTGCTTGATGCTGACATGGGGCCCGCACAGAGAGTTTTGTTTCAGTCAGCATCCAAAAGCGCTTGCCCTGGCTCCTGCACCCACTCACCTGTGTGCTCTCTCTTGTGAGAGGTTGAGGGCAATGGGTTCTAATTGGTGGATTTTTGCTGTTTTGCAGGTGCCTAAGTGGCCAGCTAGCTCCATCACCCACACTCCAGTTCCCCACTCATGAAGGGGTTGGATATATTTCCCACTTTATTATGTTTGTTTAAGTCAGAGGGAAAGCTGTGACAGTGGAAAGAACTAGTTGAATTCTGGATATATTTTGAAGATATAACTAGTAGAAAATGTTGACACTAAAAATAAGATATGATCATGATAACCATGCAAGATCACACTAAGATTTTGTTCCAAGCAATTAGAAAGATGAATTTGTCCTCATTGAAATGGAATGATAAGAGGGATCATCAATTTGGGAAAAAAGTTCAGGTCACCAGTTCAAATATATTAATATAAGTTGCTTACTAGGAATTCACGCATATCTTTATGTATTCAGGTGAACATATACATTGGGAACTGAGGAGAGAGGTTAAGACTTCAGACTGAAATGTGGGAGTCCTTCACATGAGTGAGACTGGAAGAATTCTCCCTAGGAATTAGTGCAGATAAGGAAGAGCTGTCCAGAAAGTGACCATAAAAGCTCACCCATATTAGGAGATGGTGGTATACAAAAGAGAAGTCTAAAAAAAGTATCACGGAAAAGTGGAATAAAATCTAGCTCTTTTGAAAGCCAAGTGAAGAAAGAGAACAGAGTGATCGACTATATCGGGCACTACTGAAGAGTCAGATTAGATGAGGCTTGAGAAGTGAGCACAGGTTTTAGAAACATAGTTTTTATTGGTTGGCAATAATAAATGTGGTTATATTCAAGTAACAGGGATTAAAACCTAATTATAAGAAGTTTAATGGAACATATAAGGAAAATAATAGGAGATAGTATGAGCTATTTATTTAATTTTCATAGATAAAGTTTTTTTGTCAAGAGAAGCAAAGGAATGAATGAAAGGGTGAAAATGTGAGTCTAAGCCTTTTTCTTTGCATATTTAAATAAAACTTTTGAATAGAAAAAAGTTAGCCTTTTTTTTTTCTTTTTTTTTCTTTTTTTGAGATGGAGTCTTACACGGTCACCCAAGCTGGAGTTCAGTGGTGTGATCTCGGCTCTCCACATCCGCCTCCCGAGTTCAAGCAATTCTCCTGCCTCAGCCTCCCCAGCAGCTGGGACTACAGGCACATGCCAACATGCTCGGCTAATGTTTTGTATTTTTAGTAGAGATGGGTTTATTTGTGTTAGCCATGATGGTCTCGATCTCCTGACCTCATGATCTGCCTGCCTCCATCTCCCAAAGTGTTAGGATTATAGGCATGAGCCACTGTGCCAAGCCAAAAGTTAGCCTCTCAAATCCTGATGGAAATAATCCAGTAGAGGGAAAGGTTGTGATCCAGGAAAGTAAAATGATAATGACAGAGGAACTGACCTTGAATAAATAAGAAAGCACTTGGTACACAAGGAGAGAGTGTGGCCTTCAGTGACAGCAAAGAAAGTTCATCTTTGCTAACAGAAGTGAATACAAAAGGATACAACTATTGGTAAATGGGCTGTTATGGTGAGTGGAGCTTGAGATTTTCTCCCAATTGCTTTTATTGTTTTTTTGTTTTGTTTTGTTTTTTACATGAAGTTGATATACCATAAAAGAAATCATCTTAAACAATTCAGTGGCATTTTGTATATTTAATTTGGTGCAATAATCACCTCTACTCAATTACAAAAGATTTTTATCGTGTCAAAGGAAACTCCATAGTCACTAAGCAGTTGCTCCACATTCCGTCTCTCCCCTTGGCAACTGGAAATCATCAATCTGTGTTTAATTTGTGTTTTGTCCCTATGAATTTATCTATTCCGAATATTTCATATAAATAAATTTATATGGTGTTTAAACATTTGTGCCTGGCTTTATTAACTTAGCATAATGTTTTTCAGATTAATCTATATTGTAACATCTGTTAGCAGTTTATCTGCTTTTTATGGATGAGCGTTGTTATCTGTGTATCTTAATTTGTTTATTGATTCATGTGTTGCTGGATGTTTGGGCTATTGCTAACTTTTGGCTCTTGTGACTAATGTTGCTATGAACTGGGTGTATATGTATTTCTTTGAGCACTTGTTTTTAATTCTTTTGAGTATATTGGCAGGAATGGACTTACTAGGTTATATGGTAATTTTATATTTAACTTTTTAAGGAACCACAAAACTGTTTTTCACATCAGCTGACACAATTTACATTTCTACCATCAGTGTACAAGAGTTCTACTTTGTGCCTATTTTTGCCAGCATTTGTTATTCTTGATTTTTTTTCATCAAACCCACAGTATTAGGTGTTGTATTAGTTGGTGTTCAGAAAAGAGACAGAACTAATAGGATATATACATTAGTTCTGTATATATCTCGACAGATAGATAGATATGGGAGTTTATTAATAACTTAAATAATCACAAGTTCCCACAATAAGCTGTCTACAAGCTTGAGGAGCAAGGAGAGCCAGTCTGAGTCTCAAAACTGAAGAACTTGAAGTCTGATATTTGAGGGGAGGAACATTCAGCATGGCAGAAAGATGTAGGCTGAGAGGCTAGGCCAGTCTTGCATTTTCATGTTTTTCTGTCTGCTTTATATTTGCTGGCAGCTGATTAGATTGTGCTCACCAGATTAAGGATGAGTCTGCCTTCCCAAGCTCATTTGACTCAAATGTGAATCTCCTTTGGCAACACTCTCACAGACACACCCAGGATCAATACTTTGTATCCTTCAATCCAATCAAGTTGACACTCAGCATTAACCATCACAAGTCCGGCCCTTGTCAACTTGAACCCATGAACATCACCTGAGATTATACATGATGTTCAAGTAAAGACAATAACAAAGTTATAATTATGCATAACATAATACAACCATCCTTTGTACAACTGGAAATATACCAATCCCCAACCCAAATACTATTACATAAAGTCAACGATGCTTAAATGCTGACATGAAGTAAATAAATCTATGTCACATGATAAAGGAAAACAAAATAAAAAGAAGATATTTTCTTAGTACAAGGGTATACACGCATAAACATGTTTTTAACAAAAGGAGAAAATACCCATGATAGTTACAGTCCTCTTTCTACAGCTGGTCACATAGTTGTAGCTGGTATTGATGACTGTCTTCTTCTACTACCCATTCTGTATTCCCTTTGCCTTCAACAAGCATCTCAGCAGGTCCTGCTGGTGAACTGACCCAAACCTTCATTCCTGAGGGGTTTGGGCCATTTGTAGTCCTGCCTGGATGGGGCTGTTGTACTTTAACATTGAACTTCATAGCAGAGCATGGTAATACTAAGAAATGCCCTAAGGGATCTCCTGTATTCCATGCATACTCTTCCTTAACTTCATAAGGAATAATAGACTGATTTCATCTTGATAGTCCAGGTCAGTAAGCCCAGACAACACTGTAACTCTCTCCGTGGCTTGTTGACTTAAAGGTAGGGGGATCCCAAAGTGTCCAGGTGGCAATCTTAACTTCCAGTTTAATGAAATCATTGTTGTGTCTCTTGGTGGCAGCATTCCTCCCTCTGGAACTAAGACCTCTAGTCCAGCAGGACATAATGTGCAGGAACAGGAAGCAAAAATTTTGCTAGGGGATCACTAGGAGTGATTGTGAGGGGTGCCACTTCCACTTCTTGATTTCTGAACCCATGAATCCTGGCTATAGGAGAAGTAGTACCACATATCAAAGGCTGATTCAGAGCCTACATAGCCTTCTGAAGAACTTTGCCCCGGACCTGCAAAGTATTGTCACCTAGTTGGCATTGTAATTGAGACTTCAAAAGGCCATTTCACCTTTCTATCAATCCAGCTGCTTCATTATAATGGGGAACATGGAAAAACCATTGAATTTCATGAACATGAGCCCACTGCGGCATTGCTTTAGCCATAAAGTGAGTGCCTTGGTCAGAGGCAATACTCTATGAAATACCATGACGGTGGATAAGGCATTCTGTGAGTCCACAGATGAGTCTTGGCAGAAGCACTGCATGCCAGATAAGCAAACCCATATCCAGAGTGTCTATACCAGTGAGGCAAACCTCTGCCCTTTCCATGATGGATGAGGTCCAATATAATTAACCTGCCACCAGGTAGCTGGTTGATCACCCCAGGAAATGGTGCCATATTGAGGGCTCAGTGTTTGTGTCTGCTGCAGGCAAATTGAGCACTCAGCAGTGGCTGTACACAGGTCAGCCTTGGTGAGTGGAAGTCCATGTTGCTAAGCCCAAGCATAACCTCCACCCCTGCCACCATGACCACTTTGTTTATGGGCCCATTGGGCAAGGACAGGGGTAGCTTGGGAAAGAGGCTGTGTGGTGTCCACAGAACGGGTCATCCTATCCACTTTATTAAAATTCTCCTCTGCTCCTCTGGCTGAAGTCTGGAAATTGATTGAGGAGCCATGATTCTCTGTTTTTATAGTTCAAATTAGTTCTTTGTCCATTAAACCTAAATATTTCCTTCTTATGTAAATTAAGTAGGAATGCAGGAAGCTTCCTATCAACTTCACTTGTAGAAATACCATGGTAAGGCTGCACATGCACCTTTTGCTGCAGGTCAACCAGTTGCATGACAAGAGCTTGTGCTTTACTTTCCACAATTTCAGCTCTTTTCTCTAGAGGAGATAAAACTCTCACTCAGGGCAATCTTAGTAGATTTGAGCCTCACTATCTGCTTCTCAAGCCAGAAGACAGAAACTCTGAGCTCATAGTTTTCTTTCATCACTTTGTCCATTGAACTTAGGAGCAACCAATCAGCTTCATTATGCTTCTTGGTTCTCCATATATGGTCAAAGGTATTATGTATAGAGTCACTAAACTCCTTGCCTCTCAGGAACAGTAAGCCAAGAGTGCCACACTTACTGTGCACAACTCTCTAAACAGTTCACACCAAGAACTATCAGTGTTCTCCATACTATTAAAAGTAAAGTCCTTAGCATTTTGGGGTCTAATCGTATTAAGCAGCTAACTCCAGAAACCTCAAAATCAATGAAAGAACTCCATCTCTAATATTCTGTTCTCTAGAACCGCTCATGGTACCAAAATCTGTTTTAGTCAGGGCTCCCTAGAGCAACAGAAGTAATAGGATCTATACATATGTATATATGCATATATCCCTATGAAATGGCAAGACAGGCCTAGTCTCCCAGCCTACCTCTTTCTCTTGTGCTGGATGCTCCCTGCCCTCAAACACTGGACTCCTATTTCTTAGTTTTGAGACTCAGACTGGCTCTCCTTGATCCTCAAGCTTGCAGACATCCTATTGTGGAAACATGTGATCATATAAGTTAATAAACTTTCCATATATACACACACACACACACAAATATGTATGTATATATAAATATGTACATATCCTATTAGTGTGTGTGTGTATATATATAGGGAGTTTATTATTGATATATGTATATATTCATATGCATATATACATATAATTTATATATCTTATTAGTATGTGTGTATGTATATATGGGGAGTTTATTAACTTATATGATCACAAGTTTCCACAATAGGCTGTCTGCAAGCTTGAGGAGGAAAGATAGCCAGCCCGAGTCTCAAAGCTGAAGAACTAGGAGTCCAATATTTGAGGGCAGGAAGCATCCAGCATGAGAGAATGATGTAGATTGGTAGGCTAGACCTGTCTTGCCTTTTCAAGTTTTTCTACTTGCTTTATATTTGCTGGCAGCTGATTAGATTGTGCTCACCAGATTAAAGGTGGGTCTGCCTATCCCAGCCCATTGACTCAAATGTTAATTTCCTTTGGCAGCACCCTCACAGACACACCCAGGAACAATACTTTGCATTCTTCAATCCAATCAAGTTGACAGTATTAGCCATCACAGGTGTGAAGTAGTATCTTTTTAGTTTTGATTTGCATTTTCTTAATGACCAAGAATGTAGAGCATCTTTTCATGTACCTGTTAGCAACTTGTATATCTTCTTCTGCAAAATCTCTCTACAAGTTATTTGTCTTTTTATTTTATTTTTTTAATGGAGTCTTGCTCCGTCACCCAGGGTGGAGTGCTGTGGCATGATCTATGTTCATTGCAACCTCCATCTCTCATGTTCGAGTAATTCTCCTGCATCAGCCTCCCTAGTAGCCCAGACTACAGGCCTAGGCCACCACACCCAGCTAATTTCATTGTCCATTTTTTAATTTAGTTTTTTCTCGTATTGTTATCAGATAAATGATTTGCAAATACTCTTTGCAAATCCATATGCTTTTTTTCTTTTTTTTTAACTTTTGTTAATGACTTTTGAGGCCAAATGTTTTTAATTTTCATGAAGCCCAATTTACCTACTTTTTATTTTTGTTGTTCATGTTTTTGGTGTCATATCAGGGAATTCATTGCCAAATTAAAGGTCATGAAGATTATGCTTATATTTTCTTCTGAGCTTCATTGTTTTACTTTTTTGGCTATTAATCTACTTTGAATTAACTTGTATATAGTGTGAGGTAGAGGTCCAAACACATTGTTCTGCTTTTGGACATCCAATATTCCCAGAACCATATGTTGAAGATACAATTTTTTCCTCATTGAACGGTCTTGTAACCTTTGTTCAAAATTGGTTGGCAACAGATGTATAGCTTTATTTCTGACTCTTAATTTCTTTCTATTCTTCTATATATTTATTCTTATGCCCAGTATCACATTGTTTTGATAACTATAGTTCTGTAGTAAGTTTTAAGATCAAGAAACTTGAGTTCTTCAGATTTACTATTTTTTGAAGTAATTTTGGCTATTTGGATTCCAACTGGAATTATAGATTACCTTTTCCATTTCTGCACAAAATGGCATGGATATGTTAATTAAGATTACACTGAATGTGTAGATCATTTTGGACAATATTGCTACTTAACAACATTAAGTCTTCCAATTTATGAACAAGAGATGCCTTTCAATTTATTTAAATCTTCTCCAGTTTCTGTCAGCAATGTTTTGTAATTTTCAGTCTACAACTCTTTCAATTTATTTATTAAATTTATTCTTTCATAAGCTATTACTTGGAATTTTTGGACTTGAATGTATTTTCTTAATTGCCTTTTTAGATTGCTCATCTTTGGTATGTGAAAACATAACTGATTTTTGAGTTGTCAATTATATTCTGCAATTTTGCTAAATTTCCTTAACTCATAATATTTTTGTGGATTATTTGAAGTTTTCTATGTACAAGATCATGTCTCCTGTGAATATAGCTTGAATTCTATTTTTCCAATCTGGATGTCTTTTATTTCTTATTCTTGCCTAATTAGGCTCACAGAATTTCCAGTACAATTAGTAACAGTGAGAAAATAGAGTGTTTTTATCTTATCCATGATTCCATGGTGAAAGATTTTAGTCTTTTACCCATGAGTATGATGCTACCTGTGAATTTTTCATAAATATTCTTTATTATATTGCAACAGTTTCCTTCTACATGGTTTCTATACATCTTATATACATATACCTGTATGTAACTACATATATGCACATAGATAGAAACTTATACATATGTTTCTACACACTTCTATACATATACATATTGTATTAAGGGAGGAGACCAACCCTCATATTGTCTTATGCCCAATTTCTGCCTCCAAATAGAGAAGAAGTAAAAACTAAAAGGCAGAAATGAAATCCACAGGCAGACAGCCCAGCACTGCGCCCTGGGCCTGGTAGTTAAAGATCGACCCCTTACCTGACCAGTTATGTTATCTATAGATTCCAGACATTGTATGGAAAAGCACTGTGAAAATCCCTGTCCTGTTCTGTTCCAATCTGATCACCAGTGCATGCAGCCCCCAGTCATGTACCCCTTGCTGACTCCATCAGTCACGACCCTCTCCCACAGATCCCCTTAGAGTTGTGAGTCCTTAAAAGGGACAGGAATTGCTCACTCAGGGAACTCAGCTCTTAAGACAGGAGTCTTGCTGATGTTCCCAGCCAAAGAAACCCCTTCTTTCTTTAACTCGATGTCTGAGGAGTTTTGTCTGCGGCTAATCTTGCTACATTTCTTGGTTCCCTGACCGAGAACTCAGGTGATTGGTGGATGGTCAAGGCAGCTCCTTAAGTGGCTTAAGCCTGCCCTATGAAACATCCCTACAGAGGACTCCGACCAGCCCGAGCAACGTGGATCCTGAAAGCGCTCCCAGGTAGGCATTTGCCCCAGTGGGACGCTGTGCCAGAGCAATATGTGGCAGGCCCCTATGGAGGGTCAACGCAGTGACTGAACACTAGGAAGGAAGCGGTACTTGGAGTCCAGACATCTGGAACTTGGTAAGACTAGTCTTGGGAACTTGCCCACTCCATTTGAGTGGAAGCATGGCCTGATCACCTACTGCAAGCCTTTATCAGTGCTTTGGTTTGGTTTTGCTTTTGGTTTTGATTTGATTTGAATTGCTTGACAGGACTGGTCTAGGGAACCTGCCTACTCTATTTGAATGGAAGCATGGCCTGATCACCCACGATGTGCCTGTACTGTCACTTTGGTTTTTGTTGTTGACTTGACTTGGATTGCTTGATGCTTTGGCTCTGGTTTTGACTTGGCTTAGATATCTGGATACTCTGATTTTGGTTTTGATTTTGGTTTGGTGTAAACTGCAAAAGTGTGTGTGTGTTCTTTTTGCCCATTCTTTGTTTTGTGGTGTGCATGTGGTGTGAGCGTGTCATTTTGTCTTGAAGAAACATGGATCAGGCACAAGCCCACACTACTAGAAACTATTTTGAAAAATTTCAAGAAAGGATTTAAGGGAGACTATGGAGTGCTATGACACCAGGAAAACTTTAAACTTTGTGTAAAATAGGCTGGCCAGCATTAGAGGTGGGGTGGCCATCAGAAGGAAGCCTGGATAGGTCCCTTGTTTCAAAGGTATGGTACAAGGTAACCTGTAAAGCCAAGGCATTCAGACCAGTTTCCATACATAGATGCTTGGTTACAGCTGGTTTTAGATCTCTCCACAGTGGTTGAGAGAACCGCAGCATAGGAGAGGCAGAGAGAGAGAGAGACAGAGAAGAGAGAGAGGAAGAGACAGAGGCAAATGGAAAGTCAAAGAGAGACAAAGTCAAAGAGAGAAAGAAAGAGATATATACAAGTAGTTAAGAAAAAAAAAAAAGAAAGAAAATGTACCCTATTCCTTTAAAAGCCAAGGTAAATTAAAAACCTGTAATTGATAATTGAAGGTATTCTCTGTAACCCTATAATGCTCCAATACTACTTTGTTGTCAGTGTAAACAAGGGCATATCCTGAAAGCACTGAAGCCTTCTTATCAAAAATCCTTAACCCAGTAACCCGTGGATGACCCAAATGCATTCAATCTGTAGCAGCAACTGCTTTGCTAACATAAAGAAGGCAAAAAAAAAAAAACTTTTAGAAGAAACCTCACTGTAAGCACACCTCACTAGTTCAGTTCAGAACTATCCTAAATCAAAAAAGCAAAAAAGTAGCTTACTAACTCAAAATTCTTAAAGTATGGCACTATTCCTTTAGAGGAAAAAAAAAAAAAAAAA